>NW_024070191.1:19166845-19213961 GCF_014754425.2 Oryx dammah
GTTTTTCCTGTGGTCATGTATGGATGTGAGAGTTGGACTGTGAAGAAAGCTGAGCACCGAAGAATTGATGCTTTTGAACTGTGGTGTTGGAGGAGACTCTTGAGAGTCCCTTGGACTGCAAGGAGATCCAACCAGTCCATTCTGAAGGAGATCAACCCTGGGATTTCTTTGGAAGGAATGATGCTAAAGCTGAAACTCCAATACTTTGGCCACCTCATGCGAAGAGTTGACTCATTGGAAAAGACTCTGATGCTGGGAGGGATTGAGGGCAGGAGGAGAAGGGGACGACTGAGGATGAGATGGCTGGATGGCATCACGGACTCGATGGACGTGAGTCTGAGTGAACTCCGGGAGATGGTGATGAACAGGGAGGCCTGGCGTGCTGCGATTCATGGGGTCGCAAAGAGTCAGACATGACTGAGCGACTGAACTGAACTGATGCAGCCCACTCCAGTACTCTTTCCTGGAAAATCCCATGGATGGAGGAGCCTGGTAGGCTGCAGTCCCTGGGGTTGCTTAGAGTCGGACACGAATGAACGACTTCAATTTCACTTTTCACTTTCATGCATTGGAGAAGGAAATGGCAACCCACTCCAGTGTTCTTGCCCGGAGAATCCCAGGGTAGGGGAACCTGGCGGGCTGCCGTCTATGGGGTTGCACAGAACCAGACACGATTGAAGTGACTTAGCAGCAGCAGCAGCAGCAGTAGGTATATAGTTGTGGTAGCAGAGTGTTGACTCTTTTCCAACTAATATATTTCACTGTTTCTCATGGTATAATGTGCACAGCCAGTATTTAAAATTCTGGTTTTGTTTGATCAATCTGAAGTTAGTGTAAATCTTCCAAGGTTTGGTAACACCTTGACTTTCATTTCTTGTTTTCAGTGTTGTTCTGAAGCTTTTGTTTTGCTTTTTCTTATGCTCCCAAGGTACTTTATTAAGAAGAAAGGAAAGGCTATATGACAGGCTGATATAGTTATTAATATATTGTAATCTGGAAGCATTTATTATTTCTGATTTTATAATCACAAAACTCTCTAAATTACTTTTTATTGAATATTATATAGATTTCAAACATAATCAGAATGAGGGCAGACAGTATTAACTCTGAAGAGTAGACATAAAATGTGTGCATGAACAGAAAAATTCCATAAAATGCTTATCATGTTGGTTTAAAACCAAGTGTGGAATAAACTGAAAACTTCACCCAAACTGGTTGATTTTGAATCACAAATGCTCCAAATAGGAAGTAAATTTTGTGAGTTTTTATATATTCTCCTTTAAGCTTAAGAGTTGGAAACATATTGTTAAGAAATGTAAAAATCACACAGCACATTGTGTCTGATGCCTAGGAGTAATCAATAAACATTATTTTCTCTCCCTCTGTTCCTTCTTTCCATTGGCAGTCTTCCTTTTGTTCACCCCTTCTTTTCTTTTTAAATTTGGACTTACACTAAAGACACAAGCCTATAACCTAACAGCATGTGTCAATGTCTTTGTTAGTGGGAGACAGCCGTGGTGCAATTCCACTGAAGTGTTTATTATCTCAGATGAATAATACTAATTTTTTAAGATCTGTCTATCTACCCATCCGTTTATCCATCCATCTATCTCTTCTGAGGAATAAGTCTTTGGTTGCTAATTTTTGAAAAAGTAATAGTGAGAGAGACTTGTTTTCAAATAGTCTTATATTTCCTAATGATGGCAGTTCAGTAGAAGAAAAATGTTAGAAACAATACCACTAATTTCAAAGGAGTAGAATATAAATTATATATGATATCTCTTTATTAATACAATAATAATGATTGGAGAAGTATTTTTGCTATTTCTTTCCCATTTTTACCATTTTTCTCAGTACCTAAACTTTAAATATATAATTATTAAATCCAGTTTCAACATTTGACAAAATACTTTGAAAGAAGGTACTTAAAGCTCTATAGCTTGACTGTTGGTCTTTTATACACCCTGGGTGGCTAAAGCCAGCTGTATAGAAAGTTCTTCAGGTGTCTTGAAGAGCTATCAATGGACCATTAAATGGCCCTGTGGTGCCATAAAGCTATATTCCTAGCAACAGTTGACCCCTATCACCATGTTCTTCCCTGCCTGTCTTCTAAAATAACAGTTCGACAGTTTTATGTACCCATGTGTAGCCTGGTAATGGGATCTCAGGCAAGGTGTCAGGATCATGTTCAGCTCAGATATGTTGACCTGTGGTCAAACAATGGATAACGTGTCAGTCACAGGATTCATTTTCAATATGAGACTTTGTTCTAAACTGTGACACATTTTGGTATATGTCACTTTTGTGTAAATCTTCAGGTGAAATCATAATTTTGAGGAAAAGATACAGGTAAATGTATTTGGGGGTCCTTTCTGTTTTTCTTTTCTTAATGTGTGTGCCCCTGTCAACTGCCAGTCAAGTTCATGGAATTCACTTCATGCATATCTTTGGGAATGCTTTATGGTCATTAGAGTCAAATGGGAAAGATGGCAAACAAATCACAGATAATGACAACTAAAGGCAGCATGGTAGGTGAATTTGGTGATGCACAATTTATTGCTTTGAAAGATGGGTAATATACAGATAGGTCAAATAGATAGGTTAGGTGATGGTGGGCAAAAAGGCTTTAGGCTTGATGTGGAGGACCAGATTCTCGAGAATAGTAGAAACTCACACAAAATAGTATTTAAGGAAGGTTGATAAAGCAGTGGGCCATCAAGAGCCTGAAATAGGATTATGATTAGAGACGAGAGACTATAAAACTATATTTATCTGTAAGTAATGACATGGGAGCCGTAGGGTGCAGAAGAAAGGTGATAGCCCAAACAGAAAGAGGCAGATTCAAAAAAAATTTTGTGAAGAATCATTAAAATTCAGATGTGAGGCATAATTGACTAAATGAAGAGGTGATAGGAGGAGGAATCTGAAAATTAGTTCTACAGGAATGTGTATCCCTAAATTTTTCTCTTTAAATTATATTTTCATAAAATAGTCAACGATCTTAATTTATCTTTCCAAATACATGGCACTAACATCTAAAAGGTTGCAGCAAATATATTAATAATGGAGAGAAATAAAGAAGTAATTGAGATTGGAAATGGTGAAAAGAGACTGATGGGAAAGCAGGACAAGATATTTCCCCTCTATAGTCTTGAGAGATAAAAAGAAACTGCCAAGTACACTGAGGCTTCGATATTGCATCCCTATGTCCACGAGTGTGAAGAGCCAAGCTGGAGCCAGGTCAGAAATTTCTGATGAGTTCTTACCTGGCTTAGAGCACTAAAGCTTTGTAACCCTACATTGCTAGAGAGGTAGTTGGAGAAATACCATAGCAAGATCTTCCTTTAATAGCACACATTTCTTGTTTCCCCTGTGCCAGGCAGTCCTCAAAGACCTTTATGTGTTTTCATTTGGTCATCACAATACTTCTCTGTGGTCAGTATCCTTATTATCTCCTATTTTGTAGGCAAAGAATCTGAGACCCAGTGAAGTTAAATAACTTGATTTATGTTACAAAGCTGATGAATGTTAGATATGACATTATCTAACATTTATCTGACAATTATCCTAAGTCAGATGAGCCAGTGCTGCTCACCTGAAGCTTTTTCTACAGCAAATATCAAAAGCACACTGAATTACTGAGAACCCCATTAAAATCAGAATGTGAGAGTCAATGAAGTGCAATCGTTGGATTACACATTTGTATTAGGTAATATTGATACTTACCCCTGTATTTTCCCCTAATATCTATTTTACTTATTTCCCTTGGCTTACCTTTCTTTTTCTCCTTTACCTTTAGCTTCTTTTCTTTTTTCAGTTATTTCTAAGGCCTCAGGCAACCATTTTGCCTTTTTGCATTTCTTTTTATTGGGGATGGTCTTGATCCCTTCCTCCTTTACAGTGTCACAAACCTAGGAGAAAAAGAAAGATATACCCATTTGAATGAAGAGTTTCAATAGCAAGGAGAGATAAGAAAGCCTTCCTCAGTGATCAATGCAAAGAAATAGAGGAAAACAATAGAATGGGAAAGACTAGAGATCTCTCCAAGAAAATTAGAGATACCAAGGGAATATTTCATGTAAAAATGAGCAAAATAAAGGACAGAAATGGTATGGACCTAACAGAAGCAGAAGATAGTAAGAAGAGGTGGCAAGAATACACAGAAGAAGATCTATACAAAAAAGATCTTCATGATCCAGATAACCACAATGGTGTGATCACTCACATAGAGCCAGACATTCTGCAATGCAAAGTCAAGTGGGCCTTAGGAAGCATCACTATGAACAAAGTTAGTAGAGGTGATAGAATTTCAGTTGAGCTATTTCAGATCCTAAAAGATGATGCTGTGAAAGCTCTGCGCTCAAGATGCCAGCATATTTGGAAAATTTGGAAAACTCAGCAGTGGCCACAGGACTGGAAAAGGTTAGTTTTCATTCCAATCCCAAAGGCAATGCCAAAGAATGTTCAAACTAATGTACAATTGCTCTCATCTCACGCATTAGCAAAGTAATGCTCAAAATTCTCCAAGCCAGGCTTCAACAGTCCATGAACCATGAACTTCCAGATGTTCAAGCTGGATTTACAAATCAAATTTGAGATCAAATTCCCAACATCTGATAGATCATTGAAAATGCATGAGAGTTACAGAAAAACATCTGTTTCTGCTTTATTGACTATGCCAAAGCCTTTGACTGTGTGGCTCCCAACAAACTGTGGAAAATTTTTAAAAGAAATGGGAATACCTTACCTAAGAGGTAAGTCCGCCTTACCTGCCTCCTGAGAAATCTGTATGCAGGTCAAGAAGCAGCAGTTAGCACCGGACATGGAACAACAGACTGGTTCCAAATTAGGAAAGGAGTATGTCCAGGCTATATATTGTCACCCTGCTTATTTAACTTATATGCAGAGTACATCATTCAAAATGCCAGACTGGATGAAGCACAAGCCAGAATCAAGATACAGTTGACACCACCTTTATGGCAGAAAGTGAAGAAGAACTAAAGAGCCTCTTGATGAAAGTGAAAGAGGAGAGTGAAAAAGTTGACTTAACACTCAACATTCAAAAAACTAAGATCATGGCATCTGGTCCCATCACTTCATGGAAAATCGATGGGGAAATAATGGAAACAGTGAGAGACTTTATTTTTTGGGGCTCCAAATCTCTGCAGATGGTCACTGCAGCTGTGAAATTAAAAGACGTTTACTCCTTGGATGAAAAGCTATGGTAAACCTAAACAGCATATTCAAAAGCAGAGACATTACTTGTCAACAAAGGTCCATCTAGTCAAAGCTATGGTTTTTCCAGTAGTCATGTATGGATGTGAGAGTCGGACCATAAGGAAAGCTGAGTGCAAAAGAATCGATGCTTTTGAATTGTGGTGTTGGAGAAGAATCTTGAGAGTCCCTTGGACTGCAAGGAGATCCAGCCAGTCAATCCTAAAGGAAATCAGTCCTGAATATTCATTGGAAGGACTGATGCTGAAGCTGAAACTCCCAATACTTTGGCCACCTGATGTGAAGAACTGACTCACTGGAAAAGACACTGATGGTGGGAAAGATTGAAGGCAGGAGGAGAAAGGGATGACAGAGGATGAGATGGTTGGGTGACATCAGCAACTGGATAGACATGAGTCTGAGCAAGCTCTGGGAGCTGGTAATGGACAGGGAAGTCTGGTGTGCTGCAGTCCAAAGAGTCAGACATGATTGAGTGACAGAACTGAACTGAACCTGGCTTACTTGTTTTCATCTATGGACCTTGGGCTGTCTGTGTCCTGAGATTGGTTGCTAAGTTGGTGAGAAGCAGGGATACAAAGCATCCTGGCTGAGGCCTAAAGCATCAATAGCTTATTGTGACTGCAGTTTTTATTTCACAGCCTCTAGACTGGCTCCCTGTTTTCCAGGAGGCTCAGTGGTAAAGAATCTGCCTGCAATGCGAAGACACAAGAGACACAGTTTCCATCCCTACATGTGAAAGATCCCCTGGAGACAGAAATAGTGACTCACACCAGTATTCTTGCCTGGAGAATCCCATGGACAGAGGAGTCTGGTAGGCTACAGTCCACAGCATCACAAAGAATTGGACATGACTTAGTGACTAAGCACGCATGCACCCAGGCTAGCTTCCTAACTTTCTTGTATCCTGTTTCTGGATAGACTAAATTCCTGATACTCAACGTGTCACATGTGGACTAGCAGCATTGGTATTACCTGGGAACTTGTTAGAAGTGCAAAATTTGAGATCCCATACCAAGAATGTAGAATCAGAATCTGTGTTTTAATAAGATTGTCAGGCAGTGTATATGTACATTCACATTTGAGAGGCACTGATCTAAGTGGTTTTTATTTCTTGCTAACATGTCAGTGTAGTATCTGATTTCAACTGTGATTTCTGACCCACCAGGTAAACTGTTTTTGGCACCTGGAATCTATTGGTTTATAGATATCTACCTTGTTGTTCAGTTGCTCAGTTGAGTACAACTCTATGCAACCCCATGGACTGCAGCATGCCAGGCTTCCCTGTCCTTCACCATCTCCCAGAGCTTGCTCAGTCATGTCCATTGGGTCGGTGATGCCATACAGCCATCTCGTCCTCTGTGATCCCCTTCTCCTCCTGCTTTCAATCTTTCTCAGCATCAGAGTCTTTTGTAATGAGTCAGCTTTTCACATCAGATGGCAAGTATTGAAGCTTCAATTTCAGCATCAGTCCATCCAGTGAATATTCAGGGTTGATTTCCTTTAGGATTGACTGATTTGATCTCTTTGGAGTCCATGGGCCTCTTGAGTCTTCTCCAACACTACAGTTCAAAAGTATCAATTCTTTTGTGCTCAGCCTTCTTTATGGTGCAACTCTCACATCCTAGTTTCTCAAATACATCCATGCCCAGACTTTTAAAATGTGCATATTTCTCAAATTTTCCATTCCTAATTTCTTATTCTGTCTCCTCTGTGGTCTTCAGCAGAAGATATCTATCTATTTATATCTCATATATATATCATATATCTATATCTATATATATCTCATATATATGTAATATGTATGTTGATATATATAAATATACATACAGACAAACAGATCATATATCTGTAAGTTATGTATTATTTCCCTTTAAGGAGTTAACTTTTTTTGTGTCCAACAGTTCCATAACACTTTTCTCAGCAGGTGAAATTCATAAGCACCGTTGTAGTCTTTTATGAATGATTGGACTTCCCTGGTGGCTCAGCCTATAAAGAATCTGCCTGCAAAGCAAGAGACTTGGATTCAGTTCCTGGGTTGGAAAGATCCCGTGGAGAGGAAATGCAATCTGAAATTCTGCACTTCTAACAAGTTCCCAGGTAATGCCAATGCTCCAGTATTCTTGCCTGGAGAATACACAGAAGAACTATACAAAAAAGGTCTTAATGACCCAGATAACCATGATGGCGTGGTCACTTATCTAGAGTCAGACATCCAGGAGTGTCAAGTCAAGTGGGCCTTTGGAAGCATTACTACAAAGAAAGCTAGTGGAGGTGAGCTGTATAAAATCCTAAAAGATAATGCTGTTAAAGTGATACACTCAATATGTCAGCAAATTTGGAAAACTCAACAGGGGCCATGGGACTGGAAAATGTTGGTTTTCATTGCAATCCCAAAGACGGGCAATGCCAAAGAATGTTCACACTGCCATATAATTTCTCTCATTTCCCATGCTGGTAAGGTAATGCTCAAAATCCTTCAAGCTAGGCTTTAGCAGTATGGGAACCAAGAACTTCCAAATGTACAAGCAGGCTTTAGAAAAGGCAGAGGAACCAGAGATCAAATTGCCAGCATTTGTTGGATCATAGAGAAAATAAAGGAATTCCAGAGAAATTTCTGTTTCTATTTCATTGACTATGCTAAAGCCTTTGACTGCATGTATCACAACAAACAGGTAAATTCTTAAAGAGATGGGAATACCAGATCACCTTACCTGTCTCCTGAAAAACCTGTATGTGGTCAAGAAGCAACAGTTAGAACCTTACAGTGATCAATAGACTGGTTCAAAATTGGGAAAGGAGTACATCAAGACTGTATATTGTCACCCTGCTCCTTTAACTTAAATGCAGAGTACATCACGCAAAATGCCGGGCTGGTTTGACAAAATTCAACACCCATTTAGTATAAAAACCCTCCAGATAGCAGGAATAGAAGGCACATACCTCAACATAGTAAAAGCCATATATGATCAACCCACAGCAAACATTATCCTCAATGGTGAAAAATTGAAAGCATTTCCCCTTAAAGTTAGGAGCAAGACAAGGATGCCCACTCTCACCACTACTATTCAACATAGTTTTGGAAGTTTCAGCCACAGCAATCAGAGAATAAAAAGAAACAAAAGGAATCCAGATTGGAAAAGCAGAAGTAAAACTCTCACTGTTTGCAGATGACATGATCCTCTATATAGAAAACCTGTAAGAATCCACCAGAAAATTACTAGAGCTAATCAATAAATGTAGTAAAGTTGCAGGATATAAAATTAACACACAGAAATCCCTTACATTCCTATACACTAACAATGAGAAAAGAGCAAGAGAAATTAAGGAAACAATTCCATTCACCATTACAACAAAAATAATAAAATACTTAGGAATAAATCTACCTAAAGAAACAAAAGACCTATATATAGAAAACTATAAAACACTGATGAAAGAAATCAAAGATGACACAAATAGACGGAGAAATATACCATGTTCTTGGATTGGAAGAATCAATATAGTGAAAATGAGTATACTACCCAAAGCAATCTAGATTCAGTGCAATTCCTATGAAGCTGCCAATGGTCATTTTCAGAGAATTAGAACAAATAATTTCAAAATTTGTATGGAAACACAAAAAACCTTGACTAGCCAAGCAATCTTGAGAAAGAAGAATGGACTTGGAGGAATCAACCTGCCTGACTTCAGACTATACTACAAAGCCACAGTCATCAAGACAATATGGTACTGGCACAAAGACAGAAATATAGATCACTGGAACAAAATAGAAGGCCCAGAGATAAATCCACGCACCTGTGGACACCTTATCTTTGACAAAGGAGGCAAGAACATACAATGGATAAAAGACAATCTTTTTAACAAGTGGTGCCGGGAAAACTGGTCAACCACTTGTAAAAGAATGGAACTAGAACACTTTCTAACACCATACACAAAAAGAAACTCAAAATGGATTAATGATCTAAACATAAGACCAGAAACTGTAAAACTCCTAGAGGAAAACATAGGTAAAACACTCTGACATAAATCACAGCAGGATCCTCTATGACCCACCTCCCAGAGTAATGGAAATAAAAGCAAAAATAAACAAATGGGACCTGATTAAACCTAAAAGTTTTTGCACAACAAAGGAAACTGTAAGCAAGGTGAAAAGACAGCCTTCAGAATGGGAGAAAATAATAGCAAAGGAAGCTACTGACAAAGAATTAATCTCAAAAATATACAAGTAGCTCCTGCAGTTCAATTCCAGAAAAATAAATGACCCAATCAAAGAATGGGCCAAAGAACTAAACAGACATTTCTCCAAAGAAGATGTACAGATGGCTAACAAACACATGAAAAGATGCTCAACATCACTCATTATCAGAGAAATGCAAATCAAAACCACAATGAGGTACAATCTCATGCCAGTCAGAATGGCTGGTATCAAAGAGTCTACAAACAATAAATGCTAGAGAGGGTGCAGAGAAAAAGGTACCCTCTTACACTGTTGGTGGGAATGCAAACTAATACAGCCACTATGGAGAACAGTGTGGAGATTCCTTAGAAAACGAAATAGAACTGCCATACGACCCAGCAATCTCACTGCTGAGCATACACATCAAGGAAACCAGAATTGAAAGAGACATGTGTACCCCAATGTTCATTGCAGCACTGTTTACAATAGTCAGGACATGGAAGCAACCTAGATGCCCATTGGCAGATGAATGGACAAGAAAGCTGTGTTACATATACACAATGGAATATTACTCAGTCATTAAAAAGAATGCATTTGAATCAGTTCTAATGAGGTGGATGAAACTGGAGCCTATTATACAGAGTGAAGTAAGTCAGAATGAAAAACACTAATACAGTATCAGTTCAGTTCAGTTCAGTCACTCAGTCATGTCCAGCTCTTTGCAACCCCATGGACTGCAGCACACCAGGCCTCCCTGTCCATCACCAACTCCTGGAGTCCACCCAAACCCATGTCCATTGAGTCAGTGATGCCCTCCAACCATCTTATCCTCTGTCGTCCCCTTCTCCTCCTGCCTTCAATCTTTCCCAGCATCAGAGTCTTTTCAAATGAGTCAGCTCTTGGCATCAGGTGGCAAAAGTATTGAAGTTTCAGCTTCAGCATCAGTCCTTCCAGTGAACACCCAGGACTGATCTCCTTTAGGATGGACTGGTTGGATCTCCTTGCAGTCCAAGGGACTCTCAAGAGTCTTCTCCAACACCACAGTTCAAAAGCATCCATTCTTTGGTGCTCGGCTTTCTTCACAGTCCAACTCTCACATCCATACATGACCACTGGTAAAACCATAGCCTTGACTAGACGGTCCTTTGTTGAAAAAGTAATGTCTCTGTTTTTTAATATGCTGTCTAGGTTGATCATAACTTTCCTTCCAAGGAGTAAGCATCTTTTAATTTCATGGCTTCAATCACCATCTGCAGTGATTTTGGAGCCCAGGAAAATAAAGTCAGCCACTGTTTCCACTGTTTCCCCATCTATTTGCCATGAAGTGATGGGACCGGATGCCATGATCTTTGTTTTCTGAATGTTGAGCTTTAAACCAACCTTGTCACTCTCCTCTTTCACTTTCATCAAGAGGCTCTTTAGTTCTTCTTCACTTTCTGCCATAATGGTGGTGTCATCTGCGTATCTGAGGTTATTGATATTTCTCCCAGCAATCTTGATTCCAGCTTGTGCTTCCTCCAGCCCAGCATTTCTCATGATACTAACACATAAATATGGAATTTAGAAAGATGGTAACGATGACTGTATATGCGAGATAGCAAAAGAGACACAGATGTAAAGAACAGTCTTTTGGACTCTGTGGGAGAAGGTGAGGGTGGGATGATTTGAGAGGGTAGTGTTGAAACGTATATTTTATCATATGTGAAGTGGATCGCCAGTCCAGGTTCGATGCATGAGATAAGGTGCTCAGGGCTGGTGCACTGGGATGACCCTGAGGGGTGGGGTGGGGAGGGAGGTGGGAGGCGGGTTCTGGATGGGGAACACATGTGTGCCCATGGCTGATTCATGTCGATGTGTGGCAAAATCACCACAATATTGTAAAGTAATTAGCTTCCAATTAAAATAAAATCAAACAAACAAACAAAGAGTGCCAGGCTGGATGAAGCACAAGCTGGAATCAAGACTGCCGGGAGAAATATAAATAACCTCACATATGAAGATGATACCACTTAATGGCAGGAAGTGAAGAGGAACTAAAGAAACTCTCGATGAGGATGAAAGAAGAGAGTGAGAAAATTGGCTTAAAGTTCAGCATTCAAAAAGTGAAAATCATGCCATCTGGTCCCATCCCTTCATGGCAAATAAAAGGGAAAAAAGTGGAAGCAGTGACAGATTTTATTTTCCTGGGCTCCAAAATTACTGTGAATGGTGACTGCTGTCATAAAATTAAAAGACGCTTGCTCCTTAGAAGGAAAGCTATGACCAGCCTAGACAGCGTATTAAAAACCAGAGACACGTCTTTGTTGACAGAGGTCCATTTAGTCAAAGCTATTATTTTTCCAGTAGTCATGTATGGGTATGAGAGATGGACCACAAAGAAGGCTGAGTGCTGAAGAATTAATGCTTTCAAATTGTGCTGGAGAAGACTCTTGAGATTCCCTTAAACTGCAAGGAGATCAAACCAGTCAATCCTGAAGGAAATCAACACCAGATATTCACTGGAAGGACTGATGCTGAAGCAGAAACTGCAATACTTTAGCCACCTGATGCGAAGAGCTGGTTCACTGGAAAAGACCCTGATGCTAGGAAAGATTAAAGGCAAAAGAAGAAGGTGGCAGAGGCTGAGATGGTTAGATAACATCACCAACTCAATGGACATGAATTTGAGCAAACTCTGGGAGAAAGTGTTGCATATAATGATGTTGCAAAGAGTCAGGCACGAGTTAGTGACTCAACAACAACAATCAATGATGAGGACAAGATGACGTAATTGCTTTCTTTATATGATAGAAGCTGAAAACACAAATGCCTTCTGTTTTAATCACATGCTCTCAGTTATACAGACTTGTAGGCACAGCTAAGTCAGCTTTTTGAGCACACCTAGGCAACCCACTCTAGTACTCTTGCCTGGAAAGTCCCATGGGCGGAGGAGCCTGGTAGGCTGCAGCCCATGGGGTCACTAAGAGTCAGACACGACTGAACAACTTCACTTTCACTTTTCACATTCATGCATTGGAGAAGGAAATGGCAACCCACTCCAGTGTTCTTGCCTGGAGAATCCCAGGGACGGGGGAGCCTGGTGGGCTGCTGTCTATGGGGTTGCACAGAGCCAGACACGACTGAAGCGACTTAGCAGCAGCAGCAGCAGCAGCAGCAGATCCTCTTCATCCTCACCCTGCCCAAAGGAAACTTTGAGAATTTCAACAAACAAGAAATTAAAAGCAGATGAGGCGATTTTGACTAATTTGAAAAACAAATGAAGATATAAGAAACTTTTCGGAGAGATAACCTGCCAGTGTCAGAGGAGGGGACCAAATGAACAATAAAAGGGAGGAGGATGGGACCCTCAATGCACAGAGGAAATGCTTCCCTGAAAACCAGTGCTGAAGATGAGAAAATGGAGATTGTTTCAGGCAGGAGACCTTTAAGTTTAGGCTCTTTCTTCCCTGCCTTCTGTTCTAATGAGTTTGTATTAACAGGTTAGTGATGGAATTGGAAGATGAGGCCAGGGCTCTGGACTCCTGTTTTGTTGCACATCTTTACTCCAGCACTCTCACAGAGTGCAAATAATCCTCAGTGGAACAGAAAGACACATTCCCCACCCCCGCACCCCTTGCCAAATTTCAACATAATTACTTCTTTCCCATGGAAGGAAAGTACTTACCAAATATGTAAGTAGTTTTAAAGAAGAATAGGCATTTAGGTGTGTGATGTTAAAATACCAAGTCAAATCCAGTTGTAATGAAGATCACAAAAATATCGGTCTAACAGAATTCTTCAACACTCAGCTGGACTCATTCCTCCTTCACTCAGTTGTTTCAGTTTCTACTAATGTGTTTTTAAAAGCTGTGAAATGTGTATATATACATATGTATATGTTTATATATGGAGTGAGACAGAGAGACACCAAGATACACTTTCTGATTTACCTGTTGAACACTGACCTTGTTTTGAGCCCACACTTTGATTTCTCACTGTCTCTGGGACAGTTTGCATGTGTCATTCCCACTGCAGATGCGATATTGCTAAGAAGTGATAACCATGATCCTTCTCCACCAACCAGTTTTCTTTCTGAAGTTCCAAATCGTCTCACTGCTGCTACCATTTTCCTGGGCCTTAGCATCAGGCTTCCTTCCCACTATTTTTAACCACCCTAGGCATGGTAGTTGATGGAATCTGCTACTTTGTTTTTCTCTGTTCAAGATAGTATATCCCTTTTCTCCACACCTCCACTGTTGTCCACAGATGCAGTCACTGCATCCCTGTATTAAGGTGGAAACTTTCTACCTGGGTTTTCTGCCCACAGACATGTTTGCTTTTCAGTCTATTTTGGGTCAGGTTAATCTTTTAAAAATCTTTAAAATCTTTAAAATCTTAGATTTTTCCTATGTTCAAATACCTTCGATTATCTCTATATAGTAAGAACAGAATAAAATCCAAGTTCTTAAGCCAGTACAAGAAATTTCTATGATCTTTTTCTACTTTATATTCTTTTTTTTTTTGTATTCTCTGCCCTTCAAAACAGAGTAAACTGCTTTCTGTTTTTAGCTGTCTTGTAACAGCTATCATTTCAACTTTGTGGAGGTGACATAATACCAGTCAAACTTCAGTCAAAACTGATGATCAATCCATGGGTTTAATGCCCATCTGAAAACTATCTGGAACTATCACCTGCTGATACAGTACTGACAGTTACTTTATATCTGATCACATAGACAGTGTGAATTGCTAACAAAATTCTCATACTCCTGGGTTGTAGGGCATTACTTTCCAGTAAGAAAATTTTATTCAATGTAGGATTTTGCTTGAGCCTCATGCTTCCTTTTTGCACTTGGATTTGATAATGACAGTATTGTCAAAGACATTTCCGCACATTCAGGAACCCCATGGGTTGAAGAGGAAATGAATTGCATTATCACTTTATCCTATATGCACTTTCCTGCTCATTTGCTACTGTCTGTCCTGACTGTTGGAACGAACAGTTGAGACCTTGGGTTTGAGGGCCTGGAGAAATTTTTACCTGAGATCAACATTGGCCTTTGGCTTATTTTTATTACATACAACATAGAGATTGAGAGTGTTTTCTGGTCCAAGGTTCATAGTCTCCTTTTAATTCCAGGTGTTTTTTCCATTTGGAAAAAACAACCAAATTTTATCAAAAAGTTAGCAAAGAACTATAGAGTGACTCATGTTTTTGTGTGAAATTAAAAGACGCTTACTCCTTGGAAGGAAAGTTATGACCAACCTAGATAGCATATTGAAAAGCAGACATTACTTTGCCAACAAAGGTCTGTGTAGTCAAGGCTATGGTTTTTCCAGTGGTCATGTATGGATGTGAGAGTTGGACTGTGAAGAAAGCTGAGTGCCGAAGAATTGATGCTTTTGAACTGTGGTGTTGGAGAAGACTCTTGAGAGTCCCTTGGACTGCAAGGGGATCCAACCAGTCCATTCTGAAGGAGATCAGCCCTGGAATTTCTTTGGAAGGAATGATGCTAAAGCTGAAACTCCAGTACTTTGGCCACCTCATGTGAAGAGTTGACGCATTGGAAAAGACTCTGATGCTGGGAGGGATTGGGGGCAGGAGGAAAAGGGGACGACCCAGGATGAGATGGCTGGATGGCATCACTGACTTGATGGACGTGAGTTTGAGTGAATTCTGGGAGATGGTGATGGACAGGGAGGCCTGGAGTGCTACAACTCATGGGGTTGCAAAGAGTCAGACACGACTGAGCGACTGAACTGAACTGAAAAGCTTTTAAAGATATACACTGGGGATTTCCTTGGTGGTACAGTGGTTAAGAGTCTGCTTGCTAATTCTGGAGACACAGGTTTGACCCCTGGTCAGGAAAGTGAGATCCCACATGCCTCGTAGTGTAGCAAAAAAAAAAAAAAAAGATATACTTTGGGATGAAATAAATGCCTCTCCCTTCAATAACAAACAAAACAACAACAAAAGCATAATCTGAATCAGTGCAAAAATGACTCAGAAAAATAAAGGGAGGGTGTCACAACCATTAAAAAGGGATGTTCTAAATCAGAGAGGGAAATTAATTCATAAAGCATGACAGATGAACTGCAAAGTGAATCTCAGCAAATAGGTTCTGACATTAATAATTGAACCCACTGATTTTCTCGATGGCCTCTTCCATGCCTTCCTTCTTTCTTCTTCCCTTTCTTCCTTCCTTCTCTTCTTAAAAAAAGTCTTCTGGTCTGTCTGAATGTTTCTTCTTCTTTCTTCTATCCCTGTTGAGACATATATTTTATGGTTGCTGGGTTTAGAGTTTTTGTACTCTTTTCTAGTTTGAAAAAAATGAATGAAGACTTTATTTTGGAATGTTTGTCTTTTTTTTTTTTTTTTGCTGCTTTGGGTCTTTGTTGCACCATGTTGTTATTGTTCAGTCTCTCAGTTGTGTCTGACTCTTTGAGATCGCATGGACTGCAATACACCAGGCTTCCCTGTCCTTCAACACCTCCCTGAGTTTGCTCAAACTCACGTCCATTGAATTGGTGATATCATCCATCTACCTCATCCTCTGTTGTCCCCTTCTCCTGCCTTCAATCTTTCCCAGCATCAGGGTCTTTTCCAGTGAGTCAGTTCTTTGCATCAGGTGGCCAGAGTATTGGAGTTTCAGCTTCAGCATCAGTCCTTCCAATGAGTATTCAGGAATGATTTTCTTTAGGATTGATTGGTTTGGTTTCCTTGCTTTCCAAGGGACTCTCAAGAGTCTTTTCCAGCACCACAATTCAAAAGCATCAATTCTTTTGTGCTCAGCCTTCTTTATGGTCCAACTCTCGCATCCATACATGACTACTGGAAAAACTATAGCTTTGACAATATGGACCTTTGTCGGTAATGTCTCTGTTTTTTAATATGTTGTCTAGGTTGGTCGTAGCTTTTCTTCCAAGGAGGAAGCATCTTTTAATTTCATGGCTGCAGTCACTACAGTGGTTTTGGAGCCCAAGAAAATAAAGTCAGCCACTGTTTCCACTTTTTCCCCATCTATTTACCAGGAAGTGATGGGGCTGAATGCCAGGAACTTACTTTTTTGAATGTTGAATTTTAAGCCAGCTTTTTCACTCTCCCCTTTCACTTTCATCAAGAGGCTCTTTAGTTCCTCTTCATCTTCTTCCATAAAGGTGGTGTCATCTGCATGTTTGAAGTTATTGATATTTCTCCTAGCAGTCTTGATTCCAGCTTGTGCTTCATCTAGCTCTGCGTTTAGCATGATGTACTGTGGATATAAGTTAAACAAGCAGGGTGACAACATACAGCCTTTATGTGAGCCTTTCCCAATTTTGAACCAGTCTATTGTTCCTTGTCCAGTTGTAACAGTTGCTTCTTGATCTGCATACAGCTTTCTCAGGAGGCAAATCTCTGAAGACCACCTGGTATTCCCATCTCTTTAAGAATTTTCCACAGTTTGTTGTGATCCACACAAAGGCTTTAGTGTAGTTAATGAAGCAGAAGTAGATGTTTTTCTGCAGATGTTGTTGCAGCATGCAGGTTCTTACTGTGGTGCATAGGCCTTTTCTAGTTGCATCGAGTGGGGGTCTCTAGTTGTGGCACATAGACTTAATTGCCCTGTAGCATGTGGGATCTTAGTTTCCTGACCAAGGATCAAACATGCATTCCCTGCATTGGAAGGCAGATTTTTAACTACTGGACCACAAGGGAAGTCCTGGAATGAAATGTTTAGTATCTGTGTTTCTCAAAGAAATAAACCTTCACATTAATTTTATTTCAGTAAAAGGAATACATAAAGAGATCAGCAGTATTTAAAATATAAAGAGGAAAAGAGCAATGGAAAAAAAAAGGAACAATACACAGGAAAATGAAGGAGGCTGGATGAAAGAACAGAAATGAAGAGAATATGAAATGGGCAGGGTTAAAAGGATTGGAGAGAAAGTTGAGGTGGTGATGGGACGATGTGAAAAGATGGATTAATAAGATTAGAAAAGGTTCATGTTCAAATTTGGTGATTGTTGTTGTTCAGTTGTTGTTCCTCCACTTGTTGGGGGTTATAGTTCTCTAAGGAGCTCAAAGATTTTTATGTGCATCCCTTGAGGCAGAACCAGGATCCTTTCCCAAGGCTGCACTATTGTTTCTTGGCTGCTCCTTCCTTGCCTCTGTGACTCCTCCCTTCCCAAATTAGCAACTGTTTGAGAGGCTTCCCTGTCCAAGAGCCTGACACCATCCTGCTCTGTTTCAAGGGTATAGATCCAGCTTTTGTGCGTGTGCTGTGTGCATACTCAGTCATGTCTCTCTCTTTGCAATCCCATGGACTGGAGGCTTCCAGGCTCCTCTGTCCATGGAGTTTTCCAGACAAGAATACTGAAATGGGTTTCCATTTCATACTCCAAGATTCAGCTTTTAATTCTTCTAATTTAGCACTTTTTATATTATCTCAAATCATTTAAAATGCAGTGTTAGATAAAAAGAAGCACCTTGAAATCAAGTCTCTTAATTACTTACACCTCTGATTATTTAAATCATTAAAACTGAGATGTGTTAGTGTTGGAGAAAGTGAAAGTGTTAGTTGCTCAGTGGTGTCTGACTCTTTACAACCCTGTGGACTGTAGCCCACTAGGCTCCTCTGTCCATGAGATTCTCCAGGCAAGAATACTGGAGTGGATTGCCATTCCCTTCTCCAGAGAATCTTCCCAACCCAAGGTTTGAACCCGGGTCTTCTGATTACAGGCAGATTCTTTACCATCTGAGCCAGGTGGGAAGAAGCCAATTCTGACTCCATGTTGGAAAATGTTTATTGACTTGCTTTTTAGTGCTTTTGTTATTACAGTCATACATAATAGCCTACCTCAGAAACACTGCCCTGTGCCTGACTGTAAACCCAAAGAGGCTTTGTTCAGTTCATAGAGAAATTATCTGACCCTGCCTACTTGTGAATAGCTAAAACAAAAAGAAGAGATAAGATATAAAGGAGTCAGATAGGCCCCATGATTACCTTAAAGATATTTAGGAGAATAGATTTATGGTTTTGAATAAGATGAGATTCAGTTCAGTTCCTCAGTCATGTCTGACTTTTTGGACCCCATGGACTACAGCACACCAGAATTCCTTGTCCATCACCAGCACCTGGAGCTTGCTCATACTCATGTCCATCAAGTTGGTGATGCCATCCAATCATTTCATTCTCTGTCTTCCCCTTGTGCCTTCAATCTTTTCCAGCATCAGGGTCTTTTTCAGTGAGTCAGTTCTTCGCATCAGGTGGCAGCTTCAGCATCAGTCATCAATGCATCAATGCATATTCAGCATCAATGCATATTCAGGAATGATTTCCCTGGGGATTGACTGGTTTGATCTCCTTGCTGTCCAAGGGACTCTCAAGAGTCTTCTCTAGCACCACAATTCAAAAGCATCAATTCTTTGGCACTCTTTATGGTACAACTCTCACATCCATACATGATTACTGGAAAAACCATAGCTTTGACAATACTGACCTTTGTCAGTAAAGTAATGTCTCTGCTTTTTAATATGCTGTCTAAGTTGGTCATAGTTTTTCTTTGAAGGAGCAAGACTCTTAATTTCATGACTGCAGTCACCATCTGTAGTGATTTTGGAGCCCAAGAAAAATAAAATCTGTCACCGTTTCCATTGTTTTCCCACCTATTTGTCATGAAATGATGGGACCGGATGCCATGATCTTAGTTTTTTGAATGTTGAGTTTTAAGCCAGCTTTTTCAATCTCCTCTTCCACTTTCATCCAGAGGCTCTTTAATTCTTCACTTTCTACCATAAGGGTGGTGTCATCTGCATATCTAAGGTCATTGATATTTCTCCCGGCAGTCTTGATTCCAGCTTGTGCTTCATCCAGCCCAGCATTCCTCATGAGTACTCTGCATATAACTGAAATAAGCTGTGTAACAGTATACAACTATACAACCTTGACGTACTCCTTTTTCAGTTTGGAACCACTCTGTTGTTCCATGTCTGGTTCTAGTGGTTGCTTCTTGACCTACATATAGATTTCTCAGGAGGCAGGAAAGGTGGTCTGGTATTCCCATCTCTTTAAGAATTTTCCGGTTTGTTGTGATCCACACACTCAAAAGCTTTAGCATAGTCAATGAAGCAGAAGTAGAAATTTTTCTGTAATTCTCTTGCTTTTTTCCTATGATCCAATGGATGTTGGGAATTTGGTCTCTGATTCCTCTGCCTTTTCTAAATCCAGCTTGAACATCTGGAAGTTATCAGTTCATGTACTGTTGAAGGCTAACTTGGAGAATTTTGAGCATTACTTTGCTAGCATGTGAGATGAGTGCAATTGTGCAGTAATTTGAACATTCTTTGGCATTGCCTTTCTTTGGGATTCTTCCAGTCCTGTGGCCACTGCTGAGGTTACCAAATTTGCTGGCATATTGAGTGCAGCACTTTCACAGCATCATCTTTTAGGATTTGAAATAGCTCAGCTGGAATTCCATTGCCTCCACTAGCTCTGTTGATAGTGATGCTTCCTAAGGGCCACTTGACTTCATACTCCGGATGTCTGGCTCTAAGTGAGTGATCACACCTTCATGGTTATCTGGGTCATTAAAGTGTTTCTTGTATTGTTCTTCTGTGTATTCTTGGCACCTCTTCTTAATATCTATGCTTCTGTTAGGTCCATACCATTTCTGTGCTTTACTGTGCCCATCTTGGCATGAAATGTTCCCTTGCTATCTCAGATTTTCATGAAGAGATCTCTAGTCTTTCCCATTCTGTTTGTTTTCCTCTATTTCTTTGCATTGATCACTGAGGAAGGCCTTCTTATCTCTCTTGCTATTCTTTGGAACACTGCCTTCAGATGGGTATATCTTTCCTTTTCTTCTTTGCCTTTAGTTTCTCTTCTTTTCTAAGCTATTTGTATGGCTTCCTCAGACAACCATTTTGCCTTTTTGCATTTCTTTTTCTTGGAGATGTTTTTGATCACCACCTCCTGTACAATTTTACAAACCTACATCCATAGCCCTTCAGGCACTCACTCTGTCAGATCTAATCCCTTGAATCTATTGTTCACTTCCATTGTATAATCTTAAGGGATTTGATTTATACCATACCTGAATGGTCTAGTGGTTTTCCCTGCTTTCTTCAACTTAAGTCTGAATTTTTCAATAAAGAATTCATGATCTGAGCCACAGTCATCTCCTGGTTTGTTTTTGCTGACTGTATAGAGCTTCTCTATCTTCAGCTGCGAAGAATATAATCAATCTGATTTCGGTATTGACCATCTGGTGATATCCATGTGTAGAGTCATCTCTTGTGTTGTTGGAAGAGGGTGTTTGCTATGACCAGTGTGTTCTCTTGGCAAAATTCTGTTAGCCTTTGTCCTGCTTCATTTTGTACTCCAAGGCCAAACTTGCCTGTTACTCCAGGTATCTCTTGACTTCCTACTTTTATGTTCCACTTCCCTGTGATGAAAAGTACATCTTTTTTTTTTTTGATGTTAGCTCCAGAAGTTCTTTTTGTCTTCATGGAATCGTTCAACTTCAGCTTCTTCTGCATTAGTGGTTGAGGCATAGACTTGGATTGCTGTTATATTGATGGGTTGCCTTGGAAACAAACAGAGATCATTTTATCATTTTTGAGATTATACCCAAGTACTGCATTTTGGACTCTTTTATTGACTGTGAGGGCTACTCCATTTCTTCTAAGGGATTCTTGCCCAAGGTAGTATGTATAATGGTCATCTGAATTAAATTCGCCCATTCCTGTCCATTTTAATTCACTGATTCCTAAAATGTTGATGTTCACTCTTGCCATCTCCTGTTTGACCAGGTCGAATTTGCCTTGATTCATGCACCTAAGATTCCAGGTTCCAGTGCAGTACTGTTCTTTACAGCATCGGACTTTACGTCCATCAACAGTCACATCCACAACTGGGTGTTGTTTTTGCTTTGACTTTGTCTCTCTTTCTAAAGTTATTTCTCCACTATCTCCAGTAGCATATTGGGCACCTACTGACCTGGGGAGTTCATCTTTCAGTATCATGTTGTTTTGCCTTTTCATACTGTTCATGGGGTTCTCAAGGCAAGAATACTGAAGTGGTTTGCCATTCCCTTTTCCAGTGGACCATGTTTTGCCAGAACTCTCCACCATGACCCATCCACTTTGGGTGGCCCTACATGGCATGGCTCGTAGTTTCATTGAATAAGACAAGGCTGTGATCCAAGTTATCAGTTTGGTTAGTTTTTTATAATTTTTGTTTCCATTCTCTCTGCCCTCTGAAGGATAAGAATAGGAGGCTTATAGAAGCTTCCTGATGGGAGGGACTGGCTGTGGGGGAATCAGGGTCTTGTTCTGGTGGGCAGGGCCATGCTCAGTAAATCTTTAATCCAATTTTCTGTTGATGGGTTGGGCTGTGTTCCCTCCCTGTAGTTTGGCCTGATGCCAAACTGTGGTTGGGATAATGGTAGTTATGGCGACCTCCTTCAAAAAGACTTATGCCAGCATGCTGGACTGTTGTATTCAGTGCCCTTGACCCCATGGCATGCCACTGTCGATCCACACCTCCACCAGAGACTCCAGAACACTCACAGGCAAGTCTGGCTCAGTCTCTTGTGGGGTCACTGCCCCTTTCTCCTGGGTCCTGGTGTGCACAAGATTTGTTTATGCCCTTCAAGAGTCTTCCAGGCCTGCGGAAGTTCTGTAATCAAGTCATACTGGACTTCAAAATCAATTTCCCCTGGGGTTCTCAGTCTCTTTGCTGGATCCCTAGGTTGGGAAATCTGTTGTGGGCCCTAGAACGTTTGCAACAGTATGAGATGAGATGAGATTAGATTAGAGTTGAATGTAGATAGGACATACACAACATTCTTAGCAGTAGGATCAGCATTGTTTCATTTAATTAATCACAAAACCTATTCATCTTTGATTTTACTACCAGAATTTTCCTCTCATTCCTCCTTTCCTACTCAATGATTAGAGCTCAGTGTTGGCTTGCATTAATTCCATCCCAGGCTTATATCAATACTGTCATATTAAGGATTTTTGAATATGGCTTGAATTTTTTTCTGCTTCAATAGTTAGATTTTAGGCAGAAAGTCCCTCCTAAGGAAAACATATATTGAACACTTTTGGATGTGAGGGCATTAAAGTGACTTGACATGTTAATAAAAAGTGTTTGTTCTACAGGGATTATCAAAGAACAGTTTTATTTAAAGTCTGAGCCATTTAGTAGGTACAGCTCTTCTTAAAAACAGAAGTTTCTCTATTTCCACTTTGGTATTTTTTGTTTGTTTGTTTGGTTTTTGGAGTATGTATATATCTAGACTAAATAGTTCAGAGCTTATAGAGGTGTGAAGACATGGCATTTATTAAGGATTAAAATAGTCTTCTAATTTATTGCTTTGGAAGTGAGTAGGTCCAAAGGCATACTCTGGGACATATAAATAGTGCTCATTATTCACTTTCTTGTATTCACTTAAAACTTTGGCATCTGTATCACAGGCTTTCCTTCCATCTCAGTCTCTGCCATTGTTCTCCTGGCTTCGGCAGACACATGGAAGGAACAGCTAAGAGCGTGACTTTTTGCTTTAGGGCCCTCTTCATCTGCAGTCACCATCTCTTCTTTTGTAACTGAGCCACTGGCTCCCACGAATTTACCACTGACCTTAAGTAGGAGAATAAACACCTTAACCCATGGGCTCTTTAACTTAAATATACTACCCTGTATACTACTCTTCTTTCCCCAGTGAAGTTATTCACTACGTCTGATCATTCTTTGACCTCATCTGCAACTTCAGTCTGTGGACTGCATATTTCTTCCAATCCATCAGCCTTCGTGTTTCCTCTTTAATCCATCAGCCATTGTCTTGCCTCTCTCTCTTCCACATTCCATACATTAAGTTCCCTTCCACATCTAACATTTGTTTCAACTATTTAGCAAAACTCAATTAAAATGAATGTTTTACCCATGTCTTTTGCACCTACATCTGAACAGTATTGCACTCTGGGCGAGTGTCATACAACAGGCTGCTTGGTTCCCCAGTCCATCTTTTACAGTGACTTCAAATGGACTGTCAACACTGCAGGCCACATTTCTCAGGTCAAGGGCACTCGCAGGACAGTCAGTGGTGGGAGGGATTGATCTAGGTAGAAGAAGAAACAGCTCCCCTTGTTGTAATGGGAAGCATGGTGCTAGGATGGATGAAGCTGTAACTGTGTATGTAAGTTGACAGAGTGAAAATGAAATATATAGAAGGATAACCATCCCATAAATAATATATAAACATCAGCCAAACCATGGATTATTTTTATGTCAGATTAGTCTTTTCTATGAAGAAAGATAACTTTATTTTCTGTTAAAAATCGTTCTCCATAATAAGTGAGTTGAGAAATTTTTGTTCAAATTTCTAGTAAAGAAAATTTGCTTAAACATAGCTTCCTGTCACAAAGCTGTATTTGACAAATGGGAGATAGCACCAGCAGGTAAACTCAGCTGCAACATTAAGTCTTGGGAGCCAAGCATTTTTCTTCCACTTCATCTTTCAATGGATTATCCTAAAGCATCATTTTGATCATATCACTTTTCCTCTATAAACCTTCCATAGGTCTGATTGCCCACTCTGTTATGTCGCAAAATAACAAAACATGATTTTCAAAGCCACTTATAATTTGATTCCACTCAACCTGTTCAGTATTATAACTTACTGTATGTAGCCTTATTTTTAATCCTTCTGGTCCAGTTCATTACCTGTCTCCTTATTCCCTCTCCCTACATCTCTGTTTATGAAGCTGCTGGCCAGTTTGACTTGGAAACAACCACAAACTGGGAAATATAGGTAGAGAGGGAATTTATCCATACAGAACCAGCTAATCCATCATCATGAGGCAGAATCAGCCCCTGACCTTAGATATGAAATTTGGAGAGAGGAGCATGGATCAGGTCAAGGAGAGAACATGGGTATGGCTGAGATGGACTCAGAGAGCTAAATTCCAGGAAGGTCATCGAGACTGGTCATGATAAAAATTCAAGTTGTTAGTTATCATACATTTTCCTCTGTGATCATTCCCTTTGGGTTTTGGGAGGGAACAATTCTTGTGTCAGGTTGGAGGGCAAAAGATACCAAATTCTCAACCCGTAAATTGAAAATGCCATGGTCCATTTCTCTGTTGTTAACAGAGAAAAGTTTGAAAATGAACTGCTAATACATCTTCATCCTTGCCCCACCTGCTTTCCCTTCATTCCCATCCTTAGACTTAAAAACAAACAAAAAAACCTTTCAAGCTAAAGTGCAGAAGTTCTGGTGATGAAACAAGAAGGGTTAAAAATTAATATGGAGGCTCAGCACCCTTTATTTGAGTTTCTGAGGGGTGTTCTTTGTAAAGAAGAACATGATGGAATCTCAGTTTGGGGACTGCGCCCCTATTCTGCCATTAGCAGCCTTACAGAGAGGATGGGCAGGGGTATGAGCGACAGAGTGAGTGCACCCGTCAACACCAGCTCTCCCAAGGACACCAGAGAGGCGTGGCAGTACCTTTGAACTCATGGACTGCCCTCACAAAAGACATGGAAGGGCTAATGGGGGCCTAGTGAACCCCAAGGGGGCCAAAATTCAGGGATAAAAGACTGTTGATTGATCTGTTTTTACCTGATGACCAGACACTTGCAGAAACTCAGACACCTCTGTGGAGCTTTGTCTGCAGAGATAGGGACCTAGAGGCTGGAAGCCCTGTAGAGGAACAAGATTTGAGTGTTCAAGGGCAAGGGCCTGGCAACAACAGAAATACTAAAAGAGTACTGCAATAATAGCCTGAAGGTAACACTCTGGGCTGAGCAGGATAAAGACAAAGCAAAGAAAACCCTGAGAGGGACAGGGTTTTTGTCTCTGAACTGAAGCTATGTTTTGGTTTTACAGGGCTAAAACCCTGGTGGGCAAAGTGATAGAACTCAGCTGGGCATGGGGACTCTACAGTAGAAGACGGCAGCCAGAAGTGAATGGGATGCGTGACTGACACCACAGAGGTACGTGTGCATCTCAGCGGCGGCCAGGAGTGCAACTGTTTAGAAGGGTGCAATTGTTAGGGTGACCCCAGCTGCTTGACGGCCAATATCTCCTCCAGTTTTGATCAAGCCCCTAAGTAGTGATCATAGAAACATATATTATTTCAGGGGGCAAGATTGGGCAGGAAGCATTCTGAACTAATTCTGTTTAACAAGGGACGTCTGAGTTTAAACTGTTTTCTACCATGTAGAAAAAAGAGAACTTGAAAGTCAAACTGTTAGACTGAAAAAAAATTACTTTTGTAAAAATGAATGTGTAACTTTAAAGGTGAATACAATATATATTATAAGAAACAGGCGAAGAGCAACATAAACCTAACTTACCTTTGGGAACAGGTACAGAAGCATAATATGCATTGAACTCAATGGACCCACACTTAGGATTTGATTCATGAAAAACACAAATTATTCAGAAGCTCAAGAGATATCTTTATTTTGAATACCTAAACATTCTGAGAGTGCTTGAATGGTCCATTAGATCTTGAAAGGGCAGAAAGGGCTCAGTTGAATTCCAACCTTCCTGCCACTCATGGTAGAACATAGATTGCACTCATATGCCTGATACGGTTATGATTGAACAGAAGGAAATCCTGGCTAGAGGTGGTAGGAAATTAAAGGGGCTGGAGTCAACTTTAGGTTCAGAATTCAGGTCCTAGGCTATCTTCACCAATAACCTGAAACTGTTGAGAAGTTTCTTTTTCTTTACCTGTAAGATGAAAGGAGTTGATCTGTGGTGTTTCTCTGATTTTCGGTGTTTAAGAGTGATAGGAGGCAGTGTGTGTGGCAGCAGACATGAAGGTATAAGCTTTACTTTTCAATAAATAAAAACCGTGAATGGGACTGATCTTATTTCCTGTTCTCCCTTTGGGGCTCCAGGTAAACAGAAATAGAAAAACTCTGAAACCTGGCATGCCTTTCTCCCTGACCTCTGGTCCCACAAACGCCTGAGATTTAGAATATTTAAAAAGCCACCTCAAACTGGAACTAATCCCTAGTTGATTTCAGGGCCTCCTCTTTGTGATTTCTTTTGGATGAGAAAACAGTGGTAGCACAGTGCTGACTATTGGTTTCTAATTTTAGACAATCTTAGAGGAAAGCACTTTAGCACACTGTGTTCATTCAATAGGTCATTCCTTCCTTATGTGGGAAACCTCTCCCCCTCTTATCTGGATCCTCAACACTCTCCGTCCATTTCTAACTTCCTCACATACGTGACGTGCTAATGGGCTTAGTGCTACATGGAACTTTTCTTACAATGTAGATGGTAAACTATACAGAGTAAACTCAGGGGCTTGTTGACTTTGATAGCAGAGTTCAAAAAAAGAGACCCTTCCTGCTGCTTTACAAGGACCTACCTGTGTAAACAGACACTCAGGTGAAGAGCACACCCAACAGAGGCAGTAAAGATAGACTAAGTAACCCCTTGACCCGAGAAAAGAGAAACAAATGAACTCAAAGGTGGACTAAATCTTGGAAATAAAGGACTGAAAGCAGCCAGGATGATAATGTTGTGTATAATTTCACCCTGGGGAGAATGTCATTTCTGTGGGTATGATTTTTCTACCAACCTGTTTTGAACACCAGTATATAGAGGGTTTGAAGAACTTTTTGAAATTCATCTTGCTATCATCATTTACCAAATCACTCATTATTGTGATACTTTATAAAAAGAAGAGAACATATAATGCCAGGTGTTGCAAGTTCATCCACTCTAGAAATATGGGATACGCTCTTCCCCCCTTCCCCTCAGCCTCCAGGGTAGGTGATCATAGTGAGTACTTATAATAAGCAAATGCCGGTACTTAAATTTCTGCAAATAACTCAAGTGAGATTTACACTGGATTATTTTAAAGGTCAGTAGATACAAATGATTCACAAGATGTAAGTCCTTGAAATATGAAATCTTGTGCTGTTTTCTTCTGAGAATTATTAAAAATTTGACATTGAGTGAAAATAGGGAAAATCATAAGCTTTTGGCAAAGGTCAAAAGAAAAGGATGTCAAACTGAATTCTCATCCATCAAGAAGCAGTGTCTTAGAACTTTTTGTCAGTGTTGAGAAAGTCTTGGCTTGGAGAAGATTCATCCTTACAAACCTTTCAGCTCCTCCTACAGGCAGAAGCTCCCCTCTGCTCCTTCCGTGGGATTTGCTCTTCAGGGTTTGCTCAGAGGGCATCTTCCTTTTGGACTTCTTGCTTAGTGGTTAGAAGCTCTTTTTTGAATGGCCTGATCTATGCTGGAAGAGGCTGTGTATCCAGGCTGCTCTTATTTACCACTACTGTGATCCAGATAGAAACTCGTTTGCTTATCACGTTGCTTCGTAGTGAACATTTAGTATGATGTGACGTCCATTGTGGTGATCTTGTTTAGTCACATCCGACTCTGTGACCTCCATGGGCTGTAACCTGCCAGGTTCCTCTGTCCATGGGTATTCCCAGGAAAGAATACTGGAGTGGGTTGCCATTTCCTTCTCCAGGGGACCTTCCCAACCCAGGGATCGAATCCATGTCTCCTGTATCAGCAGGCAGATTCTTCACCACCAAGCCACCAGGGAAGCCTGATGATCTTGTTAGTTGTGTAGAAAATTTGTTAGAAATTAGATGGCTTTTCCCGGGTGTGCCCTTGTTGAACAGCCTTGCTCACCTTATTCTGAGGTTAAAAGCATGATGAAATGTGTGTCTGTGTTATTGTTTCCATTTCCTATATGCTGGTGTCAGTGAAAAAGAAAATAAACCTTTTCCATCTGTCACTAGAATGGAGAGAGGTGACCATGGTGGCACCAATTTTTTAGAGCAAGTATCTCCTCCTTCCAAATGTGAAAATTTTCCATTGCAATTTTAATGTAGGGTGTGTTAAAGATCTTTTAAATGCTACCTAGCACATTGGCCCACATTTTTGCTGCAGCTGTTGCTACAGCAACCAGCAGTGTGCAGCTGTAGCCTGAGGGCCCCTGGCTTTAGCTGTATTGCTTATCCTTTGCTTTCTGCTCCTGTTTGCTTCTCCAGTCCACTCCTGCAAACTTTGACCAGTGGAGATGGGAGCCATGTTCTCTATAACATCTTTGGGCTGATAATCTGAGACATGTTATATATAGTTCCTCAAGGAGTTCCCAGCTATGGTTGCCAGAGAAAATATAGGATTCCTAGTTAAATTTGAACATCAGAATAAACAATAGATACTTTTTCAGGTAGAAATATGTCACAAATATTGCATTGGATTTGGTTTGCTAGTATTTTTTGGAGAATTTTTGCATGTATATTCATCAGGGATATTGACCTGCAGTTTTCTTTTGTAGTGTCCTTATCATGCTTTGGTATTTGGATAATGCTGACCTCATAAAATGAGCTTGGAAGTGTTCTTTCCTTTTAAGTTTTTAAAGAGTTTGGGAAAGATTTGTGGGTTGTATGAGTCTAGGAATATATCTATTTCTAGGTTATTCAGTTTGTTGGTATATATTCATTCATAGTAGTCTCTTGTGAGCCTTTGTATTTCTGTGGTATCAATTGTAATGTCTCCACTTTCATTTATAATTTTCTTTATTTGGTCCTCTCTATTTTTTTCTTGCTATAAACTTAGCTAAGGGTTTATACATTTTTTTAATCTTAAAAGAACCCCAACTCTTAGTTCTGTTGATCTTTACTATTGTCTTCTAGTTTCTATTTTACTTATTTATATGCTAATCTTTGTTATTTTCTTATGCTAATTTCAGGGCTTAGTTTTTTTCATTCTTTTTCTAGTTCCTTGAGGTATAAAGTTAGGTTTTTTCAGATCTTTCTTTTAATATACACACTTGTCTCAATAAGCTTAACTTTTAGGACTTCTTTTGCTGCATTTCATAAGTTTTAGTATGCTGTGTTTCCATTTTTGTTTGTCTGAGGGTATTTTTTAATTTTCTTTTTGATTTTTCTTTGATCCTTTGGTTGCTTAGGAGAATGTTGTTTAATTTTCAAATATTTGTGAAGTTTCCAGTAGTCTTTTTGTAATTGATTTTTAGTTTCATTATATTGTGGTCAGAATAGATACTTCATGATACCAGTTTTTAAAGAGTTGTTAACATTTGTTTCGTCTGAACATATGGGCTATCCTGGAGCATATTCCATAGTTTTGAGAAGAATGTGTATTATAGTGCTGTTGGATGGAATGTTCTGTACATGTCTGTTAGGGCTATTTGGTGTATGAAAGTGAAAGTCACTCAGTTGTGTTCGAGCTCTTTGCAACCCCATGGACGATACAGTCCATGGAATTCTCCAGGCCAGGATACTGGAGTGGGTAGCCATTCCCTTCTCCAGGGAATCATCACAACCCAGGGATTGAACCCAGGTCTCCCACATTGCAGGCGGATTCTTTACCAGCTGAGCTACCAGGGAAGCCCATTTGGTGTATAGTATTATTTTAATCTACTGTTTCCTTGTAGATTTTCTGCCTGGATGAGCTATCCATTATGGAAAGTAAGGTATTGAAGTCTCCTACTATTACTGTATTGTTGTCTGTTTTTCTCTTCAGTTTTTAAATATTTGCTTTAAATCTTTAGATGCTCCAATTTTGGGTGTATGTCAGAGAAGGCAATGGCAACTCACTCCAGTACTCTCGCCTGGCAAATCCCATGGACGGAGGAGCCTGGTAGGCTGCAGTCCAAGGGGTCGCTAGGAGTCGGACACGACTGAGCGACTTCACTTTCACTTTTCACTTTCATGCACTGGAGAGGGAAATGGCACCCCACTCCAGTGTTCTTGCCTGGAGAATCCCAGGGATGGGGGAGCCTGGTGGGCTGCCATCATCTATGGGGTCGCACAAAGTTGGACACAACTGAAGCGAGTTAGCAGCAGCAGCAGTCTATTTATAATTCTTGTAACTTCTCAGTGAATTGACTCCTTTAACACTGTATAGTGACCCCATTTGTCTCTTGTGATCAATTTTGACTGAAAGTTTTTCTTGTATGATAAAAACTATGGGCATTCCTGCTCTTTTTGTGGCATCATTTACATGATCATCTTTTTGTATCCCTTCACTTTCAGTCTGTGCATGTCCTTAACACTAAAGAGTCTCTCGTAGGCAGTATATTGTTGGCTCTTGGTGTTTTGTTTGCTCAGCCACTCTGTGTTCTTTGGAGAATTTAATCTATTTACATTTAAAGAGATTACTGATGACTAAATTACTAAATTTAGTAATTACTAAATTTACTAATTCAGTTCAGTTCAGTTCAGTCGCTCGTTCGTTTCCGACTCTTTGCGACCCCATGAATCGCAGCACGCCAGGCCTCCCTGTCCATCACCAGCTCCTGGAGTTTATTCAAACTCATGTCATTTGAGTCGGTGATGCCATCTAGCCATCTCATCCTCGGTCGTCCCCTTCTCCTCCTGCCTCCAATCCCTCCCAGCATCAAAGTCTTTTCCAATGAGTCAACTCTTCGCATGAGGTGACCAAAGTATTGGAGTTTCAGCTTTAGCATCATTCCTTCCAAAGAACACCCAGGGCTGATCTCCTTTACAGTGGACTGGTTGGATTTCCTTGCAGTCCAAGGGACTTTCAAGAGTCTTCTCCAACACCACAGTTCAAAAGCATCAATTCTTCGACACTCAGTTCTCTTCACAGTCCAACTCTCACATCCATACATGACCACTGGAAAAACCATAGCCTTGACTAGATGGACCTTTGTTGGCAAAATAATGTCTCTGCTTTTGAATATGCTATCTAGGTTGGTCATAACTTTTCTTCCAAGGAGTAAGTGTCTTTTAATTTCATGGCTGCAATCACCATCTGCAGTGATTTTGGAGCCCAGAAAAATAAAGTCTGACACTAATTACTAAAGTGATTAGTGAGGACTAACTACTGCCATTTTTCCTTCATTCTTGCCTTTCTTTATCATTTATCTTTTGTAGTGGTATGCTTTCATTTCTTTCACTTTCTTTTCCCATGTGTCTACTGGAATTTTTTTTCCTTCCTGGTTTGCATCTTATTGAATAACTCAACAGTAAATCTGTTTCAGTAATTTAGTGAGACATAGTTAAAACAAAGATATTGGAAACTGCAGGCAATCCTCTATAAGGGTAAATTATCTCTAAAATCATGCTGGTGGGAACTTACTTATTTTAAGTAAGTTAGGTAATAAAATAGGTAGGTAATAAAATCAACAAGAGTTAACATTATACAATAATATTTAATGTCTTAAAATATGTCAGGCCTTATGCTAAATAATTTACCTAAGGTAGGTAATAAAATCAACAAGAGTTAACATTATACAATAATATTTAATGTCTTAAGATATGTCAGGCCTTATGCTAAATAATTTACCTGTCTTCTGCCACAATACTCTTATGCAAAAGGCATTAAGTTGCTTATGTTTTATACTTAACATATTTGATCTAGGATTCTATAAGCAAGTGTAAGAACAAAAAGTCAAATCTAGATATGTTTGAATTCAAAGTCCAAATGCCAGATTATTTGAGAAATAGGACACAGCTGATGGGAATGATCAGGGCTAGGTCTCTGGTAAGCAGAATAAAAAATTGTTGAAATTAGTTAAAGTAAATATAAAATTTATTTCAGTTTGTCTCTGTTTTTCTAACTAGATACTGATGAAGTTTTGGTTTATAAAATTTGAAAAAGTGATTGTAAATCTTGCTTTGTCATAAATCATGTTCTGTTACAGATATACACACATAAAGGAAAACTTAAATCTTTTAACACAATTGATATCCTGACTCCAGTTTGAAGCTTAATTTCCTATTTCAGGTCACCCATTTGGAAATTATATGGTTGGTTTGGTGACTAAGCTGATGCACTACAGTTGCTGCTTTGATAATGATTCAATCTCAGTTTAGTTACATCAGAAAAAAAAAAAAAAAGAGAGAGAGAGAGAAAATTTCTACTCTAAAACAAACCTAGCAGAACAAAGTCACGTTAGGAGAAACATTATACATTAGAAAAAGTCTTTGCATGTTATTCCTGAGATAATGATAAAATAACTCTTTGACATTGTCCTAATATAGGAGAGATTTTCTTTATGGTCTTTGAACTGTAACTTCTTAAATATCTTTAATGTCCGTAGGCAAGAGATAATGTTCATAGGTAACAAACACACATCAGCATTCTATTTCTGACTTCTATTATTGGCTCTTTCAGCCCAAGAGAGAAAACCGAAACTTTATTTTAGAATGACTCTGATACCTGTTCTTCCACCATGGAGATGACCAACTTTGTATACAATATAAGACTTTTTAAATTCTGTATTACTTCTTGGACTGAATTTTTTTTTAGCAAATTATGCCTCCTATTAGCTTATTTCATTAGCAGTAAGTTTTTGTTTGTATGAATTGAATTGTTCATATGTTTTTGAAGAGAAACCTTACTAAGGTTGATGTATACATTTATTTTAAATCTGTAGTTGTATTTTGTCTAGTAAAATTGACTTCCAGTAATGAGTATGTTGTGGGCAGAACAACTCAGGTCATTATTGTTGATTCTGTCTGGCACTGGCAGTAGGTATGTTTGACTTGCTCTTTGTTGATAGTATTTTGTAAGAGATTGAGTTGAACAACTGCAACCAAGGATCAATAATAACACCAGGATTTGAAAAACTCCGCTCAACTGTTAGGAATGAAGCTTGGAGTGACACAAGCCTTGTTCAGAGAGCTTACTGTGTGGTGCTGGAGAATTAATCTCTGACTGTAAACCTTCTTCTCTTTCCTTAATCAGATAAACTGTCTGGCCTAGAACACAGGTCTTTTCTTTTCACAGACAGCTCTGTTTTCTTCCCATAAGACATTTTGTACTGCATAAGGACATGTTTCAGTCTAAGTGAAAAGCATCCTAGATTTGTATGATTTCATTCATCTCATAACAGTTATGAGAAAAAGAGAAAATTTCTATAAAGTGGTCATACTAGTTTTTTAATTTATTTGGGGTAAATCTGAGGTAAGAAAATAATTTGCATCTTCTTGCTTTGGTAAAGTATAACTATACTATTTTTTTTTTTAAAGGGATTTGTTTCGCTAGTTTTTCAATAGGGAATATAAGCAAAACTATTAACAAAATCACAAAATACCCCTTTACCACATCATTGTGTATAAGTGAAACTTAGTTATAATGGTACAGGACAGAGCTGTTAGTTTACAACATGGTAGTATATATTTTATTTTATGTTTTTGTTTTACTTGGTATTTGAATTCTGTGCCTTTTTCACATCCCTCTGTATAGCTGAGTATTTTTCAGGTAAAGAGATATTTTACTGTAATGGCACAGTTTTTATTCTTTTAAACCAATTATTAGTTGGACGTGACTGAGCATAGAGGCACCAAGAGTTTGGCAATGAAATCACTTATTTTTCTCTCCTGTTCCCTCCCTTCTTTCCTTCTCTCTTTTCAGCATTTTTAAACTGCCTTGACTATGAGCTGTATAAATAAGTATATTTTTTATTATCACATCATAGGGACACAGTTTTATTACTTTTCTTATATTTTTCCTAGTTGCTTTCTTAACAGGTTAGCCACTTTATTATATTTACTTTAAAACATTTTATTTGCCTTATATATTAACTATATGTATATAATAATACTTATACAGATGGAGACATATAAGAAAGGAAATGAGGTATCCACTGCTGTGGTAGACAGCTTCTGACATCACTTTCAGTGATCTCTACCTCTTGACAGCCCTAGTTTTGTAAATTCTTTCCTCTTAAGTAACTTGCTTCTAACTAATAGAATATAGTAACACTGAGGAGATGTCACTTTGGTGATTAACAAAGATTGTGATCTCTGACTTGCTAGCAGGCCATTGTTGGTTTTGATGAAGTAAGCTGCCATGTTGGCAAGGGACTGAGAGTGGCTTCTGGCGATATCCAGCAAAGAACCCTCAGTCCAGTACCCTTTGGGAAAATGAAGCCTGCCAACAACCATGTGAGTTTGAAAGTGGATTCTTGCCTAATTGAGCCTTCAGGCCTGATTGATAACATGATTATAACTTTGTGAGAGACTGAAGCAGAGGTCCCAACCAAGATGTGCCTGGATTCCTGATTCATAGAAATGGTGAAATAATAAATGCATGTTTTTTGAAACTGCTAAATTTGGGAGTAACTTGTTAGGCAGCAGTAGATAACTGATATAGTTGATAACAATTCTCAAGTTTTTTTCCCAAGAAACAAATATATACATATTAATATTGGGATAATGTAAACATAATATTGCATTCTAAATTGCTCCCAGCATTTCCCTGATACTAAATAATTCTTCAAAACCAGATTTTTAATGGTGATATATGATTGTATAAATTCATTGTAGTTAATAAAATACTCTATTATTATCAGTTTTTATAGTGGGACATAATTCTGTGGAAAAATTCTATAGAAATATGTGGCTTATCCATGATATTTTGTTTAGCCTATTAATCTGAAAGTGAATTACTTGGATAAAAAACATTTAAAGGCTCATAAGTAATATTTACAATTTCCATTCTGGAATGATTGTTGTAATTTCTTATTCTTACCAGATATTTATGAAACAGTCATCTTGTTATATATTGGCCAATGTTGGAATTATAGTTATTTTTCTTAACAATTTGAGAGAGAAATTTTCTTATATTAATATGCATGTTGATGTCTAACAAATTTGAAAAAATTCTCACAGTTTAAATAGTCATGTAGGTATTCTGTTGTTAGTCAAATTCTGGCTCATATTTTGGTTATTTTTATACTTTACTGATTTTAAGAGCCATTTTATTTTAAGGATATCACTTTATTAGGTGCTTTATTAGTTAGTTTTCAAATAGCTTTTTCTTATTAATAATGTATTGTACTTTAAAAATCACTGCTTTTTAAAAACTAATTTATTTTGACCTCAATGCTAGAGCAAAAGGGACCAGATGTATTCACTGTTTTGATAACATTCTGTCTGACTCATACACACACACATGCACCCACATTCATTGTTGGTATTTTACCTTGTAAAAATATTAACATCAGTCTTTTTAAAATCTGTGTCTATGTATAGTTCCTTTTATTTATTGAAGCACTATGATATATGGGCTTCCCTTGTGGTTCAGTGGTAAAGAATATGCCTGCCAATGGAGGAGCTTCAGGAGATGTGGGTTCAATCCCTGGGTAGATAAGATCCCCTGAAGAAGGAAATGGCAACCCATTTCAATATTCTTGCCTGGGAAATCCCGTAGACAGAGGAGCCTGGCGGGCTGTAGTCCATGGGGTCGCAAAAGAGTCAGACATGATGAGCTACTCCACTAAACAACAACAACAACTGTGACACATATTGTCTCATTTGATACTCATAACAACCTTTTCTAGGTAGGCATAGGAGGTCTTACTATCCCAATTTTATTAATGGTTTCACTGAAGCTCAGAAAACTTAATTGACTCAAGGTTATAGAGTTTAGTAGTTGCTAGAGTTGGACAAACCATTTTCTGCCTTTGGATCCAATACTTTTTCTTCTCTGAACTCCATAGCCAGGATTATTTAGGTAGTGATGCCTGTAGACCAAAGATGTTTACAATGTGACATGCATTAACTCATTTGATCCTTACAACAATCTTTTAAGTAATGATTTCCTTATTTTTATAGAAAAGACATAAGTCTCAAATATTTACTTGCCTCAGTTATAAAACTAATAGAGTCTATATTATTCAGCTGTTCAGTCAGTCAGTCAGTTCAGTCGCTCAGTCGTGTCCGACTCTTTGTGACCCCATGAATTGCAGCACGTCAGGCCTCCCTGTCCATCACCAACTCCTGGAGTTCACCCAAACTCATGTCCATCAAGTTGGTGATGCCATCCAGCCATCTCATCTTCTGTCATCCCCTTCTCCTCCTGCCCTCAATCCCTCCCAGCATCAGGGTCTTTTCCAGTGAGTCAACTCTTCGCGTGAGGTAGCCAAAGTATTGGAGTTTCAGCTTTAGCATATTTCCTTCCAGTAAACACCCAGGACTGATCTCCTTTAGGATGGACTGGTTAGATCTCCTTGCAGTCCAAGGGACTCTCAAGAGTCTTCTCCAACACCACAGTTCAAAAGCATCAATTCTTTGCACTTAGCTTTCTTCACCATCCCAACTCTCACATCCATACATGACCATAGGAAAAACCATAGCCTTGACTAGACGGACTTTTGTTGGCAAAGTAATGTCTCTGCTTTTTAATATGCTAACTAGGTTGGTCATAACTTTCCTTCCAAGGAGTAAGTGTCTTTTAATTTCATGGCTACAATCACCATCTGCAGTGATTTTGGAGCCCAAAAAAGAGAGTTCCAGAAAAACATCTATTTCTGCTTTATTGACTATGCCAAAGCCTTTGACTGCGTGGATCACAATAAACTGTGGAAAATTCTTTAAGAGATTGGAATACCAGACTACCTGACTTGCCTCTTGAGAAACCTATATGCAGGTCAGGAAGGAACAGTTAGAACTGGATATGGAACAACAGACTGGTTCCAAATAGGAAAAGGAGTACCTCAAGGCTGTATATTGTCACCCTGCTTATTTAACTCCTATGCAGAGTACATCATGAGAAACACTGGGCTGGAAGAAGCACAAACTGGAATCAAGATTGCCAGGAGAAATATCAATAACCTCAGATATGCAGATGACACCACCCTTATGACAGAAAGTGAAGAGGAACTAAAAAGCCTCTTGATGAAAGTGAAAGAGGAGAGTGAAAAAGTTGGCTTAAAGCTCAACATTCAGAAAATGAAGATCATGGCATCTGGTCCCATCTCTTCATGGGAAATAGATGGGGAGTCAGTGGAAACAGTATCCATCTGTTAGGCAGATTGTATTCAAGGCCTGGGATTGCTCTTCTGGAATTTTAAAGTGATTTAGTGTATGGAATGAGTGGAATTTATTACAGAGCTATTTTCTTTTCATACTTCTGTTTTCCTGTGGTCTTTTCCATTCTCTTCTGAGGAACCCTAAGGGTAAATGAAGTTTCGCTGAAGCTGAATTTTTCACCTGGTTAATGCCTAGTCTTTGCTTAAGGCTTGTGTTAGGTGTTGCCTCCTCCAAGAAGCCTATCTTGAACTCTTTTTGTCCTTATTCAGACAGCATGGCACTTGTCTCACTGTGTTCTATTTATCTGTTTGGGTATCTAACTTAAAGTGCCTAACTACTTTAAAATGTGAATTTTGAGACATCTCGGAGGACTGCTCATGGTTCGTTTTGAATTTTCCTTGTGAGCACAGCACCTGGCTCAGAGTTAGTGCCCAATAAGTGCTAAATAAACGAGTGAGGATGCTCAGGACCGGAGTGGGGCGCATCTGGCCCATCAGGCCTGCTGTAAAGCACAGGAATCTTAGGTGCTTGGGATGGACAGAGTCTCAGTATCTGTTTGTAGGGAATTCTCATAAAAAAGGTCCAGAAAAAAATTGTTTTAGTCTCTCTTCCCTTTCAATGTGGGATATCTATTTGAAGCTTTCAAAATCAATCAAGAAGATTAAGATAAAATAGCAACTTAACTATGACATTTATTTTAAATGGCACTTCTGGGGATTCTGTAAGGGTTCTAATAAACAAAGTTGGAAAGTCTTCACTACAAATGATACAGATTTTAATCTTACTGTTTTTCCCTTATAAATCTGAAGTAGTCATATATGCTGCATGAGTTCTGATTATGTATTTATTCATACAATAGTTACTATGTAGATAAATTATAGGCTCTGTTAGTGACTCAGTCATCTGACTCTCTGTGACCCATGGACTGCAGCCCACCAGGCTTCTCTGTCCATGGAATTCTCCAGGTAAGAATACTGGAGTAGGTTGCCGTTTCCTTCTCCAAATTATAGGCTAGAGATGTTAAAAAACTGAATACAAATGATAATCCTATTATTCTTGCCTCGTTTCTGCAAGTAGATATTGGAGGCAGTGATGGAAAAAAAAAGTCACATTCTATAGGTGAGAATTTACAAACTTTTCTGAAAACATGAAAATACAATTTTTTTCTGAATAAAATAAGAATATGCAAAATTAAAATTGTTAAATACTAATTCTAAATATAACTAAATCTGTTAATTTCTTTTGTTTAGTAGTTTGCCTGTGACTCATTTTTTAAAATTAATGTATTAGTAGATGAGCTGAGGTGAGAGTAGCATGGGGTAATCTCTTCTTCAGTGGGCCTGCTGATGAATGTGGCCTATCTTCAAGCTTTAAAGTACCTGAAAAGGTGTAAACAATTAAATTTAAATCAATAATTAAAACTGAATAATAATATGTTACAAAACGTTATACAGGGCATAGTTACTACTTAGGTAAGTGGGTGCAATGGAAAGGAGGTAACCTATGTGCTTGTATTTGCCACGTTTGAAATTGTATATTTCGGAAGAAGGGAAATTTTTTTGGAGAAATCAGCTTCGTGCCTGCCAGTTGTGATCAGGTTATAAGCCCCAAAGATCCTTGGGATTTTTAAAGCTGTTATTTCTACTGAGGAATTTCACAAATACATGGAACATGTTGATACTATTAATTAATGACAAAGGCTTAAAAAAAGATTTCAAAATGATGAAAATCCTGAATGTGAATATTGATCGTCCTCTTTCAGGGTCAAAGAATATATATAATATGTATTAATAGATGTCTCTTTCCTTTCAAAGATGCAAAATATCACTCTCAGAAGAGTTAGATTCTTAAAAATCCTAGTGATAATATTTGCATTAATTCCTAACAGAGTCTTATATCCTAAAAAATATGAAACATCTATTAGACTACTAGTACTTTCCATTCGGTAACTTTTATGTACTGACTAGCTATGCATGTGCTCTAGCGCCATCTAGCGAGAGTCCAGGGTAATTCATTATAACTCAGTTCTGCTGCTGGTAATTATTTCAACTTTTCATCTTTTAATTTTACTGTATTATTAAGATGTTTTTGTTTTTCCTCTCTTTAAACACAGCCCCCAAGGATTTTTAATCTCAGTTTAAATAGTATAATGTGGTAAATTGGAGAAGGGCGTGGCAACCCACTCTAGACTCCAGTATTCTTGCCTGGAGAACCCCATGGACAGAGGATCCTGGCAGGCTATAGTCCACGGAGTCGTAAAAGAGCTGGACACAACTGAAGCGACTAACACGCAACATGCAGAATGTGGTAAATGGGGTCCCACTCCCCTGGGAAGATTTATTCATCAGTGGTAAATCCCTGACATGTTATAAAAGTTCTACAACAGACATGACACTCTGATTCGGTTTTCAGAAGCTTGTTCCGTGAAGTTACTAACACTCCAAGGGTAGTTACCTCTCCTCACACTTGAATTATGATTATTTTTTGATAGTCAAGATGAAGTTAAGGTGAGACTCTGTCTTTGGGTGATGTATGTTTCTCCAGCAGGTCCCCGCCGTTGGCAGGCCTCGAGGGCCAGGGTGAGGAGGTAAGGAGAGAATGCAGTGACAGAATGGGAGTTGAGCCGGGGAGCACCCGTGACAAAGGCAGGGTTGGAGAGGCAGAGGATGGCTTCAAAGAGGGGAGCTTTAGACAAAAAAGCCAAGGGACTTGAAAAGGAGCGAAGAAAGAGGAGATGGGAGACACTAAATCAAGAAATCAGACCAAGGGACCGACAGGGGTCAACCTGGGGTAAAGAAAGAGTAAGAATAAAGGAAGGCCAACAAAGAATAAAAATATAAAGGAAGAATAAAAGCAGAAAGCCGAGAATAGGGATTTGTTTTCACCTTCACAGTTAACATTCTTATGTGATACGACCTGTTTGAAAACCAGGGTCTGTAAACTGGAGCCAAATCAACATTGTTGATAGTTAACTAACCTACTAACATTCACTTTCTTGATCTTAACTTGATATGTAGAAATTTAATGAGTTGACCATACATTTTGAAATAAGAAGTTAGAGTCCCTTTTTAATCTTTAGAGTCAGTTTACATCCATGAAAGGGAAAATTACTTAAAGAAAATTGAGATTTACTTTGATAAATACATATTACTAATCTTTTCTCAGAGTCAGAGATGCTGAGATGTTCTTGGGTGGCCAGAAGTTGTTGAAAGACAGGGCTTTCTTCATGGGAATAGATTGCTTTACTGTATAAAATCACATTTCAAATGCTTTTTCCTATAATGAGGCAACTAGGCATATAAGCAAGGGTTTTTTGACAGTTCCTCAATACAGAAGAATATAAAAATAAAGAGTTTTACAAGTATTCTTAAAGAGGAAATGTTATTTTAGAAGTAACATTTAACCTGAATTTTCAATGTTTTTAGGTTTGTATACTAATGGTTTTGTAAAATTGCTTACAATTTCTCGTTTAAAGAATGTGTCATAATTCTGCAAGACTTTCTCTTTAATTCTTAGCAACTTCTATTTTGCAAGTGTAAATCAACGTGACTTTAATTTAATAAGTTTTATACCGTGTGCAAAATGTGGAGAAGGCCATTTGTCATTGACCCTTTCTGCCACTCCTCAGTCTTCCTTTGGTATCTTTGACTCTAACTTGTCATCTGGCTTGCCTCATTCTCCAGTTTCTGTTCAGGGAATACTCCACTGTGAAGGCCATTTGTATTTTCCAGTGGCTTTTTACTAATCTCTACTTGGTTATGAACTGATAATTAAGAAATGAGCACATGGTGAGTTAAGACATAATTCTTTCCAAATATTTCGTTTTGAAAAGAGATCTCGCCCCTTAGGAGATGTGCCCTGGTACCAGCTCCCAGGTACCATCTGACTACATCTCTGCAGTCATATGGGCTCCTGAGTGGATTGATCAGGTGAGTGTAGGCTGAAGTCCAGCTCCTCTCTGCTGCCAAGTCCTTCACTGTGGAGCCAGGCTGCATCCCTTGAAGTGATCTGTGGGACAATGAGGCCTTTGTGGAGAGTGGCAAATATGAGTCTTTTAATCACTTCAACTTTCTATCATAGAATGATGGTTTGAAGCTACTTATAGCAACTGAAAGGAGAAATTAAAAACAAAATTTAAAATTTATGTTATTCTATGTAGTCTTATTTTACTTAGATTCTCTTGTCATGATACCATTATGTATACTGTTTAATATGTAGTCTAAAATATGAAAAACTTTCTAATTTTTTATTTCAAAGACTCACAATAACATAATAGGGAATATCTCAATGTTTTTACATTGTAAAAATACTAGGTCAGGAGTTGTTCCAGAATAACAACTTTCCTGAATACCTAACCAAAGACTTAGCTTTCTGGTTCTGTGTATTCATGACTCATTTTTCTGAAGTTTTAGAGTAATGCCTGATTTTTTAAAAAATGTGAAGTTCTGACTTGCTTCAAGTGAATTTCCAAGGACAGAGAAACTTCCTAGAAAAAAGCAGATAACAGTTTTATTGCTAATCCAGAGCTTCCTATTAACCAGTTCTGATTTTTTTTTTTTTTTTTGTTACCAGGAAAGACAGCCATTATAATTTTCTCAACTGTTTCACTGGTACAAACCACACTGTTTATAATTCCTCCTTTGAATTCTTCTCCCATGAGAAGAAGAATTCTCTCCTCTCAGCTATGAGCAGGCACACATTTTGCACAGTATCTCATTATTCTGTGCAATGATCCAACCAAGTTAGTCACCATTCTGTCCTTGTTGCAGATGTAGAAATCATAAAACAAGGGTCATACAACTAGTGGTGGGAGAGCCAGGGTCTGATTCAAGTTGGTCTATCTTGGAAACGCTACTAAAGTGGGTCTAACTTGGATGCCATTTTATTAGGTGGTGTGTATAAAGAAAAAAAAATGTATAAATTGTTGACATACTGCTGATATTGATCTCATTAATACTTGAATTATTGTTTACTAAATATTGCTTAAAATTCAACAAATTAAAAATATATCAGGGCTATAAGAATTGTAGTTATTGCCAGATAATAATAATAATGGGCTTCCCTGGTGGTTCAGGTGATGAAGAATCTGCCTGCAATGCAGGAGACCTGGGTTCGATCCCTGGGTTTAGGAAGATCCCCTGGAGAAGGTAATGGCAACCCACTCCAGTATTCTTGCCTGGAAAACTCCATGGACAGAGGAGTCTGGTTGGCTATAGTCCGTGGGGTCACAAAAAGTTGGACAGGACTGAGCGACTAAGAGACTCGGGTTCGATCCTGTGTTTAGGAAGATTCCCTGGAGAAGGGAATGGCAACCCACTCCAGTATTCTTGCCAGGAGAACTCCATGGACAGCGGAGCCTGGTAGGCTACATAGAGTCCATGGGATCACAGAGTTGGACATAACTAAGCAGCTAACACAACAACAACAACAACAATAAGAACAGCATAATGACAAAAATAAAATTAATTGTGTACTTATGAGCAAAATACTATGCTAAGGACCTTGCCTTACAAATAGCTGTGAAAAGAAGAGAAACGAAAAGCAAAGGAGAAAAGGAAAGATATAAGCATCTGAATGCAGAGTTCCAAAGAATAGCAAGGAGAAATAAGAGCCTTCCTCAGCAATCAATGCAAAGAAATAGAAGAAAACAACAGAATGGGAAAGACTGGAGATCTCTTCAAGAAGATATCAAGGGAGCATTTCATGCAAAGATGGCCACAATAAAGGACAGAAATGGTATGGACCTAACAGAAGCAGAAGATATTAAGAAGAGGTGGCAAGAATACACAGAGGAACTGTACAAAAAAGAGCTTCACAACCCACATAAGCACAAAGGTGTGATCACTCACCTAGAGCCAGACATCCTGGAATGCGAAGTCAAGTGGGCCTTAGAAAGCATCACTACGAACAAAGCTAGTGGAGGTGATGGCATTCCAGTTGAGCTGTTTCAAATCCTGAAAGATGATGTGGTGAAAGTGCTACACTCAATATGCCAGCAAATTTGGAAAACTCAGCAGTGGCCACAGGACTGGAAAAGGTCAGTTTTCATTCCAATCCCAAAGAAAGGCAATGCCAAAGAATGCTCAAACTCCCACACAACTGCACTCATCTCACACACTAGTAAAGTAATGCTCAAAATTCTCCAAGCCAGACTTCAGCAATACGTGAACCGTGAACTTCCAGATGTTCAAGCTGGTTTTAAAAAAGGCAGAGGAACCAGAGATCAAATTGCCAACATCTGCTGGATCATGGAAAAAGCAAGAGAGTTCCAGAAGAACATCTATTTCTGCTTTATTGACTATGCCAAAGCCTTTGACTGTGTGGATCACAACAAACTGTGGAAAATTCTGATGGGAATACCTGTGACCTGCCTCTTGAGAAACCTGTATGCAGGTCAGGAAGCAACAGTTAGAACTGGACATGGAACAACAGACTGGTTTCAAATAGGAAAAGGAGTACGTCAAGGCTGTATATTGTCACCCTGCTTATTTAACTTATATGCAGAGTACATCATGAGAAACACTGGGCTGAAAGAAGCACAAGCTGGAATCAGGATTCCTGGGAGAAATATCAATAACCCCAGATATGCAGATGACACCACCCTTATGACAGAAAGTGAAGAGGAACTAAAAAGCCTCTTGATGAAAGTGAAAGAGGAGAGTGAAAAAGTTGGCTCAACATTCAGAAAACAAAGATCATGGCATCTGGTCCCATCACTTCATGGGAAATAGATGGGGAAACAGTGTCAGACTTTATTTTTTTGGGCTCCAAATTCACTGCAGATGGTGACTGCAGCCATGACATTAAAAGATGTTTACTCCTTGGAAGGAAAGTTATGACCAACCTAGATAGTATATTGAAAAGTAGAGATATTATCTTGCCAACAAAGGTCCATCTAGTTAAGGATATGATTTTTCCAGTGGTCATATATGGATGTGAGAGTTGAACTGTGAAGAAAGCTGAGTGCCGAAGAATTGATGCTTTTGAACTGTGGTGTTGGAGAAGACTCTTGAGATTCCCTTGGACTGCAAGGAGATCCAACCAGTCCATCCTAAAGGAGATCAGTCCTGGGTGTTCATTAGAAGGACTGATGCTGAAGCTGAAACTCCAGTACTTTGGCCACCTCATGCAAAGAGTTGAGTCATTGGAAAAGACTCTGATGCTGGGAGGGATTGGGGGCAGGAGGAGAAGGGGACGACAGAGGATGAGATGGCTGGATGGCATCACAGACTCGATGGACATGAGTTTGAGTGAACTCTGGGAGTTGGTGATGGACAGGGAGGCCTGGCGTGCTGTGATTCGTGGCGTCACAAAGAGTCGGACACGACTAAGCGACTGAACTGAACTGATAGGTGCTTCACACGGATCTTCTCGATCCTCACAACAGCCATATAAGGTTGTTTTTATTATTACCTCCATTTTATAGATGAGGATGCGGAGGAACAAAGAAGTCAAGAACTTTTCTGAAGATCACACAGTTAATGGGTAGCAAAACTGAAATTTAGACTCTGGTCATTTGATTCCAAAGTTGTCGATTTTACTATCAGATATGGTCATTTTGACAAAATAATGTTGCTTTAAACTCATCGTGATCTCTTTAAGTAAATTGGGTTTAAAAATAGGCATTGCTCTGCCAGGAAGTCCCTAGGTTCAATATTAGGTGGTTATATGTATATGTATAAAGTTAAACAGGCAACTTGCCTAAATTAGATTCTCTTAGAAGTCTCTTCTAAATTGAATACCTTGTTTTCAAAATTTCCTTCTCCCTGGCAGTAGTATAAGGGCTACAAATAAACTGTCAAATGAAGAGGCACAAAATGAGGTAAAGTCTGAAAGGGCGCCAGGTGTGAGCCCTCTGTCCTTGTGGAATAGCGTGCATCACCCTGCCAGCACATGAATGCATTCACCATCTTGAAAGCTCTCTGAACCCTGTTATTTAAGGTTTTTATGGAAGTCCCATTCTATAAACATGTTGATTAAATCACTGCCATTGGTGGTTAGCTTGATCCTCTGTTCCAGTCTCTACTCTGGGAGTGGGGTGAAAGTCAACCCTTAAATCATGTGGTTGGTTCTGCTGGCAGGCAGCCCCCATCCTCTAAGAATCACCTCATTGGCTTAAATTCAGGTTTGATTGAAAGGGACTTACTATGAATAACAAAAGATGCTCCTCTGATCGTACCACCCAGGAAATTCCTAGGGCTTTAGAAGCCCCACTGTCCAGAACTGGAGAAAAAGAGTAAATATATCGCTCATTATACCACAATATCCCAACAGTACAACCAAACTAAGTGATTGAGAGTTTAATGAAGAGAAACCTTTTATTAAAAAGTGTGCAGAACTAAAGAAGCCTGAAAGGGATGGTGGATGGTGATGTTTATGGGACTAACTATGATGAAGCAGTTTTGCCTTTCCTAGGACTGAAGGGGAACTAGGTTTCAGAGGCTCTGGGTAAGAGAGAGATGCAGGCAAGAGCTACCTAATAGAAACTGTAGCCTTCAGTAAAGAATTACTTTATATCCATTGTTTTTAAGATTTATTTTTCCCATATAGGCCATTACAGAGTACTGAGTAGAGTTCTGTGTGCTATACAGTAGATCCTTATTAGTTATCTCTTAGTAGTGTGTATGTGTCAATCCCAATTCCCCAGGTTTTCCTTACCCTACCTCACTCCCTGGCAAACAGGAAGTGGAAAACAGAGAGTTTGTTACTACATCTGTGACTCTTATTTCTGTTTTGTAGATAAGTTCATTTATACTCTGTAAAATTTTTTTTCTCTTTTTAAATTATGAAAGTATAATACATTTACAGGAGGCTTTGAAAATACAGAATAAAGTTACATATAATTCCACTATATATTACAATTATTCTAAGAAGATAATAAATTAAGAATTTATTTGGAGTTTCAATATCAAACTCTTGAAAATTAATAGAATGGATATACAGACAAGAAGAATATAGTAGACCTTTAAAGCACCATGAACCGATTCAACGTTATTAAGAGTTATACAGTGTTCACACTACAGTAGGATGCAAATTCTACTCCAGCTCTCATATACTATAAACTAGGAGACACTGGAACATTTCAGGGACATAAAACATGGTGCAAAAATTTCATGATGTAAAGAAACTGAAATGGTATGGAGTCTGTTCTCTATCACTGTGGAATTATGTTAGAAATCAGTATCAACAGATACTTTGACCATATTTTCAAGTACAATGTGACATTTACCAAGAGAGACCTTTGACTTAGCCATTGAAAGCCTCAGTAAACTTAAAATACTGAAGGAACACAGAGAGTGAATGCAGAGAAGAAAGCATTTAAATGAGAAATTAATATCAAAGATAATTAAAAAACCCCATGTATTTTGAAATTAAATGTCCAGTTTTAAATGATGGTTGTACCTAAGAAGCCATAATAAGGAAAATTAGAAAATATTTGCAGCAGAACAAAAATGAAAAGAGGATTTACTGAAATTTGTTGCATGCAGCTGAAGCTATTCAGTGAAACTAAACACAGTGTGGAATTTTGTAAGATATGAAAACAAATAATGGACACTGGCACAATATGTTGTGAAATTTGAACAAAATCTGCATTTGTACTGTTTTTTAGATTCCTTCCAATCCCAAAGAAAGGCAGTGCCAAAGAATGCTCAAACTACCGCACAATTGCACTCATCTCACATGCTAGTAAAGGAATGCTCAAAATTCTCCAAGCCAGGCTTCAGCAATACGTGAACCGTGAACTCCCTGATGTTCAAGCTGGTTTTTGAAAAGGCAGAGGAACCAGAGATCAAATTGCCAGCATCTGCTGGATCATGGAAAAAGCAAGAGAGTTCCAGAAAAACCTCTATTTCTGCTTTATTGACTATGCCAAAGCCTTTGACTGTGTGGATCACAACAAACTGTGGAAAATTCTGAAAGAGATGGGAATAGCAGACCACCTGAC
>NW_024070191.1:19214361-19235203 GCF_014754425.2 Oryx dammah
AAACTGTGGAAAATTCTGAAAGAGATGGGAATAGCAGACCACCTGACCTGCCTCTTGAGAAATCTGTATGCAGGTCAGGAAGCAACAGTTAGAACTGGACATGGAACAACGGATTGGTTCCAAATCGGGAAAGGAGTACGTCAAGGCTGTATATTGTCACCCTGCTTATTTAACTTATATGCAGAGTACATCATGAGAAACATTGGGCTGGATGAAGCTCAAGCTGGAATCACGATTGCCAGGAGAAACATAAATAACCTCAGACATGCAGATGACACCACCCTTATGGCAGAAAGTGAGGATCAACTGAAGAGCCTCTTGATGGAAATCTAAGAGGAGAGTATGGCAAAAACTACCACAATATTGTAAAGTAATTAGCCTCTAATTAAAATAGAAAAATAAGAGAAGAGTGAAAAAGTTGGCTTAAAGCTCAACATTCAGTAAATTAAGATCATGGCATCTGGTCCCATTCAGTTCAGTTCAGTTCAGTTGCTCAGTTGTGTCTGACTGTTTGCAGCCCCATGAATCGCAGCACGCCAGGCCTCCCTGTCCATCAACAACTCCTGGAGTTCACTCAGACTCACATCCATCGAGTCAGTGATGCCATCCAGACATCTCATCCTCTGTCGTCCCCTTCTCCTCCTGCCCCCAATCCCTCCCAGCGTCAGAGTCTTTTCCAATGAGTCAACTCTTCCCATGAGGTGGCCAAAGTACTGGAGTTTCAGCTTTAGCATCATTCCTTCCAAAGAAATTCCAGGGTTGATCTCCTTCAGAATGGACTGGTTGGGTCTCCTTGCAGTCCAAGGGAATCTCAAGAGTCTTCTTCAACACCACAGTTCAAAAGCATAAATTCTTCGGCACTCAGCCTTCTTCACAGTCCAACTCTCACATCCATACATGACTACTGGAAAAACCATAGCCTTGACTAGACGGACCTTAGTCAGCAAAGTAATGTCTCTGCTTTTGAATATACTATCTAGGTTGGTCATAACTTTTCTTCCAAGGAGTAAGCGTCTTTTAATTTCATGGCTGCAGTCACCATCTGCAGTGATTTTGGAGCCCCCCAAAATAAAGTCTGACACTGTTTTCACTGTTTCCCCATCTATTTCCCATGAAGTGATGGGACCAGATGCCATGATCTTCGTTTTCTGAATGTTGAGCTTGAAGCCAACTTCTTCACTCTCCTCTTTCACTTTTATCAAGAGGCTTTTTAGTTCCTCTTCACTTTCTGTCATAAGGGTGGTGTCATCTGCGTATCTGAGGTTATTGATATTTCTCCTGGCAATCTTGATTCTAGCTTGTGTTTCTTCCAGTCCAGCGTTTCTCATGATGTACTCTGCATATAAGTTAAATAAGCAGGGTGACAATATACAGCCTTGATGTACTCCTTTTCCTATTTGGAACCAGTCTGTTGTTCCATGTCCAGTTCTAGCTGTTGCTTCCTGACCTGCATACAGATTTCTCAAGAGATAGGTGGGTGGTCTGCTATTCCCATCTCTTTCAGAATTTTCCACAGTTTGTTGTGATCCACACAGTCAAAGGCTTTGGCATAGTCAATAACGCAGAAATAGATGATATTCTGGAACTCTCTTGCTTTTTCCATGATCCAGTAGATGTTGGCAACTTGATCTCTGGTTCCTCTGCCTTTTCAAAAACCAGCTTGAACATCAGGAAGTTCACGGTTCACGTATTGCTGAAGCCTGGCTCAGAGAATTTTGAGCATTACTTTACTAGCGTGTGAGATGAGTGCAATTGTGTGGGAGTTTGAGCATTCTTTGGCATTGCCTTTCTTTGGGATTGGAATGAAAACTGACCTTTTCCAGTCCTGTGGCCATTGCTGAGTTTTCCAAATTTACTGGCATATTGAGTGCAGCACTTTCACCACATCATCTTTTAGGATTTGAAACAGCTCAACTGGAATGCCATTACCTCCACTAGCTTTGTTTGTAGTGATGCTTTCTAAGGCCCACTTGATTTCGCATTCCAGGATGTCTGGCTCTAGATGAGTGATCACACCATCATGATTATCCGGGTCGTGAAAATCTTTTTTGTACAGTTTTTTATGTATTCTTGCCACCTCTTCTTAATATCTTCTGCTTCTGTTACGTCTATACCATTTCTGTCCTTTATTGAGCCCATCTTTGCATGAAATGTTCCCTTGGTATCTCTAATTTTCTTGAAGAGATCTCTAGTCTTTCCCATTCTGATCTTTTCCTCTATTTCGTTGCATTGATCGCTGAAGAAGGCTTTCTTATCTCTTCTTGCTATTCTTTGGAACTCTGCATTCAGATGCTTATATCTTTCCTTTTCTCCTTTGCTTTTCGTTTCTCTTCTTTTCACAGCTGTTTGTAAGGCCTCCCCAGACAGCCGTTTTGCATTTTTGCATTTCTTTTCCATGGGGATGGTCTTGATCCCTGTCTCCTGTAGAATGTCACGAACCTCATTCCATAGTTCATCAGGCACTCTATCTATCAGATCTAGGCCCTAAATCTATTTCTCACTTCCACTGGTCCCATTATTTCATGGCAAATAGATGGGGAAACATTGGAAACAGTAGGTGACTTTATTATTTTGGGCTCCAAAATCACTGCAGATGGTGACTGCAGCCATGAAATTAAAAGACATTTACTCCTTGGAAAGAAAGTTATGACCAACCGAGACAACATATTAAAAAAGCAGAGATATAACTTTGCCAACAAAGGTCTGTCTAGTCAAGGCTATGGTTTTTCCAGTAGTTATGTATGGATGTGAGATTTGGACTATGAAGAAAGCTGAGCAGCAAAGAATTGATGCTTTTGAACTGTGGTATTGAAGAAGAATCTTGAGAGTCCCTTGGACTGCAAGGAGATCCAACCAGTCCATCCTATAGGAGATCAGTCCTGGGTGTTCATTGGAAGGACTGATGTTGAGGCTGAAACTCAAATACTTTGGCCACCTGATATGAAGAGCTGACTCATTTGAAAAGACCCTGATGCTGGGAAAGGTTGAGGGCAGGGGGAGAAGGGGACAATAGAGGATGAGATGGTTGGATTGCATCCCCAACTCAATGGACATGAGTTTGGGTAAACTCTGGGAGTTGGTGATGGACAGGGAGGCCTGGCATGCTGCGGTCCATGTGGTCACAGAGTCGGACACGACTGACCAGCTGAACTGAACTGATAAGGGATATCATATTATTTTTGACTTTCACTGTCTGACTTACTTCACTCAGTAAGACAACCTATAGGTCCATGCATGTTGCTGCAAATGGCATCATTTTGTTCTTTTTCATGGCTGAATAATATTCCATTGTATTTATATATGTACCACATCTTATGTATCCATTCTTTTGCTGATGGGCATTTAGGTTGCTTCCATGTTTTGGTTGTTGTAAATAGTGCTTCAGTGAATATTGGGGTGCATTTATGTTTTTGGCATAGAGTTTTTTGCTTTTTCTAGATACAAGCCCAGGATATATGTTGGATCACATAGTAGTTCTATTTTTAGTTTTTTAAGGAACCTCTGTACTGTTCTCCAAAGTGGCTGTACCCATTTACATCTACACTTTTTTTTCTATAGATTTTGCTTGTCCAAAGTTTCTGAAGGTAAAAATTATTCTGTTTTCTTTTAGAATTGCATTGTCCAATAGCTCTATGTAGTGAATAACTACATATAGCTAAATTTACACTTGAGTTAATTAAATTTAGATTACAGTAAATTAAAAAAAAATTCAGTCTCTCCATTGTACCAGTCACATCTCAAGTGTTCAATAGCCACAGTTGGCTTAGTAGCTATCTTGTTGTACACAGCAAATACAGAATATTTCCATTATCACAGACACGTCTGTTGAATTATACTGTTCTGGCACCCCACTCCAGTACTCTTGCCTGGAAAATCCCATGGACGGAGGAGCCTGGTAGGAGGCCGTCTATGGGGTCGCACAGAGTCAGACACGACTGAAGCGACTTAGCAGCAGCAGCAGCAGAAGCTTTAGTAATTTACTGTTTACTTTTAGATCTGTAATCTATCTGGAATACTTTTTCATCAAGGTATAATTGATATATATTAGTTTCAATTATGCATGTTAGTTGCTCAGTCATGTCCGACTCTTTGCAACCCCACAAACTAGCCCGCTAGGCTCCTCTGTCTGTAGGATTTCCTAGACAAGAATGCTTTAGCGGGTTGCCATTTCCTTCTCCAGTTTCAAGTATACAACACAATGACTCGATATTTGTATATTTGCAAAATGATCACCATAAATCTAGTTAGCATCCATCAGCATATATAGTTACAAAATGTTTGTGATGAGAACTTTTAATATGTCTTCTCTTAGCAAGTTTCACATATGCAGTATAATGTTATTAACTATAGTTACCATGACCATGCTCTATATTATCCCCCCATGCTTATTTATTTTTTAACTATAGCAGTTAGTTTTTGCTGTGTAACAAACCATCCCAGAGCATAGTATCTTAAAACAGTAATCATTTTGTTTAGCTTGCACTTAATATTTTGTAGAATCTGTGATTGTCTCTGTCTCCTCATCTATAAAATTGTAGCTTAAATATATCTAAATATATATTTTCTGTTCACACATATGTTATTTAGACAGAAAAATGGGAAGATGAAGCATTAAGCTTCTGTCATATTACTATAGGAACTAGAACTCCATGTATTTGATTTTTATCAGTGAGAATTAATCATATATTTTATGTGGTTAAATGGAGAAGGCGATGACACCCCACTCCAGTACTCTTGCCTGGAAATTCCCATGGACAGAGGAGCCTGATAGGCTGCAGTCCATGGGGTTGCGGAGAGTTGGACACGACTGAGCGACTTCACTTTCACTTTTCACTTTCATGCATTGGAGAAGGAAATGGCAACCCACTCCAGTGTTCTTGCCTGGAGAATCCCAGGGACGGGGGAGCCTGGTGGGCTGCCGTCTGTGGGGTCACACAGAGTCAGACATGACTGAAGTGACTTAGCAGCATGTGGTTAAAATAAGAAAAGGAGAAAAAATAAATTGATTTATTTCTTAACCTTTACTTTGAAAAAGAAGCAGGCATAGTTATAGGTATACTGTGATCTGGCACTTAGCCAGATCTTTAAAGGAACATTTATGTTAAAAACTGAGAGGAACATAAATAAACAGTGTTTGATTGACCATAATACAGACTGTCCCTAAACAGACTCCTGTGCCAAGTAGTAATCTTTACCAAACACTGCAAACCATACTGATTGCTTTGGAGACTGTTTTAAATTGTATTACTTTAAGAGTCTCCTTAATTTAAAACTTTTAGTTTTCTCTGTAACATATTTTCTCGTATTTTTATCTTTAGTGCATTTCAATTTTTCTCCTAAAATGTAACTAATACTTTTTCATTTAAAGTAATATTTATGGTTATCTAGAGCATTATGATATGATTTTAAGGCAAAGTTTACATTTTCCTTGGTTCAGTTTCAATTTGATAACATTTATAAGCTGGTTTTAGTGTGGAACCCAGATAGAAATCCAGTAATTAATCCCTGCCTCCTATTTGATGAAATCCTACGGAGATCAAAGGATAACTTGTTAGTCATATAGGAATACAATAGTTAAAGCCCAGGGAGCCCAAACTATTCAGAAGTTCCAAAGTTACCCATCAGACTTTGAACAAGAGAAAAAATGACAAGTTTAAGGGACTAAACAAAATAGCTTCCTAAAACAACCATTCATAGGTAGTCTCTATATGGGTGTTTTACCTAAATACAACAACACAGGTTTCATGGTGGCTTTGTAGAATATTTATATTTTGGTAAAAACTAAACAGGCCTTCCCTGGTGGTTTAGTGGTAAAGAATCTGCCTGCCAATGCAGGACATGCGGATTCAATCCCTGGATCGGAAAGATCCCCTGGAGAAGGAAATGGTAACCCATTCCAGTATTCTTGGCTGAGAAATCCCACGGACAGAGGAGCCTGGCAGGCTATAGTCCATGGGGTCTCAAAGAGTCAGACAGAACTTAGCAACTCAACAACAGCAACAAAAAGCTAAAAAACAGCCTAGATTCTCTCAAAAACAGATGTGTATTGAAATCTGGTAAGTTCTCACATTATATGCTTCAAGAGCATCTTGTGTTCACCTCCAGTACTTTGCACAGTTTAAATGATTTAATTATTTTGAAACAGTTTGTTTAATCTGTCTTTCCAGTGGTACCATTAAGTATTCAGGAAAGGGTGGTATCTCTTTTCTCTAAAGCCATCTCCACATAAGCACTCAGTGTCCAGCACTCAGTGTTTATTTATTGGCTAACTGCAAGGAGATCACACGAGTTGATCCTAAAGGAAATCAGTCCTGAATATTCATTGGAAGGACTGATGCTGAAGCTGAAAGTCCAATACTTTGGCCACCTAATGCAAAGAGCGTCACTCATTAGAAAAGACCCTGATGCTGGCAAAGATTGAAGGTAGGAGGAGAAGGGGACGACAGAAGACGAGGTGGGAGATAGCTAGATGGCATCACTGACTCAATGGACATGAGTTTGAGGAAGCTCCTGGAGTTGGTGAAGGACAGGGAGGCCTGGCGTGCTGAAGTCCATAGGATCACAAAGAGTTGGACATGACTGAGCGACTGAACAACAAGCATTAAGCTGAATGTGTGTTGAAATCTTTTTAGCATTTGTGGTTTAGGGTGGTGGAAAGCTTAGAGTTTAAAATTAAACTTCAGTAAAATTTTTAGATTTCCCCTGGAGTTTTGTTTAAAGGCTGATCTTTCAAAAACTTCTGCAATAGGTTTTCCGTGTACTTGCTAATAGACTATTTTTATAAAGTTACCTTCTTCCACAATAAAGTCCTCTCTATTAACTTTCTTTTCAAGTCTTTCACTGACATTACTTTGTCTTGTCACTAAACTTCCTGCATCTTTAGGGCCAGGACTTGGTTTTTCCAGTAAGGACTCAAGAAATACTTACTGATAGACTGCTTGGTTGAATGAATAAAAAATTATCAGTTTATTATTGATTTAAATGTCCTTATTGGGTGGGCTTCTACATAGAGGAGAATTCTTACGCAAAACTTATATTTGATTTGAATATATTTCTTCCTGTTGGTGAGAAGAGAAAACTTATAAAATATTTAATACAGTATAAAAAACATGACTTATTTATAAATTAAACTAGCCAGAACTCAGTATTTGAATAAGTGCTGTCACCAACTAAGCACTTCCTTTAAAAATAAACTATTCTTAAATTTGAGCCTAAGTATACATGTAGGGAATGCCTTAAATTTTGAGAATTAGTTTTGATGGTTAATTTTGGTAAAGCCATCTTGTTGTTATGATCTAGCAAAATTAATATTCTCATGAGGGTCATAATCAGACTCTTATTGAAAAAAAGACTTCTAAATTCATTTTTCAGTAATGATTGTTCATTGAATAAGTGTAAAATGTTGTGTCTGATTATTTGAAGAAAACTTGACTGATAGATTCTATTGTTTCTACTGATAAAGTCTAATTATGGTATAATGCTTCAGAATTTATAAAATATATTTTCATGTTATATCTCATGTAATCCTCAAAGCCATCTGGGTTATTTAGTATCTTCTTTATTTGACAGACTAGGAAACTAAAATGAAGAGGGATTAAGGGGTTACGTAGAACCTGCTAGTTTGTCAGTCTATGGACTTTATAGCTGTTTTGTAGGAAAAGTAGGACACTATTCTTCATATTTGTATTGGTATAATTCCCACATGGACAACACTGGTTAGGATGGTTCTGTTTCCTACATATTTTGGATAGAAAAACTAAGCATCATAAAACAGTGTTTCCCTGATCCCAAGGTGATGGATTCAAAGATAAATAGAACAGAAGGAATAGAATCTGGCTCAAGCAGGGGATTAAAATTCTCACAAATGTTTGGGAATTCTTCTTTCAACTTCTTTGGTTTGTAGTGAGCTTTTTAGCCACAAATTATGAAGTTTTAATGACGTATACCATTGTAGGAGTATAAAGGAAAAAATGCCATAGTAAAAGTTGACTGGAAAAATCTACTGTTTTCTTCTTTTTCTTAGACTCTCTGTCTTTATATATGTACTCATGTTCCCACATGGCATTTGCTTTCTTATCTACTGATACATAAGATTTTAATCTTGAATCCCTCATTTATTGAGAGCTTGCCGTCATGTTCATAAAGGAGTATTTTTATTTCAAAAGATTAACTGCAAATAGGATCTTTGATATAGATTTTACCTTGTTACAGCATGATTTTATCATGCAGTACACTTTCTTTTACCAAGTATATGACTTGAGAAAAAGATTTGAAAGAGCTGGTTCATCCAGTTTCATTTAAGAGCTTCTACATGACCCTAGAGGGCAGCTGTAGCCCTTGGATTTTACTAAAAGAAATAAACTTGTCTAAGAAAATCCCAACTTGTTATCTAAATTTAAGACACTGGCAAGCATTTGACCCTGATGGTCCTAGTAAAACGTGATAGTAAACATATGAAGAACTATTCCTTTTGTTTTTCTTTCTCTATTGCTCAAACTTCAAGCAATGTGAAGTAGGATTAGAACTTTTTGATTTTTGATATTTTAATGCTATAAAAATGAATAAGGGACATATTCATCTCATGTATTGATACACTAATATCTTCATTATTTAAATTTATATTTGTAAGCTCTAATAGAAATGTTGAACATTTTAGATTTGTAATTTCTTTAATCCTCTCTGTCTCTACAAGGACAAATTCCAGGAAATGATGCCAAAAGATTACCTGTGATATGCTAATTTGTTGTCAAATTTGGAACCTGATGCAAAAAAAAAAGAAATATTTCATTTATTTTGGGTAATATTTAGAATAAAATAATAAAGAGAATCAACGCTAATATTCAGGATTTAAACTAAGTAGAAGTTATGGAATCTTCTGTGTAATTTCAAGATTTGTATTCACTCTCTCCTTGCCAGTTAATTAATTAAGCAAATATTTATTATATACTCTTTGCCAGGGTTTTTTCTAGGCTCTTGAGATTTATAGGTTAATAAAACAGATATAAATTCTGCCCACCAGGCACTTGTGTGTGAAACATATTAACATTTTATACACATTTATGCTGTGTGCATGGTAGTAGATTTTATAATATAGTAGACAGAGCCTTTTATTCATTATGCAGAAAAATTTTTGCAAATGCACCCAGTGTGGATTTCCATTTTTTGTTAATGCAAAAAATTTCCTTTCTTGATCTTAGTGAACCTAATAATTATGAAGTTATAAATCCTAAAAAATCCTGATATGGAAGATGGATGAGAGAAACTGAGTTCTTAAGTTTTAACTTAAGAGTTTCTAAGCAACACTAACCCATGTTATTATTATGATAATCATCAACCGTGTGGTGCTTATTTTTTTTCTTGGTGAAGTAGATTTGTAGAGCCATAGAGGACCAGTGTGGCTTATAGTAGCAGAGGTCTGCCCTCCTTTTAAATCAAACAAGATGTCCTTGTGGCGCATCTTCATCTATTGATAGGAGAATGGAAAAGAAAGTGATTCCCTCAACCCCCAGGGCTTTTCACATTGTCATTTTGTTTCTGAACTTGGTCTATTTGCCCATAAGCAGCAAAGGCAGTTGTTGGCACCAGGTTGTAATGAAGGAAAGTACAGTGTTTATTGAAGCGTGCCAAGCAAGGAGAACAGGCAGTTCATGCTTAAAAGACGGAACTCTCCGATGGCTTTCAGGGAACGATTTTTAAAGGCCACATTTGGTGTGAGGGCTGCAAGGACTGTGTTCTGATTGGTTGGTCATGAGATAATGGGGTGATGTTTCAGAAGTTTTAATCATCAACCTCTAGTTCCAACAAGTCTGAGATCTATATGCTTGTGTGCTTGTGGTCAACATGGGCAAGGGCCTTAGTTTCTGCAGAATAACTCAAAGATACTCATCAGATTGTTATGTATATCCCTTGAGGAGGAACTATTGATCTGAAGTATCATTCAAGCTATTTTGCTTAACTGCTTTTTCTTTGTTTCTGTGTTCCATCACTTCTCAAATTAATAACTGCTTGAGTCTGCTCTTTGGAACTAAGGGAAGGTCTAAGAAACTAAAGCCTTTTTCCTACAAATAAGAAATGGGGGACACAGAGGTCTTGTTATCAGGGGAAGCTTTACAGTGTCCTGCTTGGTTTCAGTTTGACAGTATCTCTAGAAGAATATTTTATTTAAATATAAGACAAGATTCCATTAAGCAAGTTATATATAGTACACTGACCTTAAAAGCATCCTCATAAGTTTTATTCAGTATAATTTATTTATATATTTATATAATATATAGAATATATTATTATATATTCAAATTCATGTTTATGAAATGACACTTATTGATGGTATATACTTTTTTCTATTTAGAAATATATTGAATAAAGATAAAACATTTTAGGTGCATTTAAGAACATATAGAAAAGGTTTAAAAATTTTCTACATCAGTAACTAAATAGAATCAATGGTTATTTAAATGATTCTATCTCATTGTTTAGACACGATGAGACAACTTATCTTAGATAGTGACTCCAACAATCCCCTTCAAAAAGCCAGCATTTTACCCAACTTAAGCATTTTAATTAAAAAAAAAAAAAGACCTTCTGTTCCTGTTGCTTTTGTCCCAGAATGAGGAGGGGAGTGAGGGAGGAGCAAACTATAGAGCAAGCTTTTAAAAACAGACAGAATGATATTTTTCTTTAGAATGGGCAAGGGAAGTTTCATTGAAAGAAACACATCTCAGGTAAAGCTAGTTTTCCTTTTATTCCTCTTAAAACTGGCTGGAGAGAGGTTCATTGTGTGCTCTACACTTTTTGTTCTGGGCACCTGAGCAGCGCACAATGTATCGCCTATCAGTAGAACAAAAGATTCCTTCATCAGTCAGGCGGCTTGAGGAAGAGGACAGCTGCAGACTCACAGCCCCTCTAGGTAGCTACTCTGCTGAGACAGAACAGGAAATAGACTATTCATGTGGACTCTTATGTCTAACCCTCTTTAATTTGACTCAAGTAAGATTAGCTTCTTTCAAAACACATCCATGTTTAATAGTAATCCTAGATGTTTGTTTCTTATAAGATACTTGGTTATCTTTTTTATTTTTAAAGTTTATTATTTATTTTTAAGTTAAAAAATAAATTGTATAATGTGTGTTTCACAGTAGAAACAATAACTATTTTTATTGAGTCAAAGAGTATTGGTATATATTTTGAACACCTTACATTTTAGAATAATATCTGCTCATTACAAATTATAATATAAAAATAATGTTGTGACATTAAATTATAATAATACTATAAAACCCAAAGAAAGGAGGTTTTGTGCTAGTGATAGTGTAAAGGAGTATGAGAAGAAAAATTTCATTGCCTGCAAAGAAAGAATTTTAATTATACTTTAATTCTAAATATTAATCTTGTTATTGAGTAAATTCTTTTCTTTTTTTATGTAAATGTAGTTATCCTTTTAGGATTCTAAGATTCTACTTATATCTCCACTAAACTAAAAAAATTCTGCTTGAAAGATCCCTAAAATGTAGAATTTCAAATTCTTGAGCATTTATGAAAGAACTGTTTCCTTAATAGCTCAAAGATTTTTTAGTTGCTATGTAGGTCACCCCATGTGAGAATAATTTAATACAGAATATTTTATGCATAAGAAGTCAGCACTGATCACATTTTATTTTATTCTGTTTCGTGTTTGCCTAATATAAATGTGTGAGTAATCATAAATTAGAATAATTAGATATAATGATATTTATGCCCCTATAGACCCTAAGCCAAGACTGAAAACAGAATAATGTTATTTATGTGTAGTATGATTAATTATAGACACTTATTAATTTGGGATGCTCTCGAAGAAGAAAGTTTATATTAAAAAATAAAATTTAGAAAAATAAAAAATTTTACAAACCACCCAGATTTATAGGCTGACTCTTATTGACTTAGTAAAATATGCCCTATAAAGATTCTTGTTGCAATAAACAATTAATTATTGCTTCTATCAGTTTTTGCCAGTTCTTTTGCTTGTTGTGTTTTGTTGCTAAGTCGTGTCTGACTTTTTGGGACCCCGTGGGGTGTCGCCTGCCAGCCTTCTCTGTCCATAGGATTTCCTAGGCAAGAATACTGGAATGGGTTGCCATTTCCTTTTCCAGGGGATCTTCCCTACCCAGGGATCAAACCCGTATCTCCTACATTAGCAGGCAGTACCACTGAAGCAAGCAGATGCTTCTGTGTATTTGAAAATAATTTCTTCTTTCCCACAATTTGGCACTGGTTTAGACACTGAGAATAGCTATAAATAAATGATTTAAGTAGCTTGTTTGTAAGTGCTTTGGAATATGTGTTAGTCATTTAAATCATGGAATGATTAAAGTTTTATGACATTATAATTGCAAACTTAATACTTTGTACAGATCTAATCTTCCATTTAGCGTTTTCTCATTTGCATCAGGTCAGAAAGTTGGTCCAACATTCAATTAAGTAGTATTTAAAATTTGGTATGTTGGTTCTGTTGTAATTTGGTACCCAATTTGTGTGTGTATCTATCATGAGTTTATCTAGATATATAGATTATATATTTAAATATATATGAATATAGATATTATATACAGAAGCAGAAGATAATAAGAGGTGGCAAGAATACACAGAAGATCTGTACAAAAAAGATCTTCACGACCAAGATAATCACGATCGTATGATCACTCACCTAGAGCCAGACATCCTGGAATGTGAAGTCAAGTGGGCCTTAGAAAGCATCACTATGAACAAAGCTAGTGGAGGTGATGGAATTACAGTTGAACTATTTCAAATCCTGGAAGAAGATGCTGTGAAAATGCTGCACTCAATATGCCAGCAAATTTGGAAAACTCAGCAATGGCCACAGGACTGGAAAAGGTCAGTCTTCATTCTAATCCCAAAGAAAGGCAATGCCAAAGAATGCTCAAACTACTGCACAGTTGTACTCATCTCACATGCTAGTAAGTAATGCTCAAAATTCTCCAAGCCAGGCTTCAGCAATACGTGAACCGTGAACTTCCAGATGTTCAGGCTGGTTTTAGAAAAGGCAGAGGAACCAGAGATCAAATTGCCAACATCTGCTGGATCATGGAAAAAGCAAGAGAGTTCCAGAAGAACATCTATTTCTGCTTTATTGACTATGCCAAAGCCTTTGACTGTGTGGATCACAATACACTGTGGAAAATTCTGAAAGAGATGGGAATACCAGACTACTTGACTGGCCTCCTGAGAAACCTATATGCAGGTCAGGAAGCAACAGTTAGAACTGGATATGAAACAACAGACTGGTTCCAAATAGGAAAAGGAGTATGTCAAGGCTGTATATTGTCACCCTGCTTATTTAGCTTATATGCAGAGTACATCATGAAAAACACTGGGCTGGAAGAAGCACAAGCTGGAATCAAGATTGCTGGGAGAAATATCAGTAACCTCAGATATGCAGATGACACCACCCTTATGGCAGAAAGTGAAGAGTAACTATAAAACCTCTTGATGAAAGTGAAAGGGGAGAGTGAAAAAGTTGGCTTCAAGCTCAACATTCAGAAAACAAAGATCATGGCATCTGGTCCCATCACTTCATGGGAAATAGATGGGGAAACAGTGAAAACAGTGTCAGACTTTATTTTGGGGGGCTCCAAAATCACTGTAGATGGTGACTGCAGCCATGAAATTAAAAGACGCTTACTCCTTGGAAGAAAAGTTATGACCAACCTAGATAGTATATTCAAAAGCAGAGACATTACTTTGCTGACTAAGGTCCATCTAGTCAAGGCTATGGTTTTTCCAGTAGTCATGTATGGATGTGAGAGTTGGACTGTGAAGAAGGCTGAGCGCCAAAGAATTGATGCTTTTGAACTGTGGTGTTGGAGAAGACTCTTGAGAGTCCCTTGGACTGCAGGGAGATCCAACCAGTCCATTCTAAAGGATATCAGCCCTGGGTGTTCTTTGGAAGGAATGATGCTGAAACTTAAATTTCAGTACTTTGGCTACCTCATGAGAAGAGTTGACTCATTGGGAAAGACTCTGATGCTGGGAGGGATTGGGGGCAGGAGAAGGGGACGACAGAGGATGAGATGGCTGGATGGCATCACCGACTCGATGGACGTTTGTCTGAGTGAACTCCGGGATTTGGTGATGCACAGGGAGGCGTGGCGTGCTGCAGTTCACGGGGTTGCAAAGAGTCATACACAACTGAGCGAGTGAACTGAACTGAATATAGATTATACACACACACATACACACACACACCCTGGTCTGTATACCATGGGTCTAATAAAAATGATCTTATACAAATCCAAGAAGAACAAATATACCTTGTCGCTATTAAAATATTCCTATTTTGGAGACTTCCCTTGTGGTTCAATGGCTAAGACTGTGTGCTTCCAATGCAGGGGGCATGGGTTCTACCCCTGGTCAGCAAACTAAGATCCTACATGTTAAAATATTCTTTTTATTTACTTTTCATAAGATTCTTATTAAATGTTGAAGCAGTCAAAAAGGAGTTTAGATTGAAAATTGAATTCTGAGGGTTTTTTAAAGTTAAATTTCTTTTAGTTAAGGACTTATTTATGGCTGATGATTTTGCTAATGTTATTTGAATATTATTATGTTATATTCTCTCCATGATTTGCCTGTCTGTGATCCTGATCACCTTCTGTTTTAAAGACAGCGAACTCGTCTGTCTCCCAGAGCAATTGTTTTCCCTTACACAGCTGGATGGAGAAGGCAATGGCACCCCACTCCATTACTCTTGCCTGGAAAATTGCATGGATGGAGGAGCCTGGTGGGCTGCAGTCCATGGGATTGCTACAAGTCAGACACGACTGAGCGACTTCACTTTCACTTTTCACTTTCATGCATTGGAGAAGGAAATGGCAACCCACTCCAGTGTTCTTGCCTGGAGAATCCCAGGGATGGGGGAGCCTGGTGGGCTGCCCCTGGGGTCGCACAGAGTCAGACACGACTGAAGCGACTTAGCAGCAGCATACAGCTGGATGTAGAATTCAGCCAAAAATAACTTTTCAGAGTAGTCCAGGTTTCTTGTGTTCTACTCCATTCTCAAACTGTCCAGCCATATATGCACTGATCATAGTACAGTTGGAAGCAATATCATCTTTTCATTAACTATTTAAAAATTATTGATTAAAATTTGAGGGCTTTAGTAATGGTCCTTATTCTCTCTACCAACCTCTTCTTAATCTCATTACCACTCCTGGAGATGTCAGCAAAGTAGTTAACTTTTTGTGATGAAATATAGATGACTCCTTTTAAGAGGAAGAGTATGTGTTGGTACTTTGAATGTTTGAATCATTCCATAAGACCCTACAAGCTTTTGCTGAAATTCTCCTCAAAGGACGTTTTCAGTAATTTTTTTTTCCCCATTACCAGAGGTTCGCTTGTTTTCAATATTATTCTTTCAGGAAAAACAGTGTTTATAAATTTCATGAAAAGTAGAAGTTCTTAATGTATTAGTGAAATAAGCTATAAGAAAATTAGAAAATGTAAAAAACTGTTAATTGAGACTTAGAATGATTACTTATTCATGGCTAGTTATCATAGCTCTATGAGAGCTGTGATATTTGGATGTCAGCTTTAATTAAAATAATTTTATTTATATTAAATTTATTTCTTCAATTTTCGATCGTGGACAAGACATTCTAAGGCGGAGATGTACTCCTAGAAGTTGTGCTGCTGGCCAAGATGGAGACAGGCAGATGGGGGCTGGGGCAGCTGTGGTGCCCTGGATGCCCTCAAGAAAGCTGCAGGAATACTCCCCTCCATGAGAAAGCAGCCAAGAGCCTCAGGAGATAGCAGCAAGGAGGTGGGATGACTCCAACAAGGTGTTCATTTAACCAGGTGTCATGATGTATTTCATGAGATAGGAAACTACAACGAAGCTGTACAAGAGAAACTGTGTTACCTCATAACAACTGTGGGACTGGTATTCCCTAAAGTTTCCCCAAACAACTGACATTGCATGGGTTCTTGTTAAAAATGCCATCTGAGCCCCACGTCAATCCTCTTCATCCTAATCTAGAGGAACTTCTGCCCTGGAATTTAGGACCTTGTCGAGAGGGAGTCTTTGAGGCCACTTTGCTCATTACGCAGGGAGGAAAAGTGAGAATGAGGGGAGTTAAATGGCACTTAAATGGATTTCTCATCTCCTAGCTTCTTGAGACTGTTGGGCATGTCGGCAGCAGTGACTTGCAAACAGCGATCTGTGTTCCTCATCAGGATACTGCTGCCTTTGTGCTTCCCCTGGCTTAAACATTTCCTCTCTTGGTTTTCTTATCATTGTTCAGTCCTTCATCTCCCCCCTTTCCTTTGCAGCTTCTTCTGAGCCTCTTTTACTGGCTCGTCTTCCCCTTCCTTTCCTGAGTTGTTGGTCTTCTGTAGGATTCTGCCTCGATCCTCCTTGTTCTCTTATTTTTTTCTGCAGGAATCATCTCCATTAATCCGTGTGTTATCCAGTGCAGCAAGTCTGTATCTGCATGTCTCGCCAGCCAGGATCCTGTCAGATTTTACTGTGTTAGTTTGCGTCAGGTGTATGGACTATGCTTTAACAGACATGCTGATAAACCGTGGCCTCTGCTCCTCTCCCCACTACTCAGACTGGTTGAAAATCACAATTTACGTTCTCTACACTGTGCTGTATTATCTGCTCCCAAGTCTTTAACCTGTATTCCTGAGAATCCCAGACTCTTACTTACATGTAGATGTTTATTTTTCTTTTCAAGTTTCCCCATTCATATCTTAAATCACCCTTCACTTTGTCTAGTTTCACTTGCATTGTATATGTGTGTATGTGTACGTGTGCAGACATGTTACCACATTTCTTAGATAATCATTAACATCATCCTTTATCTCTTCTTCATGCCTCTTAACTGTTTTATCACTTATACTTACTGAATCTGTTTCTACAATCATCATTCTGCTTTCCTCCTCTTTCCTATGTACTAATATATTTGCTCCTCAATGCCTCTTGCAATTGCCATTTCTGTCACTTCCCAGTTATCCTCCTACATTGTGCTATTTTTGGTAACTGAAATTCTGTTTTTACACTGTTGGTAAGTTGTCTACATAAACAAACAAACCTTAACATGGCAAATAAAACCTGGCATAAACCAGCTCAGATCTGTCTTTTTTTCTTTTCTTTTTTTTCAAATCTTATCTTCACAGCCTACCTCTCTCTGCTTGCCACCTGGAGCTAATAACAGCACAGAGACCAGCATGCAGTAGACGCTTCATAAATGATTATTGGTGAGGAAATACTGTTTGGGTACATTACCCAATAGACAAATGGAAATGTGTGAATACTGTAGTGATGCAGTGGTCTAATGCATTGGCTCTCAGACTTCAGCAAGCAAGAGTTACCCAGTGGGCTTGTTAAAACCCAGATTGTTGGGGCGAGGCCCCAAGTTTCTGATTCAGTAGGTGTGGGAGGGGCCTAAGACAAGCTCCCATGATAGTGCTGCTTTTGGGAAATAACACTTAAAGATCAATTAGCCTAATTAATACCACTTAATTGTTAATTAAACTGAAAGTCATTAGTTCTTAATTTCTGTTGTTTGTTGTTCTTCCATACATCTAATTAAATACCTACTTTTGTTTATGACACCTATACACCATCTATGTAATTTCCGCTTATATCTTCAGGTCTTCTAAGCTTCCTGTGATGGTTAGTTTTATATGTCAGCCTAGCCAGGCAGTGTTCAACCTAGATATTTGATCAAACACCAGTCTAGAAGACTGTGTCTATTAAAGATGAGGTGAACATTGAAACTGGTAGATTTTGAGAAAAGCAGATTATCCTTCAAAATGTAGATAGGCCTCATCTAATCAGTTGAAGGCCTTAAAAGAAAAAGATTGAGTTTTCCAGAGGAAGAGGGTCTTTGGCTTGTGGCCTTGAACTGTAACTTGAACTTAACTCTCCTAGGGTCTCCAGCCTGCTGGTCTGCCCGGTAAATTTTAGGCTTGCCAGCTTCCACAATTGTGTGAGTCAGTTCCTTAAAATAAATCTATATCATCCATATCTACCTATATCTGATCTCCTATTGATTCTCTTTCTCCAGAAAACCTTAACACGCTATGTTCTTAATCACTCCCTCTCAGTCACAGGGTTGAGAATCAGCTGGCATCATTTCTCTGTCTTTTGCCAGGGCTGTATGAAATGGATTGATATCTTAAGGACTATACATTTTTTAGTATTTCAGATATACATGATATAACTACTAAGACAACAAAGTACTATTCATGTATAAGTTATATCTCTTATAGGTACTAAAATTTTTAATCTTTGTTTAGGTTAACCAGTTGTACTGCTTTTTTATAGTTTAGCTTTTTGAGCTAATAAATGAAATCTAAAAGAATATAACAGTGATTCTTTTTTTGTTTCCATTCAGGAGTTAAATTTTTTTATTGGCAGGTCAAAATCAATTAGGAAAAGAGAAAAAAAAATTAATGGTCACTACGGCAATTAATAAAATAGTGGAACATGATCATTTTAATATATATATATATAATTTTTTCCTTTTCTCTAGTTTATACCAATAGGAATGTAAGGATTACACAAAATAATTGCATAAATGGCTATTTCCTGCCGATATAAAATGTCACTGAACACAATGGTAGGGTCTTTTTCCAAATTGCTGCTGACTTTTTGGTCTGATCTAGGAAGGTAAATCACATAAGCTACTTAAAGTTGGAATAGTAATCTTTGGAGATAAAATGATGAAAGCTTTAAACCTGGCCTGATGCCAAATTTTAATTTCCTGTTGTGTCTTGAGGCAGAATCTGGTGAATTTTAGGAAATTGTTTGCTTGATTAGTATTCACATGCTTTTTTGCATTTCATGTTTGCTTAGCCACTGTCATATTTTAATGGTCAGTGTGGGGTCAGGTAATAAGTTCTAAGAAATATGGCACTTTAGGATTGTTTTTCCACTTTGCAATGGGGCTGTGTAGAGTAGAAGCCAAGAGCACAGATTTGGGACAAAGAGAAGGGTTTAAATTCCAGCTTTTCCTTTAGTTCAGTGATCAGGGCAGGTTAATTAACATCTGGGTAAAAACTATGAATAAAGTTGTTGTTAGAATCATCTCAAATCAGATGATGCATATAAAGTATGGTACTTACTGGTCACTGTTGTATCACTTAGGAGAGTAAATAGATTGTTTTCCAATGTATTTCACTGTTTTCTGCTGCTACTACTGCTGCTAAGTCGCTTCAGTCATGTCCGACTCTGTGAGACCCCATGGACGGCAGCCCACCAGGCTCCCTCCCCGGTCCCTGGGATTCTCCAGGCAAGAACTGGAGTGGGTTGCCATTTCCTTCTCCAATGCATGAAAGTGAAAAGTGAAAGTGAAGTCGCTCAGTCGTGTCTGACTTGTAGCAATCCCATGGACTGCAGCCCACCAGGCTCCTCCATCCATGGGATTTTCTAGGCAAAAGTACTGGAGTGGGGTGCCATTGCCTTCTCCGTCACTGTTTTCTAAGCATCTCCAATTTAACACGCCCAGTACTGGATTCCTGATCTCCATCCCTTTCAAATTTCCCCATCTCAGTTGATGAAAACTGCATCTTTCCAATTGCTTCATTGTTGTTCAGTTGCTAAGTCATGTACCATCTTTGTGACCCAATGGATTTCAACACGCCAGGCTTTGTCATCCTTCACTATCTCCTGGAGTTTGCTCAAACTCATATTCATTGAGTTGGTGATGCCATCCAACCATCTCATCCTCTGTCACCCCCTTCTCCTCCTGCCCTCAATCTTTTCCAGCATCAGAGTCTTTGCCAATGAGTTGGCTCTTTGCATCAGATGACCACAGTATTGGAGCTTCAGTGTCAGCATCAGTCCTTCCAGTGAATACTCAGGGTTGATCTCCTTTAGGATTGACTTTCAATAAAGCCTCCATAGTGATCATTTTACAAAGTATGATGAATCATATCACACCTGATCACAAACCTCCAGTGGTGCTGCATTTTCCTCAGAGTCAATGCCCACAGGTTTGAGTGGCTCATATGATGTTATCTCCTGCATATGGAAGCTCTATTGAAAGTAAACTCTAGTGGGGCAAGGTAAACTCTAGAGGGACAAGGAGACAAGTTAGGAGTCTATTTCCGCCACCCAGGTAAGAGATGACGATAGCTTAGAACAAAGCTCATCTTCTCAACCTCACACTTTCTCTGCAGGCTCATCCCCTCCTTTACCCTGTGCCACCATGTCACTTTCTCAGGGAGGCCTTCCTTGATCATGGCACTGTCATTCCCTCTGACTTTCTTATACTTCTCCATAGTATTTACAACTTTCTAACACATCTGGTAATGTCCTACTACCCTATGTGTTATTCTTTGTGTTTATCATGTTATTTGTTTCTCTCTGTTTCTCCACTAAAATCTTAAGCCCACTATGGCAGGGATTTTTGTCTCTTTTCATGGATGTATATACCCAGTATCTAGAACTGTGCCTGCTACACAGTAAGTTGATGCTTTTGACTTGCTCTCTCCAATAGGATGTTAGCAACTGCCTGAAAGCAGAGACTTGAGCAGTTATCAACTGGAGCTGACGCTATTGGAAGTTTACTGCTATCTAGCAAGGAAGCTTGGTCTACCATAAGTGTGTGTGAAAGTCACTCAGTCGTGTCCAACTCTTTGAAACCCCATTGACTGTAACCCGCCAGGCCCCTCTGTCCATGGAGTTCTCTAGGCCAGAATACTGGAGTGGGTAGCTGTTCCCTTCTCCAGGGGATCTTCCTAACCCAGGCTCAAATCCAGGTCTCCAACATTGCAGGCAGATTCTTTACCATTTGAGCCACCAGGGAAGCCCAAGAAGCCTATCCCTTCTCCAGGGAATCTT
>NW_024070191.1:19835603-20232429 GCF_014754425.2 Oryx dammah
CACACAGTCAAAGGCTTTAGCATAGTTAAGCAGAAGTAGATGTTTTTCTGGAACTCTCTTGCTTTTTTAATGATCCAACGGATGTTGGCAATTTGATCTCTGGTTCTTCTGCCTTTTCTAAATCCAGTTTGTACATCTGGAAGTTCTCGGTTCATGTACAGTTGAAGCCTGGCTTGGAGAATTTTAAGCATTACTTTGCTAGTGTGTGAGATGAGTGCAGTTGGTAGTAGTTTGAACCTTCTTTGGCATTGCCCTTCACTGTGACTGGAATGAAAACTGACCTTTTACAGTCCTGTGTCCACTGATGAGTTTTCCAAATTTGCTGGCATATTGAGTGCAGCACTTTCACAGCATCATCTTTTAGGGTTTGACATAGCTCAACTGGAATTCTGTCACCTCCAATAGCTTTGTTCGTAGTGATGCCTCCTAAGGCTCACTTGACTTTGCACACCAGGATGTCTGGCTCTAGGTGAGTGATTACGCCATTGTGGTTATCTGGGTCATTAAGATCTTCTTAGTGTAGTTTTCCCTGTATTCTTGCCACCTCTTCTTAATATCTTCTGCTTCTGTTAGGTTCATACCATTTCTGTCCTTTATTGCGACTATCTTTGCATGAAATGTTCCCTTCATATCTCTAATTTTCCTGAAGAAATTTTCCTGGTATCTCTAGTCTTTCCCATTCTACTGTTTTCCTCTATTAGTAGCCTTACAAGAAGAGACCAGAGAGCTATTCTCTACTTCTTTTTTTGCATGAGCATACACTGAGGAAAGGCCACCTGAGCACAGCAGACAAGAGGCAGCTGGCTGCAAGAAGTTGGCTAAACCCCATCCTGAATTTGCCAGCACCTTAGTTTTTGGACTTTCCAGCTTCCAGAACTGTGAGAAATTAATATTGCTTAACCCATCAGTCCATGGTATATTTGTTGTAGCAGCCTGAGCTAAGACAAACTAAAGTTTGAGAACCACTGATCCAGGACAAGCCAGGTTCCTTAATGGCATTTTCAGAGATGTAAGGGGGAAAGTGATGTATGGATGTGAGAGTTGGGCTATAAAGAAAGCTGAGCGCAGAAGAATTGATCCTTTTGAACTGTGGTGTTAGAGAAGACTCTTGAAGAGTCCCTTGGACTGCAAGGAGATCCAACCAGTCCATCCTAAAGGAGATCAGTCCTGGGTGTTCATTGAAAGGACTGATGTTGAAGCTGAAACTGCAATACTTTGGTCACCTGATGCGAAGAGCTGACTCATTGGAAAAGACCCTGATGCTGGGAAAGATTGAGGGCAGGAGGAGAAGGGGATGACAGAGGATGAGACGGTTGGATGGCATCACCGACTCAGTGGACATGAATTTGGGTGGACTCCAGGAGTTGGTGATGGACAGGAAGGCCTGGTGTGCTACAGTTCATGGGGTCGCAAAGAGTTGGACATAACTGAGCAACTGAACTGAACTGAAGAGGGAAAGAACCCACAATGAGAACACTTCTGTACACTTATTTGGGCAGTAAGGCAAGCTCATAAAATCACGTGTTTGAATGTGACATCTGTTTTTTTCATAGAATAATGGTAAACATGTTGTGCTTAGGTATTTCTTACTTGTGTAAAATTCAAACACTTGGGAATGGCACTACTTACTATTACATGACTCTAGTATTTTAAAACTACAGTCTGCTGCTGGATCATTTAATATTTTCTTAGGCATTTACAGTGAACAATTGGGTTACTCAGTAATTGGAAGTTTGAATACTGCAATAGCAAGCTATTTTCCTTTTTAAAAATGTTTTTAATGCTTATAACTCATGTTTATTAACTGAAAAGGGTTTATGCACCTGGGTATTATCACATAAATTCATTATTTAGCACTGAATAACATTTTGGAAGAATCAAGAAAATAATGGTAATTGTAATACTACATTTAATTTGCTTTTCCTGTTTCTGAGTGGCTCAGTCAGGCTTGTAGGAAATGGCTTATTTTCCTTTACACATTGTTGGATTACTGTTCCAACAAAATTTACTGAAATTAGAAAGAAAATTTACTCTTTCTTTAGGTAACTGAGTTCTGAAAACCCATAACCTAAAACTCCATTTTCACATTACAGAGATACTTTTGTTGTAACAGTTACATTGTGCTTTTTTATAATATGATGTTCTTCAAATTTGTATTTGAAAAGATATATTTAAGTAGAATTATGTTTCATTCACTGGCTTTTTTAATTATTAGAGAATATTGTTATTTTTATTTAGCACTAAATAAATTTTTTAAAAGTTATTTTCTGTCTTTTCTGTTTCCTCATTTTTAACAAAATATTCTTAAGCAAAAACTTACTAGAATAGGACAGGTTATTTAAAGAAATTTTCTAACTCTAAGTGAAACTTTTTGTAATACTAATTACCCACTTTATTTACCTGTTCTTGGGTTTGGAATGTATATGTTGCTTTTAAAGAAGGCAAAGAGACACTTTAATTGCTGCACATGATCAAGATTTTATAAAAGTTTACAGCATGTATGGGAATTTTCATTACTTAGGCATTGCAGAGCAAAATTATTTTTACTATTATAGACATGATATGTTTCTTCCCAAAGTTTACTTCTTTACCAATTTCTCAAAATAAACAAAAGTTATCTGATCCCTATCTCATTAATCCTTTTACAAAACAAGAAAAACACTTTGGGATAAAATCCAGGGATCTTGTAACAAGGAAGAGCCTTGCTGTTTCTAGATCTGTGTTGTCACTATACTTATTTTGTTTATCTTGGTGAAGAATGGGATATTTGGTCTATTTTTATGTTTATGATATTATAAAATATCATAAAATCTCTATAACGTTAACAGACTTGTAGCTGTTAAATTTTAGTTACTGGAAGAGATTCACAAGAAAGAAGAGCTTTCTTCAGATTTGACCGCTATGTACGGTGTTTGCAATTAAAGTCTTTACCAATAGGTGGGGCTAGAAAGTTTAATACTTATTCCAATAATTGAACTTAACTGGGAAAATGTGCTTTTTTTCTTTTAAGAAAAAGCATTATAAAGCAGTATGTGCATATATAAAAAATTAAACCCTGTTTATTTCTGTTACAGGACCATCTCATACAGTCCGACTGGTGGGTGGCAGCGGTCCTCACGAAGGCAGAGTGGAGATTTTCCACGAAGGCCAGTGGGGTACGGTGTGTGACGACCGCTGGGAACTGCGTGGAGGACTGGTCGTCTGCAGGAGCTTAGGATACAAAGGTGTTCAAAGTGTGCATAAGCGAGCTTATTTTGGAAAAGGTAAAAAAATTTTTTAAAATGAACTGTAAGCATTCTCCAATACATATAATCAAGTAGAGACAGGAACATATAGAAAAGGAAGTAGAATTTTTTTTTACAGGCCTTTCCTAGAAAGTAGGAATGAAAAGAGATTTAAGGAAAAGACAAATGCTCTTAGACACCTTTTAATGTCTACATTCCCTTTAGACTGAATTGGTTAGTGGAAAATGTAACAGAGGAACTGCGGGAAATGATCGGCAAAGCAGAGCAGGAAGCAGTCAGTTACAGACAAGGCCCGACTTCCCGGGACACTCACTGACCTCTCTGGGACACTCACTGACCTCTCTGGGTCTTGTGGGCAATGCCTTGTGCTCCCCCATTCTCTCTTCTGTGGAACTGAGCGGGGCGGGGTACCGGTTTCTGTGTTTACCTCCCAGCCACCAGGCCCTGCAAGTCGCTTCAGTCCTGGCCGGCTCTCTGCGAGCCCATGGCCTATAGCCCTCCAGGCTCCCCTGTCCATGGAATTCTCCAAGTAAGAATACTGGAGTGGGTTTCCATTTCCTTCTCCAGAAAGGGCAGTAGAAACTCTGAAAGAAAAAGGAGCAATTATACGGGCTCTCTGTGCCTGCCAGTTATGACTTCTCCTCTAAGGAACGTGATGGGAAACAGTGAATGGAAAGGTTACTTTCCCCTCCATGCGAGATTGAATCGCGTAGTTCTTTTGCTGCATGTAAATTTGTGCATTTTCATCTGATGACTTGGTAACATGTTTTATGAATGTATTGAAAAAGCTTGGGGGAAAATTTGCAGGGGATAAAATATTTGAAAGTTTACCTTGTTTTTACTACCTCATTTTTTTCCCCTACACTGGCGTCTTAATATTAGGTTTTATGTATAATTAAACATACATAAGTTTTGAAGGACAGGTTAGAAGAAAGTAGCCATATATAGATAAACTAGAATTTTAAAGTCAGTATTTCCTCTTTATTTATTCTTCTGTCCATATGTGATAAGTAACTAGTGTCTCTAAAGTTGGTGGTGACCAAAAAAGAGAGAAAGATCTGACCACCTTCATCTTGCATTAGTTATTCTTCCAGAGAGGTATTGGCAATAGAGATTGGATGCAGAATTATAGACATAACATAGCAGCATTACCAGGTATGTAATACAGGGATGCCTGGAATGCTGCAGGCCATGGGTCATAAAGAGTAGGACACGCCTGGGCGACTGAACAATTACCAGGCCATCTTATGTGTAATAATAACATAGTGGAGTCTGTCAAATTATATCAAAAGACTGAACAAGATAGACTTCTTAAATTCATGAAATATATTCATGAAACATATTGTTAATCTTCTGTCCATGGGAGTCTCCAGGCAAGAAAACTGGAGCGGGTGGCCATTTCCTCCTCCAGGAGATCTTCCTGACCCAGGGAGTAAACCCACATCTCTTACATCTCCCACACTGGCAGGCAGGTCCTTTACCACTAGCGTCACCCGGGAAGCCTGTGTTTAGTCCTATTATGCTACAATTTACGGAGGAATAAATCTCTGTCATGCATTGTGCTAAACACATAAGCAGTATTAATAATAGATCACAATTATATCCTTTATTCTTTTACCTAAATGAATTTATTATATCAGATTTAAGAGATGAATTTTAGAAGGAATCTAGATTCCAAAGTCTTTCGAGACCAGAAGGATAATTTAACTTCATAAAGAGGCTAAAGACAAGACAGAAAGTGGTGATAGTGAAAGTTTCTGATCTGTTTTGTTCGAGCCCCTGGTCACCAGTTTTTAATTTGTGTGTTAAAGCTCTGAATAGAAGAAACAAAGGAAATAGAAAATATCCATAAGTTGCCACCACCAAATAGATTTTTGGAATTTCCAAATTTTTCCATTTATACTACACTTTCAGAACTTCCTCAGCTTGAAAGTTGTCAGACCAAAATCATTCATGTACCTGTAAAATTTACCTCCACGTGAAATGTTTTAAACATTGATAAGCTAGATTTATTCTTTTCGCTCAGAGAAGGGAAAAAGAAAAAAAAATCCCCAACTCTTCGTCACTAGAAAATCAAATGAATCAGTTAATTGTTTAGGAAGACTAATCTGCCAATCTGAGTTTCTATAATGTTCTTTTCAGAGATTCCATTTCTATGTAACTAAGATCTGTAGCATGAAAGGCCATTTATTTAAAATACATAATAGTATAAAAAACATTTCAAATATGAACTGTAGGAGGAAACAGAATAAGACATACCCAGGCTCTATTCCTTTTCTGAATATGGAGCCTTGCTATAGATATCAAAGTTGTTTTCCCTTAGTCAATACACAGCTAGAGACTATTATCATAAGATTCCATTAACTTGAAGGCCAGTTTCACAAGTAAAATACTCTTTCCCCCCCAGATTTTATTCATTCTTGCTTATACTTCTAGGGATTTCTAGTCTAAAGCACTAGGGATTTCTAGTCTTAAACACTGGTAAGAAAGGAATAAAATAAATATTCTGAAATGCTAGCCAAAAAAAAAAAAGCTTATTATTTAAATAGGAAACAATTGAGTTTAGTCTCAAGTGAAATGACTCATTTGGCTATATGGAAACAATCATCTCAAGATTTTTCCGAGATAACTACTTCTCTAAAATGGGCGTCCATTTTCGGTGAGGCTATGTATTTACATTAAAATTAAAAGACGCTTGCTCCTTGGAAGAAAAGCTATGACAAACCTAGACAGCATATTAAAAAGCAGAGACATTACTTTGCCAACAAAGGTCCATCTAGTCAAAGCTATGGATCTTCCAGTGGTCATGTATGGTTGTGAGAGTTGGACTATAAAGAAAGCTGAGCACCAAAGAATTGATGCTTTTGAACTGTGGTGTTGGAGGAGCCTCTTGAGAGTCCCTTGGACTACAAGGAGATCCAACCAGTCCATCCTAAAGGAAATCAGTCCTGAATATACATTGGAAGGACTGATGCTGAAACTGAAACTCCAGTACTTTGGCCACCTGATGCAAAGAACTGACTCATTGGAAAAGACCCTGATGCTGGGAAAGATTGAAGGTGGGAGGAGAAGGGGACGACAGAGGATGAGATGGTTGGGCAGCATCACTGACTTGATGGACATAAGTTTGAGCAAACTGCAGGAGATGGTAAAGGACAGAGGAGCCGAAAGTGCTGCCATCCATGGGGTTGCAAAGAGTCGAACATGATGGACCAACTGAACAGCAAAGATTTGTTTTGAATCTCCAAAGAAGTGGCGTCTAGAAAGTGCCCAGTTTGAAGCCAGACTCACAGCATTGCTCACAAGTGACAAGAGCACAGGGAGCAGGACCACTAACTGCATAATTACATATCTACCATCCTCTTTGAAAGGTGAAAGTCGCTAAGTCGTGTCCAGCTCTTTGCGACCCCATGGACTGTAGCCTACCAGGCTGCTCTGTCCATGGAATTCTCCAGGCAAGAATACTGGAGTGGGTAGCTATTTCCCTTCTCCAAGGGATCTTCCCAACCCAGGGATCAAACCCAGGTTCCCCACGTTGCAGGCAGATTCTTTACTGTCTGAGCCACTGGGGAAGCTGAAAGTTGAAAGGTAGATGAGTCAGATTGGTGTTACATTGTGGAGTGACATTCATGATGTTCCAAGGGTGGAAAAGTTAAATGTGGTTTTCTGCAGTAGGGAGGTGTGACTTAAGAACATTCTGTGTAACAGTCTCTAGTAAGGTCCCCGCTCTGCTGCACACACACACCCAGCACTGTTTCAGCTCTCTGTGGAGATTCACCCCCAAACAACTGAAGAATGATGATAAGAATTTTAAAATAGTAAAGCAAGGTGGGCTGGGAGAAAAATAGAACTGAGGTGATTTGTTCTGAAGAAAAAGAATCTGAAAAATGAACTTCATGCTCTGCATCAGTGTACATTGTATTTTAAGAAACAGGCTTACAACATAAACTGATTCTGGATTAGTTATGGCAAACCATCATTTCATGTGAAGCTGTTTAAACTCTTCCTTTTTCCATTTTAAATTTACAGTTTTACTAAGGAGGTAAACGAGAAAGCAATTTTGACTGCAAAAGAGAAGCAGGCAAGGAAACTTAGAAGTATGAGTGGGGAGGTGTAGAGCAGAGAAGAGGAGGAAGGTGCATTAAAGTTTTAATTACATGTCATTCTCATAGGAAAGTAAGAAGAATCAGATTAATGCTATATGGTACATTATTATCAAAATTGAAACAAGAAGATGAAAGTTTAAATTTATCTCCTTTGTATAATTCTCCTGTTAAAGAAAGAATACCATTTTCTGGACACAGTGTCCCACTCTCCTTTTTTTTTTTTTTTCCTTTCTCATTTTAAAGTAGCAAACCTGGCTTGTTAGAGATAATCCTTATTAGCTTTTTAAGAACAATTAGTGTTGCAAGTAAAATGATTCATAGGAACAAAGCTTAAAGCTCACTCCTTTAAATGGGTTCTTTCATCTGGATGCACCTTTTGCATCAAGTGGAATGTTCTTTCTTTTTCCTGAGGAGACAAAAAGGTTAAATTAAAGAAGCGCTGAGAAGCTTCTGGTGCTTGCTGTTGCAAGGAGCAAGGAGGAGGGAGGGAGCCTCTTCTCTCCCAGTGGGCTCCCTGTAGCAAACTCGGAGGAGCTTTACCAGGGGATGGTGGTAGTCCGGGAGTTTGTCCAGGCATGTCTGAGCCTCTAGGCTGATGAACGAACTAAGAACTGGTTCTGAAGCAGCCACCTCATCTTCTCCTAAATTTAAAGGAGTTGGTGCTGAAGCTCCAAATGTAAAAGCAGAAACAGAAGAAAATTCTAAACACAAATGCTATCTTTTGTACATTACCCCTTTCACGTTCCATATTCAATTTTCTGAGTGGAATTTTAAGAATTATAAAACTAAACTGAAGGAGATCAAAAATAAAACTTTGTGTCTCTGAACTATCCCTTAGTGATTGGGAGTAAAAACGATCTCAAAGATAAATTAAATATATCAATAGATTAGAACTACCAATTCTTACATACTGATCCCTGTGCACTGAAAGGTTTCGAATGTTTCTGTGTTAGATATTGTGGAAGCTGGTATAGAAGCAGGGCTTCCCTGGGGGCTCAGATGGTAAAGCATCGGCCTGCAATGCAGGAGACTTGGGTTCGATCCCTAGGTCAGGAAGAGCCTCTGGAGAAAGGGAATGGCTACCCACTCCAGTATTCTTGCCTGAAGAACTCTATGGACAGAGGAGACTAGCAGATTCAACTGAGCTACTAACACTATCGCTTTCATTTTCATAGAGCCTAATAGAGTTTGCAACATGTATGTTCTATTGCTTATCTAACAGAGAAATACCAAGTATGAAATAATATTGTTTATCAAGTGTTTACTATGCAATCTCATTTAGTGCTCACAGTGCTTATGAGAAAGGTATTATAGCCCCATTCTTTCTAGAAAACTAAGGAAATCTGACAGAACTGTCACAAAACACCCACATTTCCATAGCTGTTATGGTGATTGTGAGGCAGGGGTCAACCTTCATCCCTTACCTTGTCTCTCCACTGGACAGAAAGTCCTTCTAAGTTCTTTAACCTTAAAAACCTCATTTCTAAAGAGCTTGCTTCTTCAGAATCTTAGAATTGTAAAAGTAAATGAAATCTTAGAGCTATTTCAGCCCCACCCCTCTATTCTGCATATATAATAAAACAGAGAAAATAAGTGGCTTATCCAGAACCCCAAAACTAGAATCTAGAACTATAATCTAAGTTTACCCATTCTCTAGTCTGATTCCCACTTCGTTTTTAACATTGGCCCCCGACTCCCTAAAAAAAAAAAAAAAAAAAGGCATAATGCTTTTCTCAAAGAAGAAGCTGTTGACAAAGCACTTCCCAACTAGAAGTCTAAAAAGTGATATAAATGCATGTCACCCAGCCTTAACTGGATGTAATTAAAATTCATTCAGAGACTTTAACCATTAGTGATTTTTTGCTTCTTATCTTATTCAGCAGCTAATCTCAAATCTCATCATGTCACTGTGTATCTGGCTACTGTTTGAAATAAGATTACTTTTTTAAAATAAAAGCAGAGGTTACGAAAGATTACAGAAACTCAAGTCCCTCAAAGAAATATCAATATTTGTCTTGTTTTAAAGAGGTATTAAGAGGAAATGGTATCATCTGTCAAGCACACTGTTAAGCATCAGAAACCAAGCTCATAAAACTCCAGAAGCCATGAACGATAGGATTTGTTGTCTGCTTTCGGAAACATAAAATCAGTTTTTCCTTCCTATACAGCTTTCACATTGTAAAGGAAATTGTAGCTATATAGATGTTTAGGTAGATAGAGAAACAGATGATAAACAGGTAGGATTAGAGAATAAAATCATCCCTAAAATACATATATCAATTTTTCATGGTTTCCACTAGTAGAAAGGATTGCTCAGAGGCAAAAAATACCAAGGACAGCAGCAATGACAAAAGTCCTTCAGTAACTGTCGTTACCTACAGAAATAAAAACAGATCTGTTTTTCAATCTTTGAAGTGCTTATGAAGATAAAATTTTATGAATTTTATTCTACCTTGGCATTAATTTTTAATGCAGAAAACAATTTGGAAGAAGATGGGAAGTAAGTATTAAATAAATTTTTCATTAGTGTTGATAGTCCTGAATATATTAATATAAAAATAAAATAGCAAATACTTGAAAATAATTTTTATAACTCTATTTGGACTTCTCTATAGTCAGTGAATAGCACCAAGTTTTAAATGTCATCATGTTCTGTTGCTTGCCCCTATTTTCTGTTACTTTGAGAAAATCACACATCCTTTCTGAGTCTCAATTTATTTATCAGTGAAATGGAAATAATTGCCAATATTTTACAAAGTTATTAGAAGTAAATTTGTAAAATTATATATGAAAAGACCCAGTATGTTCACTGTGCCTGAGTCTTTTCTGTATAGCCTAACACCAGAGTTACTAAAATATTTATCACATCTATGTGTACTCAGTGGGAAAAGTATTGTAATATGAGGTTAGTGGGAGCTTCCCAGGTGGCGCTAGTGGTAAAGAACCTGCCTGCCAGTGCAGGAGACTTAAGAGACGTGGGTTTGATCCCTGGGTCAGGAAGATCCCCTGGAGGAGGGCATGGCAATCCACTCCAGTATTCTTGCCTGGAGAATCTCATGAACAGAGGAGCCTGAGGGACTATGATCCACAGGGTTACACGGAGTCAGACATGACTGAAGCAACTTATCATGCATGCATGAGTTAAGCGTTCTAAATACAGGAATCAGCTCAAAAATAGTTTGACTATTTTCTGCCACACAATAAATCCTTAAAACAGTGGGCTTACATGTTCATTTTTATTTTTTACTGCACCTTTGTCATTCTAATATTCATGAATTTCCCTACTATGGTTTCTAGAAACTTAGACTCACATGGCAGCGCATTGACTGAATAATATCTGTCTTGAGTTGCCCCTGTGGGGATGGCCCTTCTGGACGCTTCAGCTATTGAGAGGATCCTCATACTTCATTCTCTTTTCTTGGATTGTAAAAATTCTGCACTGCTGAGATATAAATCTGGTGACAAGATCTACGAATTGTAGAATGAAAGCATCACAGTCCCCAGGGTGCAGAGGCCACAGAACCATGCTGTTCTCAGGCTCTCAATCACTACAAAACCAAAAGATTTACTCATGCTTATTCATATAAGTTATAATAAATAACAACCCTTTCAAAAAAGATCTTCACAACCCAGAGAATCACAATGGTATGATCACTCACCTAGAGCCAGACATCCTGGAATGCAAAGTCAAGTGGGCCTTAGGAAGCATCACTACGAACAAAGCAAGTGGAGGTGATGGAATTCCAACTGAGCTATTTCAAATCCTAAAAGATGATGCTGTGAAAGTGCTGCACTCAATATGCCAGCAAATTTGGAAAGCTTAGCAGGCTACAGGACTAATAAAGGTCAGTTTTCATTCCCATCCAAAAGAAAAGCAATGCTAAAGAGTGCTCAAACTACTGCACAATGCTAGTAAAGTAATGCTCAAAATTCTCCAAGCCAGGCTTCAACAGTACGTGAACCATGAACTTCCAGATGTTCAAGCAGCAGAACCAGAGATCAAATTACCAACATCGGATCATCAAAAAAGCAAGAGAGTGCCGGAAAAACATCTATTTCTCCTTTATTAACTACACCAAAGCCTTTGGCTGTGTGGATTATGATAAACTCCGGAAAATCCTTAAAGAGATGGGAATACCAAATCATCTGACCTGCCTCTTGAGAAGTCTGTATGCAGGTCAGGAAGCAATAGTTAGAACTGTACATGGAACAACAGACTGGTTCCAAATTGGGAAAGGAGTACGTCAAGGCTGAATATTGTCACCCTGCTTATTTAACTTATATGCAGTACATCATGAGAAACGCTAGGCTGGGTGAAGCACAAGCTAGAATCAAGATTGCCGGGAGAAATATCAGTAACCTCAGATATGCAGATGACACCACCCTTATGGCAGAAAGCAAAGAAGAACTAAAGAGCCTCTTGATGAAAGTGAAAGAAGAGAGTGAAAAAGTTTGCTTAAAGTGCAGTGTTCAGAATACTAAGATCATGGCATCTGGTCCCATCACTTCATGGCAAATAGGTGGGGAAACAATGAAAACAGTGACAGACTTTAATTTTGGGGGCTCCAAAATCACTGTGGATGGTGACTGCAGCCATGAAATTAAAAGATGCTTGTCCTTGGAAGTAAAGTTATGACCAACCTAGACAGCATATTTGGAGAAGGCAGTGGCAACCCACTCTAGTACTCTTGGCTAGACAATCCCACAGATGGAGGAGCCTGGTAGGCTGCAGTCCATGGGGTTGCTAAGAGTTGGACACAACTGAGCATCTTCATTTTCACTTTTCACTTTCATGCATTGGAAAAGGAAATAGCAACCCACTCCAGTGTTCTTGCCTGGAGAATCCCAGGGACAGGGGAGCCTGGTGGGCTGCCATCTCTGGGGTCACAGAGTTGGACATGATTGAAATGACTTAGCAGCAGCAGCAGCAGACAGCATATTAAAAAACAAAGACATTACTTTGTCATCCAAGCTATGGTTTTTCCAGTAGTCATGTATGGAAGTGAGAGTTGGACTATAAAGAAAGCTGAGTGCTGAAGAATTGATGCTTTTGAACTGTGGTGTTGGAGAAGATGCTTGAGAGTCCCTTGGACTGCAAGGAGATCCAACCAGTCCATCCTAAGAGAAATCAGTCCTGAGTATTCATTGGAAGGACTGATGGTGAAGCTGCAACTCCAATACTTTGGCCACCTGATGTGAAAACTGACTCATTGGAAAAGACCCTGATGCTGGGGAAGATTGAAGGTGGGAGGAGAAGTGGACGACAGAGGATGAGATGGTTGGATGGCATTACCGACTCAATGAATGTGAACTTGAGTAAACTCTGGGAGTTGGTGATTAACAGGGAGGCCTGGCATGCTGCAGTCCATAGGGTTGCAAAAAGTCGGACATGACTGAGCGACTGAACTAAACTGAACTGAACTCATAAATACAATTTATAAATGCCCCACTATTTTGGCTCCCTTCCACGTTAGCAGGGAAATGGCTTTATTATTTGTCCAGTTGTTGTTATTTGCTTATCTTGTTGAGTAGCTCTTTGGGTCAGTTTTGCAAAAGTTTAGATAGACCTTATATATTTAAAATAAATGCACACACACACAAATGTGCTCATAAACACAATTACTCACAAACACAAAATGGACCACAATATACCTAGTAAGAGCAATTTGAAAACCAAAGAGTATTACTGGCCAGGCTTCTGATTTTAAGATCATATTCCTCTAATCTTTTTTCCTTTTTATCTGCCTTAAAAATTCAAATTGAAAAGGTTTGTTACTCTTATAAACATTTCATAAACTAATTGAGCTCTCCAAGTCACTACTCATAATTGATTAGCCCAGGAAAACCTTTGCTTGTCTAACAGAGACATTATTTGGATACTAATGATTTAATTACTATTATGTGAAATGAAAAATATACTATTCCTAGTTACTTTGATAATGTAAACCTAAATATTATTAATATTTGTCTTTATTTGGATATTTCTAGTGAAGGCACAAATTATTCAAAAATTAAGTAAGTGCACCTATTTATTTTATGTATGGAACTTATAATTTCCTAATTCTAAAAGTAAATAAAAACATGTCTTTACAGAAAATGTCTATGTAAACATCCTATGAAGTGCTCCTTTAGCTTATAGATTTTTTTTCTTCTTCAATCCATCTTCCACATTTCTGCCAGACTTACAATTCTAAAATATAGTTCTGATGATGTTATTATTTTTTTGGTGACTTATACAATCCAAAAATGTTTATAGCGTGGTCTTAGCTTCCTATCCAACCTTCCCAAAGAGTCCTCCTCCTCCCATTAATGGACTCTGTTACAGATGCCAGAAGACCATTCACTGTTTTAATACATCATACATTTCATGATGCCCCCACTATATGGAATTACATCTTTTCAATATATGGAAAACCTTCATTCAATTTTTAAGCTTTGTCAAATATAATCCACATCACGATAACAAAATTTCCAGTATCTGCTAATTTAGTTGTATATTATAGGCACATCAGTTCAGTCACTCAGTCGTGTCCGACTCTTTGTGACCCCGTGAACCACAGCATGCCAGGCCTCCCTGTCCACTACTATACAATTATATACACTAGTCATGCATATATTATTAACTTTTATTTAACTCACCGATTATTTGAAAAATCAGTTAAGAGTAATGGAATTATATGTGCCATTTTATATTCCTCTGTAAAAAATCTTCATTTAGCTTTTAGAGCTACGCAGAGGTATGTTTCTAGGTTTTGAATTTGCTTCTAAACATGCTTTATATAGTTCTTGTGAGTGAAAGAGAATCCTTTAACATCATATTGATCCAAATGGAAAAAGTGCATTATTGATTATACTTACAATATTAAGATATTTATTTACCATCCACAGTTTTGCAAAGGTGTTTATTGGAATTTCACTGCTAAATCATCAGTTTCTTGATGACATGAAATGTTCTTGAAAATTCATCAGGTTTGCAATATTATATGTTTAACAAAACCGAATGGAATCATTCATTTATAAGTTTTTCAAAGAGTCTGTTCCCAAGTGTCTTAAGTATGAAAGAAAAAACTGTTATACCTGATACACTTAAAAAAATCTTTACAGAATATCAGAAAAACATTGCCAAACATTCATATTTAAAGTCATCTTTTCTTGCCATGAATTCCTTAAAAAAAAAAAAAGAAGAAGTTGTTTTCTTATTCACTGATAAAATAATGTTCTTATCTTGAAAGCGGCAGTTAAGTTTGTTTAGTTAATTATCTTCTAGGTAGCCTGTGCTGACAGCCTGTTTTTCCTTCTAATGTGTCTGAGGAAGATTTCAGACAAAGAGTATAAGTGTTACCTCTGCCATTTTCTTGTTTGCTTGTGTTTGCAATTAATAATCTGTAGTCTTCTTGCAGGATAGTTTGTAAGCCCTTTGCTGATCATGTTAGTCTTAGTTTAATTAAAAATAGATAATATACCTGGTAAGCCAGACACATGCAGACTGCAACACACAGGAAGCAAGAAAAGAACTGCAGGATCGCTTACGTTCTAGATATACCTCCTACCAGATACGTTTAGATCATTAAGTTATAGCATATATCCATTGTTAGGAAAGCTTATTTCCTTCCTTATTTTTAAAAATAAAATTAATTTATTAAATCCTTGGAGAAAACCAATAATTAATTTATCTATGATTTCATAAAAGTCTGTATGAAGAGCTGAACTTCATGACAGCTCTTATTGCTTAGTATTTTTGTCATTTACACACTGACAGAAAATAAAATTTTCTGGGGTAGGGAGTTAACTTTTGAATCTTAATATAGGGTGCAGAGCTTGCATGTGGATAATGAGCAACACATTTTTTGTTAAATTAGTGAATAAATTAATGACTCTGTTCCACGCAAACATAAACGTTAAACTATACTTATTAATACAGTTGTATCTGATTTTTGCAGGTACAGGTCCAGTATGGCTGAATGAAGTATTTTGTTTTGGGAAAGAATCATCCATTGAAGAGTGCAGAATTAGACAGTGGGGTGTGAGAGCCTGTTTGCACGACGAAGATGCTGGGGTCACTTGCACTACATAAAGCATCATATTTTCATTCACATTTTTTAAACTGTTACAAAGTGATTTTTTTTCCTTTGCTTCACTAAAATCAGCTTAATTAATATTTAAGAAATTAAGAATTTTGTCCACAGAAAAGGAATATTTAAAAATCACTGGATAAACATATAAAATAGCTTCATATTTGCTTCAAATACCAGAACCATTTCAACTTCTCTAGGTTTTTAAATGGCATTTTCTAATATAATGACATATATTGAATTCAATATATTGAAGTTTAAGGCTTCTGGATTACAAATGCCAGTGATAATGGAAACACATCCCAATCACTGGCTACAATTTGTATCTTCATTACAAGACACAATTTTTGCCTTCTTTGTAATCTATTTAGTTGATTTTAATTTGATTACTTTTTGAATAATGAGAGGGTTGGCAAGTTTTCTTTTGTGCCAAGTTGGCAAAATCTCCAACCCATACACATTTCTAAAGGAAGAATCTTAGTTCAAGATTTCTGTGCAGTAACTTGGCAGTTAGATAGTAATGTTCATGACATGTTTTGGCCATGATGAAAAACTCATCAGGTTTTACCTGCTCAAATATTGACAAAGTCATTACTAACATGACTAATCACATGGTCATTAATAATAACACGATTATTTGACATGGTCAAGTGTTGACAGTTTTGTTGTTTTCATTTTTTCTTTTATACTGAACTGCTAAGTTAGTTGAAAGCAAGACATATGAGAAAAAGGAAAGGCCCACCATATAATTAGCAGGTCAAAAATGTCACTTTATAACATAGAGCTCAGTGTGCTATACATTTTGAACTAAGATGAGTAATTACTTTGTTATGATTCTAGGACTGTGTTTAAAAGGTAAGTATATCTACTTACTCAGTTTTAATTAACAGCATGCAAATATCCTGCCTGCAGAAGGAAGCTTCAATGACCCATCTCTATAGTCTTTCATTAAGAGAGTCAATATTTACAACCCAGAGAGAGAGAGGTAATCTTCACCCCTAAAGGGTTGATGACCCTGCGAAGCCAGGATAGTACCAAGTTCATCCAATAACTCAGTGTCTAGATGTACAGGTAGAAAGACTAGCAATTTCTGTTGAAATTCAGCTTAATCTCAGCCCTGAGAAACATAATTTTCAAGTTTCATAAGCCCAACTCAGAGAAACATGTGATTAGAAAACCACTAGTAGAGGATGGCCCTACTATTCTTTCTTTAATGATGATAAACAAAAGCATGGTCTTAAGCATTTTTTCATATCCTGAAGTCTTCACAAATATACCCAGATAATAGACTCAGTGCCCTCTCACTTGCAAAGGCAAAAATGTTATGTTGGAATTGGAACTACTGGAAATGGTCTGCTGAAAATGCACTTCATCACAGTATACTTTTCTAACTATTATACATAGGTGATTTACTCCAGCAGTGTAGTTTTGTAATTAAGTGTTGAAGGAGCCCCTCAGCATAGAACCAATCTGCAAATACTGAAAGAGGTGGGCTTTGCTATTATTGTTGCTTTTCCTTGGGTATGTTTGGTTTTTTTTTTTTTTTTTTTTTTGGTAGAGGTTTGTTTTAGCTCCTAGCATTCAAAAACACTAGCTGAACACAAGCTAAGAAACAGAAGCTTTAGTGACTACCCACAAGAAACAGGTTTTGCAAAATTGTTCAGGGAAGTAACAAGAAAAATAGACTTCTACAGCCTTAAACAAACAAACAACCCAGCAAATCACTGGGAAGGGGGAGAATCTACTTTTCAGAGGTACCACATTATAATATTCAAATGTCCAGTGTTCAACGACGACAGCAAAAAGAATCACAGGGTGTATAAAGAAACAGAAAAGTATGATTTGGTGAAAGGAACAGTATGACCTTTGACAGAAAAGGTCACTGAGGAAGTTTCAATGCTGTGATATTTGACAAAAACTTTAAAACAACTGTTTAAATATGCTAAAAAAGACAAAGAATTAAAGAAAACTGAAAATAGTGTAGTAACCAAATCAGAATATCAGTAAAAAGAGTTTAAGAAAGGACAGAAATTTTGGATTTGAAAAGTACAACTATTAAAGTGAAAAATTCACTCAAGGGATTTAATAGTACATTTAAACAAAATGAAGAATTAGGTAAAGAAAAGTAAAAGTATGGTGTAGGGTGCATGTAAGTACATGGAGGGTGCCCAAAACATGCATTATGAGAATCTCAGAAATAGCAGAGAATGAGAGAGAGAGAGAGAGAGAGAGAGAGAGAGAGAGAAAGGGAGGAAGGGAGAAAGAAAAGAAGAAGGATGTCTGAAGAAATAACATGCAAAAGCTCTCAGATTTGATGGAAGAGATGGACATGTATATACATATATATGCACCCAAGGAACTCAACAATATCCAAACAGGATGGATTCAAAGATACCCACGCAAAGTCACATCATAATAAACTGTCGGAAGATAAAAGAGAATCCTGAAAGAAGCAAGGGGGTAGCAACTTGTTATATACAAAGGATCCTCAATAAGATTAACAGACAATTTCTCATCAGAAACCATGAGGTCAGAAGATGGTTTAAAGTGCTGAATAGAAAAACAAACAAACAGAAAAAAACAAAAAAAAAAAACCCAGTTAACCAAGAATTCTCATCTAGCAAAACTGTCTCTTCAAAAAATGGGGGAGAAAGGAAGACATTCCCAGATAAACAAAAACAACAGTAGTTTCTTACTATTGGACATGCCCTGTAAGAAATACTGAAGAGGAGTCCTTCAGGTTGAAAAGAAAGAATACTAGAAATTAACTCAAAGCCATAAGAAGAAATAAAACAGCAGGGGCAGGAAAGTAGTTTCTTCTTTAAAAAAAGGAAAAAAGAGAAGTTTTACTAATCACTGACAGTTATACTACAAACTTTGAATTTCTTACAGTAAACATGCATTATTTATATAGCCAGTTTTTTAAATTGAAAAATAATAATTTTAGAAATTATCTAGAAGGCAATGGCACCCCACTCCAGTACTCTTGCCTGGAAAATCCCATGGACAGAGGAGCCTAGAAGGCTGCAGTCCATGGGGTCTCTGAGGGTCGGACACGACTGAGCGACTTCACTTTCACTTTTCACTTTCATGCAGTGGAGATGGAAATGGCAACCCACTCGTGTTCTTGCTTGAAGAATCCCAGGGATGGGGGAGCCTGGTGGGCTGCCTGGGAGCTATGGGGTCGCACGACTGAAGTGACTTAGCAGCAGCAGCATTTCTTTCCTTTTTTCCCCAGATAATACAATTGCAGCACAGTAATAGAGAGTAACTGTCACATTACCAAGCTGTTTAGCGAGAAGTCACACCAAGTGAGTCAGCTAGAAGTATACATGCATCCTCTCTTTTGTGGGTTTCCTTCCCCTTTAGGTCACCATAGAGCACTGAGTTTAGAGTTTCCTTTGCTAGTATACAGTAGGTTCTCATTAGTTATCTATTTTATACATTCTAGTGTATATATGTCAATCCCAATCTCCCAATTCATCCCACCCCCTCATTCCCTCCTTGGTATCCATACATTTGTTCTCTATTTCTGAGTCTCTCTTCCTGCTTTGCAAATAAATTAATCTATATCATTTTTCTAGATTTCACATATACTAGTTAATATATGATATTTGTCTCTTTCTGACTGACTTCGCTCTATATGACAGTCTCTGGATCCATCCATGTCTCTGCAATGTTGTCCCTTTTCATGGCTGAGTAATATTTCACTATATAGAAGTATAGATGTACCACATCTTCTTTATCCATTTCTCTATTGATGGGCATTGAGTTTGCTTCCATGGCCTGACTATTGTAAATAGTGCTGTAATGAACATTGGGGTGCATGTTATCTTTTTGAATTATGATTTTCTCCAGGTATTTGCCCAGGAATGGATTGCTGGGTCATATGGTAGATCTATTTTTAGTTTATAAGGTACCTTCATACTGTTCTCCATAGTGATTGTACCAAGTTACATTCCCACCAACAGTATAAGAGGGTTCCCTTTTCTCCACACCCTCTCCAGCATTTATTATTTGGTGATGATGTCTGTTCTGACTGCTATGAGGTGATGCCTCATTGTAGTTTTGATTTACATTTCTCTAAAAATTGGAGATGTTGAGAATCCTTCATGTATTTGTTGGCCGTCTGTATGTTTTGGGGGAAATGCCTGCTTGTTTAGGTCTTTCACCCATTTTTTTTTTTAATTGAGCTGCACAAGCCGTTTGTATATTTTGGAGATTAATCCCTTGTCAGTTGCTTCATTTGCAAATATTGTCTCCCATGCTAAAGGTTGTCTTTCCATCGTGTTTATGGTTTCCTTTGCTGTGTACCAAGGGCATTTTTGCATGGGCTTGAAAAACTGAGAGTCCAGCAGCAGCGTGGTCCTCCTTATGCTCAGAAAGTTGCAGAGGGGGCAGCAGTGCACTAACAAAGCTCCACAGATGGTCTACCTTGCTCTCGGCCGGCCAGGTGTGCAGGACAGTGGAGCCGGTAGCTCCAGCGCTGTCCCCTGGAGCCTTGCTCAGTTTCTCTTCTGCTTGAGCCAGGTACACATTGAGCTCTGCGTTGAATTTACCACTTTGTCCTGCACACCACCTGGCTTATCAGAGCTGGAGGAGAGAAATGAATGCAGGTTCCAGCTCATCTCTGTGAGCTCCATTTTGTCCTCGCTCACTCTATCTCCCCGTTCACGTCCATTCTCTCTCCTAAAGAGCCTCCTCCTGACTTCAGACCCAGGACCAGACAGGAACACAACAGACTTGCCTGGAAAACTTAGCAGCCACAGTCCACAGTTACGTGAGACTGAATCTCCTGAAGGGTACAGAGGAACAGTTACTCTGGATTTAGAGACTGTGGCCTTATGCAGAAAAGGGAACAGGAAAATAGAGGCCATTGAATAATTTCAGCTGTAGGCTCCATATTTAGATTCTCTTCTAGTTTATAAAGCTTACAGGCAAAACAAGGAATTATTTTGAACTACCTTGGCTGTGGAACATGGTTTCTGAAGGCAATACGGTTTTGAGCCTGACACTCATGGTCCAGGTTTTAAAAGTGTTACATAATTTATGAAACTATTGTGCCATAGGTTTTTCTACAGAAATGTCAAGTACACAGAATTGTTAAAAGGGAAATTACTATATTATTTTTAATATCTCTAGAATTGAATGTAACCCGAAAGCTCTTTGGGGTTCCCTGAATGAAAAACTTTAGAGTTATATGCCTAGGGTAATTTTAGGGAGAAAAGAAAAAAAAAAAAGATTGAAATACATTTGTTAATCATCCATTAAGAACCTCCCTAGGGCCAAGTAAGTTCAATCAAACCTACTGGAGAACATTTCAATTTTTTTCAAAAAATGTCTTTGATGTTACATGCTTACATCGTATCCCTGAAAAGACTGATAAAATTAATGACACAAATTGCTCATTTACTTTCTTTTACTTAATTGCATAAAATTGTCCTCCTTTAAAAGTTCAGCAGAAGACAGTGAAAACACAGCTGTCCTGAATTAGGGCCTATTAAAGAAGTCTAGGCCTACTGACTTCAAGAGCTAATAAGACCTATCCAAGTCAGCTGCCAGGGTGACTATGGGGTCAAAGGGATAAGCTGAGAGCTGAGTGTAAAAAGAAAGGGAGCCCGGAAGGGAGGGGGCTGGGTGGATGGATGGGTGGGGAGAAGGAAGAGAAGAAGGAAAGAAGAAGCAAGTCTGCTCATCACTGCTTCATTACACACCGAACCTTCTGAGTTAGAAGGTAAGTTGCTTTATGATATTTTTATATATTGTGCCCTGAAGAAATGAAGTAGCAATAATTATTTTTATCTCAATATTCAGATTCTACAGTCAACTTGCTACCTAAAAACAGAGCTTCCCTCCACATTGCAAGTAGTAAGGAAATCAAGAAATTCAGGGGAGCATTATCCCATATCAAAACTCCCACCAGTGGCTGTGCACGCCAGTTACCCCGGCGGGGAGCAGGGGAATCAGCTGTCAACTTAGGTTCATGGCCTGACTACAAAACAATCACTTCCTATGCTGGAACACCGTTTGTTGTATTTTTCATTTTTAAAATAGAATTACAGTATATCATCTTCTACTCCTTAACATTGAGAAACCATATCACATTAAGTTGAAGGAGAAATGAATAACATTCTCTGTGGATTATGCGCTTCTCACAGGGATGAAAAACTTGAGCAATTCATTATTATTTATCAAGTGCTTTCTCCACCAACAAGGCCTTTCATTTTCTCGGTTTCACGAAAAGGCTAGTGTGGACAGGAAGCCTTGTGATGTGGTCACGGGCCTGGAAGGGAAAGCCTCAGTTTCTCCTCTCACTCTGCCCCCTGCAGGCTGCATGTCTTTAGGAAATTCGTTTAACCTCTAAATCTTCAAACTCCAGCATGGAAAATGGGAGTGAACATATGATTTTTCTAAGACTCAGGGTGTGCTTGTGAGTTGATGTGAACATAAATTATGGAAACAAGTGATCTAGGTACGGTGAATAGTTACCAGCCCTCGCTTGTTTGGTGGTGTTAATACTAGTAAAGAACTGGCATTATTTTGAAGTTGCTCTTGTGTTTTTAGACTGTGGCTTTTGTCCTTTCATTTGGACATGACCCTGAGACCATCACACATCACAGTGTCGCTGGGGTTCATTATGTGACAGTGCTTGGTAAATTCAAATAGAAAGTTGACTGTGTATCTAGAACTTTGAATTTACTCAGATCTTTCAGGATAAATGCTGTGGGAATGAGTTGAGTCCAACTTGGAAAAAGAATTATCTGGAAAACTGAAACACATAAATAATAAGGGGTACATTTGCAAGGCTTGCCCCGTGTAGAAGCTGCTCTAGGCCTGCGTAGGAATCCAGAGAAAGATGAGAGAGACAAAGAAATTTTCAGAGACCGGTCTGGAGCCACAGCAGAAATTTCAGCTGGAGAGGCCAGAACACTCCCCAGGTGAATCTCCTCCCTTCTGCCTTCCAAAATGCCAGGCCCTTCACTGAGTGGTTTGCTTTCTTGACATCAGTTTTCACTTATCTCCACTGTTTCTTTCCTTTCTTTTCTCACCCTTGAAAAGGCCTGGGGTCTCATTGCAAAGCTGTTAGATGAACACTGGCCTGTCCTAGAGAAATCCTGCCAAGGTCTTAATCCAAACCACTAACTCATTAAATGAGTCAGCCAGCATCTGACACAGCACAGAACCATCTGAGTCAGGCTGTGGAAAGTTACAGAGATGGAGGAAAACAGGAAAGAAAGGAGGAAGAAACTCGGGCCCTTCTTGGAAAGTGGCTATATTCTAAAGAAGGAAAATGTGGTTTGGCACAGAGGAGGTTCTTATAAGCAGGGTCATAAACGGGTTAGAACTTTAACAACCTGAGTAGAACGCTAAGAACCAAAAACAGCCAAGTTCCTAGAGGAACTCCAACTCAGGAGTCTAACTGGATTTAAGAGGCACGTGGGACCCCCTGTAAAACTGTAGAAAGGCAAGCTGTCCTATCGAATGGTGATGGTGGCTAGAGAGAGCTGGTTGTCTGTAGGCTTGATGAGCTGATGATGCAAAATACCAAGCATCTGTTTAGCTCAATAAGGGGCTCCTTCAAACTGAAAGCAACGCTGCTGTCTACTGCTACAAGCCAGAGAGTATCCAAAATCTGGCCTGGAGTTGCAGGAAACCTCTGGCAAGTAGTGTGAAATTAACTGAGCAGTGACACTTTTTATGCTTAACATTCATTTATCTTTAAGCTATGTCCACTTGAATTCCTACTTTATAGAGCCACTGTCATAATAATATTGGACTCTGATATGAAAATCTAGATACGCTATGTAAATGCTTTAATAACATTTAAATCAGCATTATTACCATTGCTGTCTAAGGAGAGAAAGTAAGAGAGGCAGAGAAAAGTTGTTTCTCTTTTATTCCTAGGGATTGATTTCGGCTTGGTATAACTGAGTATAAAATACTCAGGTAGAGTGAATATTTAATATATGGTATAAGTTTCTTAGTAGTTCAGGCATTTTGGCATAATTGCCTTGCTTTATTGTATAACTCACGTTATGACATTGCCGGGTGCCGTCATCACTAGTAATAGAGATTCTGCTTTAACTTCCATATTTGTTTCATAAATGCCTTAAGCAAGACCCACCTTTGGCACATAAAAGGCACAGTGCTGTGTGGCAAGTTTTAAGGAAAGAATTTTTGGCACAGACTTTGATGGCTGGGTTCCTACCTCACTTATAAATCCGTCCTGTTCCTTAGGTTTCATGATCAAATGTGAGTTTGGAGCTGGTTCCCATATGCAAGTTTAAACTCTGCAAACATCAATCCATGACTGCTGATTTTCTTATGTGTGTATGGAGATAATGAAAGTATTTACATGCTTGTGTTAAAATCATTAAAAAAATAATATGAGAAGCAACTGAGAGTAGTTATAAAAGATGGATATTATATAGGTCATTATAAAAGAAGGATTTCTTGACATCAAAAGACAATACTGAAGGGGACTTTATTAAAAGCTTGAATAACAGGGACAAGGTACAGAGTTCTATATATCTACTATCATTCTTGTGTGTTGAAATTCTAGCTTCCCACCCCTAGAGACTCAGACTTTTAAGATATGAAAGTAAACAGTAAGATGCTAATTTGAAAAATTCATTATTTTGAAGGATTATAATTAGTATCAGAAGCTCTTTTAGATTAAAATATATGTATTTTCTGAATATATGTATTTCTAAATGCCAAATGCATACTGAATTACAAACTAGGAGGATAAGATGAATAGAGAATTTCCTCTTGCTTTTGTTGTCTGAAACTGAAAACTCCAGTAAAATTAAATCCAAACATTAAACAAATTGATTTCCCTCCCCACCAGCATAGGGAAGAGATGGGTCCCTCCCAGGTTTATTAGAGGGAACCAATCAAAACTGATACCTCACCTGGTCCACCTGGAATTCCCGTTTTTGCTTCTTCTGAGTTAAATTTAGGGTTCATCTTAGTGTTTCAGGGATCCATTTCTTTTTAAATATTTATTTATTTTTATTGGCTGTGCACGTGGGTTCTTCTGTCTTCATTGCTGCAGGAGAACTCTTAGTTGTGGCATGTGGGATCTAGTCCCCTGACCAGGGATCAAACCTGGGACCCCTGTATTGAGAGTGCAGAGTCTTAGCCCCTGGACCACCAGGGAAGTCCCAAGAGTATGTTTCTTTTTCTGTATTGCCTCATTATGGACACCATTCTAATTCTTTTATGCCCAAAATAACACAAAAGGCCTGAGGATTCAATGAAGCAGATACAAGTTCCAATACTATTAACAATTCAGAACCAAATAAGTTAAGTGCCTCTGTTGTGATTAGACAGTGTTACTTCCTCTTTGTTCCTCAGAAACCTACCTCTTTCCTCAACTCTCTCTCATTCTTCTTAGTCTCTAACCCAGCATCCAATGCCCATTACTTGCTTGTGCATCACCGATCTTCATTTCACTTTTTTTTTAATATGTATGTCCCTGACTAAAGCATCTTACTTTTACTCCCATAGATCTACCTACAAACATTGACCTAGCAGAGCTATCCTTCTCTCTAAGAAGGTATCTTACATATTACTAAAATAATTACTTTCCATCATCTTTTAGGTCAGTTTCAAAGCGAGAATACCACTACACATTTTCTAAGAACTCAAACTAGGCAAGCATTTATCTAGATACTATGGGGCAAAGTGAATAAAATACAGTCGATAAATAAGTGGACAGGAAGAATCACCATAGTTATAGATGAATCGAGCTTATTGTTTATAATCTGTGGAGGGCTTCAGCAAACAAACAGTGCCTGACTGGCTATTCAAATAAGACCCAACATGTTAGAAACCCAGTTCTCACCAGCTGGTGTGATCTCAAATAACAAGCGTAGCCACAATCCTGGTATCCACCTTGTTTCCTGAGAATGCTGGGTGTCCTTGTGCCTCCGATAAGAGGCTTTTTTGTTGCTTCTGTTATCAATACATAAGCTGGCCAAATGACCAGATGTCTTCCTCAGTGTCCAGTTATCACAGGGGTTCCCTGCGAGCCTGGAGGACTAAGGGGACCGTGCCCTGCTCAGACCCCTGTGGTCTTACCATCCCGTTTAGTCCATGTCAGCTGACTCCCTTTCAGTCCAGCCTGGTCTTCTAGTTCATTAAATTCTATTGTATCCGTACTTACATCAATATAATTAATATTAGAGAGTCCAAGAAAATGACAACCCCATCCATCCTCATTTCTGGTCTGTGACTTACTATTTGGACCCAACCAAAATATCAGCCCTCTATGCAGAGGACATATCCTAGTCAGCATTCAGAAAAGACGGAGCTCTCCATCCATTCCCTGTCTCTTATATACCAAACTCATTGATCCTTAGTATCTCTCCAGCTATCATTTGAAAACAACTCAACTCTTGTTATCACTTTATTCTACTGGCAACGTCATTCATAATATCACAGTCCAATGCTTCTCAACAATGCTCCATTTAGAAGCTAATGGGAGTAACTACTAGTTCAAGCACAGAATTCTTAATAGACCATAAAAAGATATTTATTCATGTAAAGTATCCCTCATTGCTTTGCCATCATATTCTTTATGTAAGCACTGTGTTGATGTCTCTGTGCAGTAATAATTTCATTTTTGAACTTTGAAATAAGCCTTTAAATGACTTAAGCATCTCCTTAGCTGAGGCATAACCTTCCGAGAGTGTTGATGCCAGCACATATTCAACATTTTCTGACTTCTCACAGCTTATTTTCATAAATTAAAGCTAACAGAAAGCAATTTACAACCTAAATAGCAGACAGAAAATGTAATAAATTAAACATTTTCTATAGCTGAATATTCTCTCAGCTACATTCTTTACTGTCTGAGTCACCAGGAAAGCCACCTATATTTATTATTTAATAATAAATCTGACATCTCTGTGGTAAAGTATCCACCTGTTAGTGCAGGAGACACAGGAGGCATGGGTTGGATCCTTGGGTTGGGAAGATCCCCTGGAGGAGGAAATGGCAACCCACTCCAGTATTCTTGCCTGGAGAATTCCTTGGACAGAGGAACCTGGCAGGCTACAGTCCAAGAGGTCACAAAGACTCAAACACAAGTGACCAACTGAGCACACATTATTTAATAATAAATCTGGCATCTCAGAATCAGTAGATTCTGTAGAATGGGAATAGAAGGAATTATAAATAAAGAGAAATGTTATCATAGAAAAAAAGCCACACACGATTTCTCAGCCTTTGTAATTTCTGAGGATTTACCAGTAGAGCACAGTAGTAGATGAAGAGGGGTAGCATCCCACTCTCCTGAGGATATAGTGAGACCAAGGGGAGCCTGACTCAGAGTTGTCAAGTTTTAGTTACACATTTTCCACGGAGGCATCTACAAAGATGCAATAAGATGACCCAGCCTGGAGGTGGAGCAGAGATAGGGTACTGAAGTGCATAGCAAGTAGGTGAAAATGCACCATGGAAAAGGTACAGAGTCTGAAGTCCCAGAAACCTGGGTTCAAATCCTAACTACATTTTGCAAGTTAACAAGTGTGTAACTTTAGGCAAAGCTCTCAATCTTCCTTAGACTCAACATCTTATCTCTGTCATAAGAATTATCGTAAAGAACCACAGACATCTTCTAGCTCCATGGAAGTTGCACTGAATGTTATGCACTATGGTCTGATTTAGGCTTTGAAAGAGCAGACCAACAATTTGCTCATAAAATAATAGGATTGAGGCTTCCAGCCCAAAGGGGAAGCAGGGAGGAGACGAGAAAATGTTTGAGTCTGTTGAAACTCAACCTGATATTAACAATGGAATGAAAACAGATGACTCTGGGCCTCCCAGAAGCCTGCCCAGTTGGGGAAGAATCCAAGTGAGATGAGCTTAAACACCCCAAGGAGGGCACACGATTTGCAGTCTTAGCATCCAGCCCCAGGACACAATGAGCCACTGAGCTCTGCAGCCAGGGGCACTGGAATCACGGTGCTCACAGCAGCCAAGAGTTGGCACTGCTGTGTCCGAGGAGCAACTGAATTCTAGGAGACTTTTCTATTCTGCCTGGAGGTTGTTTCAGAACATCCTGCCTCAAGGTTAGATTGGTTCTCAAGCTAACGGCTGTTTTGTCAGCAGAAAGAGGAGATGACTCATTCTTGCCTTCCCTCCTAGGTTTAGAAATACACTCGTCCACTCTTTGTCCACCAAGTCTTGGCAAATGGTTTTCGTTACTGAAGGGCCAGTTGTTAGGAGTGCCTCCTGGGCCGTGTTTCTGGCAATGGGTTCTTGTCTAGGTAGCTGTGTATTGTTGAAGTACCATCTCCCTCCCAAGTCTGAGATGAAGCCATAGGACCCGTCTCACTGTAGCAGCAGCCCCAGAGACTGAGAGGCTGAGAAGCCCAGGCTGGATCTAGAACTCTCTTTTTTCAGTTCTGGGTGTGAAGAACCAGGTTTGTGTGTCATCCCTGAGCTCATCTGCTTTGCGATTCCACTCGCCTTGTTCCTTAGTTTCTTTCTGCAGTCAGGGGTCAGAAAGCCTCCTATTTTTCCCTGCAGCCTCAGTCTTAGCTATAAGAGGGTGGTAGAAGATGGTCAATGTGGTTCCATAGGAAGTTGAACATGGTTATAAAAGGCACTCTTCCTGCTTCTTCTCCTACACCTTTAGATAGGAAATAGCATGAATTAGGCAAGTCCTCAAAGATATATGCCTGTCCCTATGTGCAGTGTCTCTACCACAGTAGCAATCAAAAAGTATGATTTTAAAATCTTAACTGTTCATTTAAAGTCTCATAAATGTCTGGAAATAACTTTGGAAGAAAATTATAAAATTCTTTGAAAGCCACTGAGTGTGATGACTTTGGGTGCTCTAAGAGGCAGGTACTAACGTGTAACTGTCAATAAAACTAAATTTATTAGGGAAAACATCTGGCGGATAAAAGGGAAAGAGAATAGGAGAGCCTTAGACTGTGATGAAGATTTGATACTTGGGTGAGAAATGAGAGAAGGAAGGAGAGCTGGGTAGGACAGTCTAAGACCACAAAGCAGTTCTGCCAAGCCAACGGGGAGGCCCCGAGTCAGAGGAAGTGTGCAGTAAGCAGGACTGGGCCTGCATTAGTACCCTGTGTGCCCCATCAAGGTGGGGAGCAACCTTGAACAAGTTCACCCTGCCTGAACTTGGTGGCAGATCCAGAGAGATGGCAACCAGGACCTTCATCCGTACACAATGCTGTCTCCGGTAAGAGATGGGAGAAGGGCCCTTTCTGGGTCACTACAACATGAAGAAAGTTGCAAATAAGTAGTAAAAGATTCTGTCTTCATGAAGTTTGAATTTTATTAAAATATCCCAATTCTTCCCCAACTGACTGAGAGTCAACACAACTCCAACTAAAATGGCAAGGGATTTTAAGATTTGTTGGTTGTTTTTCAGTAAAACTTGACAGGAAAATTACATGGAGGAAATAAAGTGGGGGAAAAGACACCTTTGGAGAAAAAAGCACTGGGTAGGAAATTTTGCTTCTCCAAGTCTCAGATATCCTCATAATACACTAAGAAATGATGGTGTTGGTTCTGGAATAGACAAAATAGCACAATGGGGTAGAATTTAGAGCCCAGAGTACACTAACACATATACGGAAGTGTGATATGTGACAGAAAGTTGGAAACGATATTCTCTATTACACTATAAGAACGAGTCATCCATGTACAGTAAAAAATGAAATTCATTCCTGACTTACACCAACTACAAAAATCCCAGTTAATTACACCAACTACAAAAATTAATTTCCAGTTAACTAAGGATCTAAATGTTTAGTCATGAATGACTTCGAAGAAGTGAAATAGCTCTTAAATGGATAAAAAATATAGGCTATAATGAAAAGATTGATAAATCTTACTGTATTAAAATAAAACTTTATAGATATCTAAATATATAAAACAGAGAAAGAAAAGCCCAAAACTGAGATAAAATAATTTGCAATGCACATAGTCATAAAAATGTTTTCCATGAAACTTTAGAGCATCTAAAATCAAGTTTAGAAAAATATACACTCAGTAGAAAAGTGGAACAAAAATAGAAACAGCAACTAACAAATCAAAATGAACCATAATAAGATATCATGTAACTTTTGGGAAAATTTTAGAAGCTGAACAGTTGCAAGTACTGGTCAGAGTGCAGACAAAGAATTCTCATAAGGTTCTAATGGGATTGAAGTTATAACAGTCTATTTGTAGAGCAAATTTTCATTGTCTAGTAAATTTTAGAATATGCATTTCTTATAATCATCTGTTACACTTTAGATTTTTAAATATTAATAAAGGTATTACAGCATTATTCATAGTAACATTGAAAACAGTTGATATAGAAAATGTTTTTTTTTTAATTGTGGACAGAATCTAAACATAATTCCATGATACTGTGTTAAACAATCCTTTCCTGCCCCAGAGTTAAATAAAACTGAGCCATGTAACCATGGTCCTATGTTAAACAATACTCAGGAAAAAGCAAAATAAGTTAGCTTGCTGCAAGAAATACTTTGCTCCTGGAGATAAGCCTATGAACCATCTGAAATAGCCTTCATTACAAACTAATAATTCTCCTATCAGCTCAAGACAGATTCACCAAGATTCTCTTCAAAACCCTTGCTCCAAAGATAATGCCATATATCCTGCTCAATCTCAAACTGTTTCCTTTCTTGTAAGGCCCACCTTAAAATCACCCAGCCCAGTTCCTAAAACTCCATAAATATTCTCCCTGGTTTTCTCACTTCTGAAACACTTTTTAAATTGTCAATATTGTTTCTGCTTTACTGCAGTAAGTCTAATAAACTTTACTTGATTAGCAAGTTTCTCTGGTGATCTTTTGGGCAGTCAACAGTAGTAGATTTAAACAACGAATATACCATAAAAAGAAGAGAGAGATCTATAACTATACATACCAATATGAATAATCTAACAAACATTGAACTTAAAAACCGTAACAATAAAAATAAAAACCTATAGATATAGTTTTTAGCTCTGTTTAAACAAAATTTAAATAAATGCAAATCAAGTTAAATTATTTAAGGATACATACAAATGTGATCAAAGTTGAGAATTATAGACAATATGGACCAAATTCAGAGTGTGGAGAATGGAGAGAGAGAGAGAGAGAGATAGGCTTGCAGTCTGAAAATGTTTGAACTGTATTTGTTATGTTTTAGCTCATTTGAATTAAAGTGATGGCCTCGTAGGTATTCATTATAGTGTCATTTAAACTTTTTTGCAATTTTCATTATTTCACTATTTTAAAGGAAAAACAATTGTAGGGCATAATACTTCATGGTAATTGTTTTCAGAAAGAGGGAATGGTAGCATCAAATGCTGCAGAGTGTTCAAGGTCAGAAAATTAACAAGTGTCCTCTGGATTCAAGGACCTGGCAAATTCTCATTCACTCGGGGTCAGAAGAGTGGGTGGTAGCAATGGAGATTGAGAAGAGGTAGCAAATTGTGGAGGTGGAGACGGGGTACGTGGACAACATTTATGAAAGAGATCCTGACTCCAGCTATCTGGTGTCAGATGATCTGTTGTTTTTTGTGTGTTTTATATAGTCACTAAGTCATGTCTGACTCCTTGAGACCCCACAGACTGCAGCACACCAGGCTTCTCTGTCCTTGACTTCCTCCCAGAGTTTGCTCAAAGCCATGTTTATCGAGTCAGTGATGCTATCCAAAATCTCATCCTCTGCTACTTCCGTCAGCTTTTGCTTTCAATCTTTCCCAGTATCAGTGTTTTCCAATGATTTGGCTCTTCACATCAGGTGGCCAAAGTTTTGGAACTTCAGCTTCAGCATCAGTCCTTCCAATGAATATTCAGGGTTGATTTCTTTTAGAATTGACTAGTTTGATTGATCTCCTTGCAGTCCAAGGGACTCTCAAGAGTCTTCTCCAGTACCACAGTTGGAAAGCATGAATTGTTCAGTGCTCAGCCTTCTTTGTGGTCCAACTCTCACGTTCGTACATGACTACTGGAAAAACCATAGCTTTGACTATACGGACATTTGTCAGCAAAGTTACATCCCTGTCTTTTCATAAACTGTCTAGGTTTGTCATAACTTTTCTTCCAAAGAGCAAATTACTTTTAATTTCATGTCTGCAGTCACCATCTGCAGTGATTTTGGAACCCCAGAAAATAAAAACTGTCACAGAAAACTGTTTTCCACTTTTCCCCCTTATATTCACCATGAAGTGATGGGACCAGATGCCATGATGTTAGATTTTTGAATTTGAGTTTTGAGCCAGCTTAAGAAGGTCTGGACACAGTTAAAAAGCGAACCTATTATGGAGGAGTTAATCACGTATGCTTTTCCCTGTGTTCATCCATGTCACAGTTGAAACCAACAGACATTGTAATTAGGCTTCTGCTAAGAAGTAGCAAGAGCATAGCAAGTATTTATAGTGATGCATTTTGCATTTTGAGAGACCTCAGTTCCTTTGAGTATAGGCCACTTTCCAGATGAAAAAGAGCCAGAAAAGGTCAACAGCGTGGGTTCAGTGGAGTAAATTTACCTAAGAGTTTCCAATTGTTGGCTCAGCTGTAGCGGGAGAGGAGGCCAAGGAGAGCTGGAGGCATAGATCCAGGAGTCAGGGAAGAGACAAGAGAAAAACTGGAGCAATAAACTAGCATGAGGAGTGAGGATTAGGGAAGGCCTTCCTCAATTTGCAATTACTGACCCATGAGAACACAGTTAATACTTCCTTTGCCTCCAATAAAAACGTTCACAATTAAAAACGTATTATCTGTACATAACACATTGTAAAACTACGTGCTCACTTCTTGAAACAGCCAAGCTCGAGTATTTAACTAAATGCTCACAAAAATGTTAATCCGGTGGCAATGACGTCCAGAAAATTCTGTATACCAGGTGAAGTCAGAAACAAATGATTGCAAATGAAGGTTAAACCAGTACATCCTACTCCAGTATAAAGAATACTCAGTGATCTGTATCTCAGAGGAGTGGTTAGAATCTAGACTTACAGAGCATCTTAATGAAGGAACAATATATTTGTAAACAAGCAACAAGGCAAAGGAAAAGGACTTTGCCTTTTAAGAATAGAAGATATTTTAATACATTGGATTTTTCTAAAACTTTCCTTATTTCATTATTGTGCTTGAAAATTTCTGTTTCCTTAAACATGTCCTTAGAAAATAAACTATGTGTAGTTTGATTTTTAGTAAGTACAACCATTAATAAACTTTTTCTTAGGACAAATAGCTTTCTTCTGATAAATAGCATTCTATTCTTTTCCAAATATGTTAGATATCCATATTATTGCTTATGTTTAAGTATGATGGCTTCAGTCTTCCCAGTATTACCAGAAGTACAAAACTTTGCATTAAGACAAACATGAGACTTAAATGTATACCTTTGCAAATCAAAATTATAAAGACGTTAAACACATACACTCACACATGTATTTTATATACAGCCATAAATTAATCTCTGTAGAAAGTCTAAGCTGACAGTAAAGAAAGGAATGCATTTAAATAGTTACAAATAAGGTAAGGACTGAAACAGTGACAAGAGAAAAAAATTACGTTGAATCCTATGAGGGAGCCATTTGTCACCTGTGGGGCTGAGCATCCTGAGAAGATGGGTATGAATATCCCGCCAAGAGATGGGGAAGCAAGGGTGGTCTGACAGCTGGGACTGATGGGCCAGGCTTCTCACATTCATTTCTTTTGTCACAGCCGCACTCAAGTGAATGAGGAGAACTTTGATCAGGCCACCCAGGATAAATGAGTCTCTTAGACCACCTGCCCTCAGAATTTCCTGAGGAGACCACACACTATCTTTTATCTGCCTGCACATCAGGAAAATGCTTGGACCTAAGTGCAATCCATATAAGAACACATCTCTTGTCACCCACGAACAATCAAAAAGCCTATTACCCCCACACCACCCCTCACCCCCCACCCCCCCACCTTTCCTTTCCATTACCTTTTTGTTCTCCAGGTAAAACTTGGTGAGAAGATAGGGGAAAAGAATGATATTTTTTTGTAGAAGTCCTCTGCTTTGAGTTGAGGATGATTCTTAGGAAAATGTCTGCACAAGATTATCTTTTGTGGACAGACAATGTAATAGAAGGTTCAAAACACCAAACTTGATAAATGGCAACCAAAAAAGGACTTTTTTTGAGCTTAAGAATTAGACTAAGAGAAAAATAAAAAACAGGTCAAAGCCTAGGCTACCTGCTTTCAAAAATGTGGAAGCTTGAAGCACAGTGAAAAGGGCCCTTCTCTGCAGACTTCATCTTAACATGCGGTGCCCCTTCAAATTGCCTCCAAGGACCACACAACCCCCAGAGGGGATAGAAGCTGCCTTGAGTGGCTGCTGCAATGTGGACTGTAAACTCTGCTGATTCTGCTTGATAGAACGAAAACGAGAATCCTAGTCAAGTGGCTTGGCCATCTCTGCTCCAGGGGGCAAAGTAGGACCCACGGGGAAAGAGAAAACTATTCCTGTTGTGCCAAAAGTACAAAAGAGCAAGGAGTAGCCTAACATGGCAACTTCACAGAGCTTTCCTGCACCAAGTGCTTTCTCAGGAGAACATCCCCTCCCAGGAGAGGGGGTTCATTTTTTTCATCACATTGCCAGTTATTTTCTTCCAGGAGGCAATTTATGGTTTAAAACCTTGAAGCTGTCAATACTTTCTTTTTACTATTTATAAATTTTTACTGATATGTAATTGACATAAAACATTATATTGTTTTCAGATATACAGCATAGGGATTTGGTATCTGTGTATGTATTTAAATAAGTCACCAGAAGTCTGGTTACCATACATAGTCACAGATTGTTTTCCTGTGATGGAAGCTTTTAAGATCTAGTCTTGGCGACTTTCAAATATACACTAGAGTATTATTAATTGGAATCACCATATTCCTATGACTTATTCTATAACTGTAAATCTGTACCTTTTGACTTCCTTTACCCATTTTGCCCAGCCAATCTATTGTCTGAATCTGTGACTTGTTTCTTTTTTTTTTCCTTCAGATTCCACATGTAGCTGAGATCATATGGTATTTTTCTTTCTGTGACATATTTTACTTAAAATAATGCCCTAAATGTGAAACTGTGTTGTCATAAATGGCAAAGTTTCTTTTTCATGGCTGAATGATATTTTTGTATATATTTATACCACATCTTTTCTATTTATTCATCCATTGATGGACATATAGGTTGCTTACATATCTTGGCTATGTAAATAATGCTACACTGGACATTAGGGTACAGATAGCTATCTCTTCAACTTAGTGTTTTTGTTTTCTTTGAATATGTATGCAGAAGTAGAATTTCTGGACTGTGTGGTAGTACTATTTTTAATTTTTTGTGGAAGTTCTATATTGTTTTCCATAGTGGAAATGAAAAGTAAATTGGTACTTTCCTACCAGAGAAGGTGATGGCAACCCACTCCAGTACTCTTGACTGGAAAATCCTATGGACGGAGGAGCCTGGTGGGCTGCAGTCCATGGGGTCGCTAAGAGTCAGACACAACTGAGCGACTTCACTTTCCCTTTTCACTTTCATGCATTGGAGAAGGAAATGGTAACCCACTCCGGTGTTCTTGCCTGGAGAATCCCAGGGACAGGGGAGCCTGGTGGGCTGCCATCTATGGGGTCGCACAGAGTCGGACACGACTGAAGCGACTCAGCAGCAACGGCAGCACCGGCAGTGCATTAGGGTTCCCGATTCTCTACATCTTCTCCAACACTTGTTAAGCCTTCTCTTTTTGATAATAGTCCTTCCCACAGGTGTGAGGTGATGTCTCATTGTGGTTTTGATTTGCACTTCCCTGATGATTGGTGATGCTGAGCATCTTTTCATGTGTCTGTTGGTTGTCAGTATGTCGTCTTTGGAAAAATGCCTATTCAGATCTAATGCCCATTTTTAAACTGACTTTTTGCTTTTTTTCCTCTTGAGTTGCATGCGTTTGTTTAATATTTTAGATATTAACCCCTTATTGGATATACGATTTGCAAATATTTTCTCCCATTCAGTAGGTTGCCTTTTCACTTTATTGATGATGAAGTGAATTTTTGCTATGCAGAGTTTTTTTAGTGTGCTGTGTTTCCACTTGCTTATTTTGCTGTTGATAGATTTAATTGACTTGTCTCTATATATCACATTTTTAATTGAGAAATTATCTCTATAGGGACAAATTCTGCTGGACAGAAAATATTCAATTCTATTTTTTGCATTCAAATATATAAATGCTTTTAGTTCAGTTCAGTCACTCAGTTGTGTCCTACTCTTTGCAACCCCATGAACTGCAGCACGCCAGACCTCCCTGTCCATCACCAACTCCCGGAGTTCACTCAAACCCATGCCCACTGAGTCAGTGATGCCATCCAACCATCTCATCCTCTGTTGTCCCCTTCTCCTCCTGCCCTCAATCTTTCCCAGCATCAGGGTCTTTTCAAATGAATCAGCTCTTCGCATAAATGCTTTAGCTAAAATATTTTCACATGTACTTTTTTTGCTTCTTTCAGAGTACCTTTCTAGTATAAACATTAAAAATAGTTTCTATTTGATACTTTTTACAATATTCTATGTACTTTAGATGATGTCAAATCATAGAACTTCTCATTTCATACCAGTACAGAACTAAATACACATGTATCCAATTATTTAAAAAGAAAAGCACTTTCAAAATATTCTTCCCACATGTTAAGATATTCCTAAGCATGTATATAGTTTCAAAATAATATCTTTTGCACTGTTTACATCAATTAATTTGTTCTGTCCCAGTCTTTCTCTTGCTGAGATAACATTTAACATTTAGTATTTGCAGCCATTGTCTTCAAGACATTTTAGTGTTTGTTAATATTTTTATCCAACTCACTCTTTCAACCTCAAATCATCTTTCACATATCACCTACATGTCTAATTCCCAACCCCAACTGTAGAGATTAGATGATTCTCCTAACAGTCCTGATCATCAGGAAATTTAGCTTAATACTGCAGGACTGAACCACAGGGAAAAAAATGAGCTTTTTATTTTACTTTTGGCCAGGTCACATGGCTTGCAGAATCTCAGTTTCCTAACCAGGGACTCAACCTGGATCCTGGCAGTGAAAGCATTGAGTCCTAACCACTAGACCACCAGGGAATTCCCAGAGCATGCATTTTTAATGGGGGAAAAAAGACTTAGGAGTCACTGATACTGGATAGGAAAACTTCTATTCTCGTGAACTTTAGCAAGTTACGTTTTGAAGAGAAAGTTAGCTTGGATTCATGATAATGTAAAATTTAGACAGAAGCTATATGTAGGAATAACTAGGAAAAAGAAAAAAGATTGGGTGTTCTACATGAATTGAGCCTGTGAATAGTTTATAAGAATCTGACGGGGGAAAAAATGTTAGGACATAGGCATTACACTTATATCCCACCCACTGTGACAACAAGAGATTCCTTTTGGCCAGAGTCCCTTGGGAGCAAAATTTAGCTCAAAGGTTTTATCATGTTTGTGTCTGTACTAAAGGGAGAGTCTGGACCAATGTCAGCCTGGCTTCTCTCCCTCACTCCTGATAGCCCATGCGAGTGTGAGTATCCCTAATCCACAATATAAATAATGCTTCCTCAGCACTCGAGAAGAATATTAAACACCACAGGCTCAGTGATATCTTAAAACTTCACCTTGCCATAAACTCTTCATATCTGAGTCAGTTACTAACAATATTGGCTGCTGCCCCAGATGTAAGAAATGGTGGTGTTCAATATTTGGTTTATAAGTAGTTTTGCCTACTTGAAATCTCTTTGTCTTCTTTGCATGTTGGTTTGTACATGGGACGACTTGACACATCTTTGGAAATTAAATGGAAGACATGAATGAATTACTTCTGGAATTCAATTTTTATCACAGTATCAATTCAGATGGGTTTAAATTGTGGATAACAATTGGATATCTTTCCTTTGCTGACAGTTTCTTAAATTCTGGAAGCCTATTGCTCTTTTAAATGCTGTTTTGTTCCTGAAAAATTTAATTTTTCCTCCCTTTAGATTTGCAAATATATAAGCTGGGAATAAGGTCCAGAGCAATGGACCCTGTCCTAGAAATGTTGCACAATTTGAGAATACAATCTCTTTCTTCAAAGGAGCTATTGAAGGAGCTGACATTTACCTGACTGGTTTGAACAGTACTGAATTATTTTCCTCCTCGTATATATTGAAAAGCATGTTTTCTTTATTCCTATAGGTAAAACGTATTGTTGTTATTTAAAAATATCTTTTTTGTTGTTGTTTTGACTTTTCTCTTGGGGATAACATCAGCTCATTTTCAATATACATTTTGTTTCACCTGTGTAGTTTTCTTATTTCTCTGATGTCCCTAACTGATTTATAAGGCATTATTTATAATTTATGAGTTCTAGTTTTGTAGCTCTAGGGTTAAGGTGATGATTTTTTTTCCTTACTATGACTAGTTCCTTCAGAAAGAACATTTTGTTGGCATCTACTCTCTAAATGATCAAAGATCACGTTTCAATTTCCTCAAGTCTGTTTTTAAACTTAACTCTTTTCCAAAAAAGTCAGTCTCAAACTCTTTCAGGTTTCTTGCCAGAATGAATTGTTTCCTTTTGTCTCTTTTATTCTTTGTAATCTCTTTTGCTCTGTTTTAAATAATAGCCTCTCTCACTTACCTGAGTTTCTATTTTTCTTTTTTATGTTTTATTTATTTAAAAAAATCTTTATTGGAGTGTAGTTGATTTACAATGTTGTGTTAGCAAAGTGTATCAGTTATAGATATATCTACTTTTTTTTTTAAAGATTCTTTTCCTATATCGGCCTTTATAGAGTATTGATCAGAGTTTCCTGTGATATACAGTAGGTCCTTATTAGTTATCTACTTTATATATAGTAGTGTGTCTATGTCAATCCCAATCTCCCAGTTTATTCCCTTCCCTTACTCTCTGATAACTATAAGTTTGTTTTCTACATCGGTGACACTCCTCAGTCCTTGGGATTCTGCAGGTAAGAATACTGGAGTGGGCTGCTTTCTTTGTACCCTTTTTAAGATTCCACATATAAGTGATATCATATAATATTTGTCTTTCTCTGTCCAACTTCATTCAATGGCACAATCTCTAAGTCCATCCATGGTGTTGCAAATTCTGGCTGTTTCTCTTCATTGCGTTATATCAGTTAGTTAAAATACGTTATAGGTAAGTTTGGGGCTTCCCTGGTAGCCCAGTGGGCCAAGAATCCATGTGCAGTGCGGAAGATGCAGTTTTGATCCCCAGGTCGAGAAGATCCCTTAGAGGAGTGCATGAGAATGCACTCCATTGTTCTTTTCTGGAGAATCCCATGGACTGCAGAGCCTGGTGGGCTACAGTCCAGAGGGTCGCAGAGAGTCAGACATGACTGAGCAATTGAGCACACACACATAGGCAACTTTAATGCAGATGACTGCCATTTATGACTTGAAAAATATAATTTATATCTCAGTCTACTTTCCCATTATTTGGGGAAGTAATTGGGCTCCTCCTGTTTCATGTAAAGTTGAAAATTCTCAAGGCAAATGAGAACATGAACTCCAAAAGAAAGAAAGGTAGTAAGCAAATCTACTTTTCTGAGTTGTATGTTAAAGGTACTAAGAGAATAGAGGCAAATTTCTCATCAAAATATTTAATCCTGGTGGAACATTTTAAAAGTATTAATAGAATATGCTGAGAAGCATATGAGGTTTTCTGGGGATTTGGGAAACTAGAAATGAATGGTATACATTTCATGCTTTCTGAAGTCCAGAGACTAGAAGGGGGTTTTATTATAAGAATCAGAGCCTTGATCCTATTGCATTATTACTTTTAAAATCTCTCAAATAATAATCTCTCAAAACTTTCCTATAGGCCAAAAAGGGTTTTTTAATACAGATATTGAAGCCAACAGTTCATACACACTATATACACACATGTATATAGTATATACACATATAAGCATGTATATATGTGTATAAAATGGTAGCCTCTAATAAGTGCTCATCCCCACTTAGAGCTAACACCTGAGTATGTAACTGCCCAGGTGCCTGGTGCTCAGGAGTGAGTAACTGCTCACTGCTGGGCTGTCAGATGCAGGAGGCGAGGAAGTGTCAACACAAGGAAGAAAATGGAAAGTGAAATTTAAACTAGTAGCTAACATCACAGATTAAATAAATGATAAAATAACAGGGTTTGAGATAGAGGTTGTCAGTAAGTGTAAACCATTTTAACTGCATTTTTTGTTTTTACAATTTTCTGCAATTTTCCATTTTTTGTGCTAAAGCTGCCAAAGAAGATGCCCACAATTTTGTATGAAGTGTTCCACAATTTTCTTGCGGCATTCATTAGCACTCCATGGCAAATATTTTGAGCTGCCCACATGTGCACTGGAAAATGGATCACAATCACAACAAAATAACCGAACTCAAGAAGCAAAGCCATTTTGAGTGTTAGGAAGAATGCACTGAATGAATACCTTTATTCTGATGTTACGTTGGATCCCATCTACCCCTGACATTTTAGATTTTGATAAATAGGATGCATTCAAAATACATGCTCAAGGGACTGGACTTGGGCTTTGAGAAACTCCTAGATAGAGATTCCAGGAAAACTGTGAGCAAATCGGCACAGACCAGGCATCTCCTGCTTGAGCAGAGTGGGATCCCACAGCCCTCCTGGGGAGGGTCCAGGGAAACCATTAGCAGTATGCCAGCAAAAGATGCTCCTGGGTTCACAGTTACAAGCTATTTGCTTATAAAATTACTTGGAAAATGATACATTTTTTGCTTGTTTATAAATTTCTTTGAAGAGTCTGTAATCCAATCCTATGCAAAAGTGATTATTTTTTATAAAGTAGAGTAAGTCACTCTATTTACTACTTTGAAAATCCTTAAAGGAGTGAATTGCCTACAAGATAAAATTCTCAGAGCCTATCATGGAATTTAAAAAGATGTGGTATATACCCACAAAGGAATAAAATGAAATAAACAAAACAAATATTAAATAAAAATAAAATAAACTTATTTTTATAAATAAATAAAATGAAGTAATGCCATTTGCAGCAACACGGATAGATCTACAGATTATCATACTAAGTTAATTGAGTCAGACAAAGAGAAATATATGATATTGTTTACGTGTGAAGCTTAAAAAATGACATAAATGAACTTGTTTACAAAACAGAAATAGACTCATAGACACAGAAAACAAACATGATTACCAAAGGGATTAAAATACACACACTACATATAAGAGATAACCAAGCAGGACCTACTATATAGCACAGGGAACTATAGTTAAATGTCTTGTAATAAACTAGAATGGAAAAGAATCTGAAAAAGACATACATTCAGCTGAATCACTTTGCTGTATACTTGAAACTATCACATTATAAATGATACTTCAATTAAAAAAATTAAAAACAGAAAAAATAACATCTAGCTTCACAGCTAATGCTTCCCCTACTGCATACACCACCACTTCCTTTCTGGCATGAATCTGTCTTCGCTTCTTGTGGTTCTGGACTTCCCTGGTGGCTCAGAAGGTAAAGGGTCTGTCTACAATGCAGAAGACCTGGGTTCGATCCCTGGGTCGGGAAGATCCGCTGGAGAAAGAAACGGCAATCCACTCCAGTACTATTGCCTGGGAAATTCCATGGACAGAGGAGCCTGGTAGGCTACAGTCCATGGGGTCACAAAGAGTCAGACACGACTGAGTGACTTCACTTTCCTTCTCTTTCTCATGGTTCTACCAACATCTCATGCATGTTTACATGTTTGTACACATCTTTATTTTTCCCTCTTCTTAGAATGGCCTCCTCCCTTCTTTGATAGACTCTTAAAAAGTTAGAAATTGAAAACCTCTTCAATTCTTTCATCCTACCCTTTGCCCCTTCAAGGAACTGCCCCTTTGTTTCTGTGGGTTTTCTCAGTACCTGGGACATGGTCTACTCTCGCAGTGTTGTTAGTTTGAGCTCCTCAAGGATGAAACTGTGCTTATATCACTAGAACCTAAACAAGTATAGTGACAGGCACAAAGTGAAAAGTCATCACATAATTATAGAAACAATGAAACGGAAAGGATAATAGAAGGATTGGAAAGAGAGAAGAGAAGAGATAGGGAACCAAGGAAAGGAGGGAAGAAAGAGAGGGAGGGGGCAGAAAGGTAAAGAAAAGAAAGAAAAACTAGATGATTGAGACACTGAATAATTAGAAAATAAGTCTCCAACCATCAGAGGAAAAGAAACATGTCACTGCTCATGAAAAATAAAAATTCAGAATGTAGTTAATTTATGAAATATAGAACTATAGTTAAAATCCTTATTAGAAATATCAGATGACACCTAGTCAATAAACACAAGAATGAGTCTATGAAATTTTATTCCAAATTGTTCAGGACTTGAAGGGACAAGACAGCATATTAAAAAGACAGAGACATTAGACAGCATAGACAACCTAGACAGCATATTAAAAAGCAGAGACATTACTTTGCCAACAAAGGTCCGTCTAGTCAAAACTATGGTTTTTCCAGTGGTCATGTATGGATGTGAGGGTTGGACCATAAAGAAGGCTGAGCACAAAAGAATTAATGCTTTTGAACTGTGGTGTTGGAGAAGACTCTTGCGAGTCCCTTGGACTGCAAGGAGATCCAACCAGTCCATTCTGAAGGAGATCAGCCCTGGGATTTCTTTGGAAGGAATGATGCTGAAGCTGAAACTCCAGTACTTTGGCCACCTCATGCGAAGAGTTGACTCATTGGAAAAGATTGTGATGCTGGGAGGGATTGGGGGCAGGAGGAGAAGGGGACGACAGAAGATGAGATGGTTGGATGGCATCACCAACTTGATGGACATGAGTTTGAGTAAGCTCCGGGAGTTGGTGATGGACAGGGAAGCCTGGGCGTGCTGCAGTCCATGGGGTCACAAAGAGTCGGACATGACTGAGCAACTGAACTGAACTGAAGGGACTAATTAGTTAAGCTTTGGTCAACACTGACCTATTTTTATTGAAATAGGAAATAAAAATCAGTCAACTGTCATCACCTAGAAGTAAAGAGAAAAGGTCAATTTATCTGATCCTGGAAGAAACTTTCTGGAGAAACATCCTAAGAACATGTATCTGTGGCCATCAGGGAAGGACTAAGACATTTATTCTAAGCTAGCTATTTTACTGACAAACATAGAATGATGATGATGGAAATAATAGGGCATGGAAAAGAGAGGGAGAAGAGAAAAAAAAGCAAAGGTATTTTCCCCTAACATATCCACTTCTACATGTTAAATTGAAAGTCCCTTAGTCATGTCCAGCTCGTTGCAAACCCATGGGCTATAGCCTGCCAGGCTCCTCTGTCCATGGAACTCTCTAGGCAAGAATACTAGACTGGGTAGCCGTTCTCTTCTCAAGGGCATCTTCCCAATGCAGGGCTTGAACCCAGGTTTCCCACATTGCAGGTGAGTTCCTTACTGTCTGAGCCACCAGAGAAGCCCTCTACATGTTAAGTCTATTTAAAATATTTTTCAAAACAAACATATATTGGCCCATCAGGAATGAAAAATAAGTCAACTGCAACACCCATTTGGAGAGATGCAAACAATTTGGGGTGGTGTCATAGATCCCAAAGTTCTCTTGTATTTCAGTATTTTTTATTATTCATTTTATTTTAGTTGCCTTGGTGGGGACATTTTTGTGTCACATTGAGGAAATCTATTTCTATCAATACAGATGGTTACTTACGGATTAATTTTGTTAAACTGGGTTTAATTTTTATCTCTTTCTAACCTGGAGCCCCCTTCTCAGTATTTACCTACTATATAAAGGAGACATATTTCATAAATCTTGATTTTTCCAGACTGTGCACTTTTGTATTTAACTTTCTATCTGTGATTAGTGGAGTAGCTTAGTCCTGCCTCCTGTAATGGGTCTAGTCCTGTTTGCCCACTACATCGAAGTGTAATACATTTTGTTCAACTGAGATGAGACTTAAGAGAGGAAAAAAATGAAAGTGGAGTTCTGTGCTTATTTTCGTTCCATTGTTCATCTCTTTCTTAGTCTTTCAGTCAATAGGGTTGAGAACAGAAAGATAGAGCCAGTGGATAGAAAAAGAGAAGCTTGACAGGGGAAATTATAGGAAGGCAGGGAATTACTTCTAAAACATCTTCCTATAATTTTCTGCTTGGCCAATGCAAACTTCTGTTTAGAAGTACATTTAGGGAACCACATTTTCTAACAATTTCAAATAAGTGTCTTCTTTTTTTTAATTTTAATTTTTACTTTATTTTACTTTACAATACTGTATTGGTTTTGCCATACATTGACATGAATCTGCCACGGGTGTACATGAGTTCCCACTGTCTTCTTTAAAGACGCCAATAGTTAGCGACTGGTTCTGTAAACTATAATCGCTTATGACTGTCATTGGAATCACTGTTAGTTCAACATTGGCAGAAGGTTGCAGACAATTCCCAGAGATCAAACAAAAGCATTACCTCCAGTACTTTTTTATTAAGCTTCTATGGATGTCTCTAAATTCTATTGTCTCTTCTTTGTGACAGAGGTGCCAACTATTTCTATCAAATTATACCGTGAAAAACTTGTTCCACACTGGCAAGGTCTCTGTGGGAATTCATTATTTTAACAACAAACTCATTTTGAAAGTTATGATCTGAAATGAACTTGCAGGCTCTTTCATTAGAATCCAGTTATATGCAGTGTGTACTTAAAATTATTTTAATTTCATCCTTCCTTTCTTTATGATTAAAAAAATCTACTCATTCAATCCTGATGATAGTTACTCTCTTCTTTTCCCAACTTAAACAAAAATATGACTGAGCCGGACTTTGTCCTCAGATTGACTGCAAGTCTAACATTTCCAGAATTTCTGCTTTGTTAGTATCCACTCTCTGCCCCATTAACATAAAGCAAACAAACAAATAACAATCTTTACATGAAGACAATTCTGTAGGTTGGAGAAGGTTTTATAATTTTAATATAAAAGAAAAATAGAGAAGCCAAGACAAATCAGTGTGTGGCAGTGAGAAAGCTTCAAATTTATTATTCATGGTGGGGAGGGGAGGGGGCAAGTTAGGCTGACTAGTCTATATCATCAAATAATCCAAGCTTCTCATTTTGTCCGTGCCAACTGCCTCCTCAAACAAAGGGAAATTGATGGACTTGAATTCCATCTTGTTCACTTCCATATCCTCTCCTTCACCATGCTAGCATCCCTTGAAATGGTCCGAAGGAGCACAGAGGTGGTACAGAGGGCAGGGAGTTACCAAACCATAAAACAAGATCATTAGACCCAGAATTAATGGGTTTCCTGGCTTCCCATGGAGGTCTTAAAACCCCCCGGAGTTGAATTGAATGGGTTCATTGCACATTTCTTCTTGCCTATAGCACAGTTAAAGGCAGGAAGAAAAATAATTCCTTTTGATACCGCATTAACAGTAAGAGGACCTAGTGGAGTGGTGGGTGCTTAGGGGAAACCTTTGCTTCTTGTTAAGTAGTGACTGACTTATTAGGGACTCGAAATGAGGGGTAAATGAATAAATTAATGACTGAGGCAGTGAGTGGGAAAAAGAATTGTATTCCTTCTTTGCACAGCCTCTTACTAGCTGTGAATGTGAACATGCCATTTCACTCTTGAAAATCAGTTTATTCATTGGTGAAGTAGTAACAGAGGAGTTATGGCTGTTTAACGGAGGGATTGGGGGCAGGAGAAGGGGACGACGGAGAATGAGATGGCTGGATGGCATCACTGACTCGATGGATGTGAGTCTGAGTGAACTCCGGGAGTTGGTGATGGACAGGGAGGCCTGGCGTGCTGCGATTCATGGGGTCACAAAGAGTCGGACACGACTGAGCAACTGAACTTAACTGAACTGAACCTTTATTCTGAGCTTCACATGACAGAATGAATGTGAAAGCACTTTGTAATTTAACCTATTGCTACCAGAACTTAAAAAACGATGCACCATTTTCCTAAAGACGTGTTTACATGATTTATATGTAGTCTTCCCTTCATGATCCTTACATTTATCTTGAGCCCTCCAGCCAAGCTGGATTGGTTTGGTCCTTAATGGACCCACATTAAAGCTCTAGTAAAGACTGCTCCTAATTTGCATATAGGTCTGTTAGACTTTGCTTGATGCACTGATTTCTCAGAATGTTGATATACCTGTCTCATCTCCTGCTGCTCTGTTCTTTAAAGCCTGCACATTAAATGGGCTCTAAACCCTTTGCAAATTTTTGACAAATAGCTCTGGGGTCCTGCTAAGTACAGATCTTTGCTGCATCCTTGCCCTCAACTCTGATTCAAGTCTCAGACTTCTTTTCATAATATAATCTTGCACTACTGCATTAATGCCCACCAATGGGGCCCTGGGATGCAAGGCTCTCTGTGCCAATCCTATTGCAGAAGAGAACATCAAATCACAGACCCAGCCCCACTTTGATCTGGGGTGGCTGACTTGTAAAGCCTTAGGCTTCTGTTTCCTTTTTTAAAATATTTTAAAAATATGTATCTATAAACTTTAAAATATGCACAAAAATGTACACAAATTAGCTAATTGTATACCTTACTTGGCTGTACTCTTCCAGTGTTTCTCTTCAAATAGGCACAAATAAAAAGCTAGAGTCACATACTACACACTTATCTTCCCCATAAGTTATTACCCAGCAAGATATACCTACCAGTTTATAACCATCAGTACATGGGTAGCCTCCAAAATATTTTCAGCTGCTTGACCTGCAGTTTCTGAAAAATATAAGTTAAAATCTCAAAGTACATTTTGATCCATTTATATCCCCCCGATATCTGTCAGATGTTGTCTTTCTTTAATTGAAATTTTTTTTTTAATTTATTAGAGAATAGTTGCTTTACAATGTTGTGTTAGTTTCTACCGTACAGCAAAGCACATCAGCAGCATGTATACATATATCCCTCTTTTTTGGATTTCCTTCCCTTGAAACATCAAGTAGAGTTTCTGTGCTATGCAGCTGTTGTTGTTAAGTCACTCAGTCATGTCTGACTCTTTGTGACCCCATGGACTCTAGCACGCCAGGCTTCCCTGTCCTTCACCAACTCCTGGAGTTTGCTCAAACTCATGTTCATTGAGTTGGTGATGCCATCCAACCATCTCATCTTCTGTCTCCCCCTTTTCCTGCCTTCAATCTTTCCCAGCATCAGGGTCTTTTCTAATGAGTCGGCTCTTTGCATCAGGTGGCCAAAGTATCGGAACTTCAGCTTCGGCATCAGTCCTTTCAATTGAATATTCAGGATTGATTTTCTTTAGTATTGACTGGTTGGATCTCCTTGCAGTCCAAGGGACTCTCAAGAGTCTTATCCAACACCACAGTTCAAAAGCATCAATTCTTCAGTGCTCAGACTTCTATACGGTCCAACTCTCATATTCATACATGACTACTGGGAAAACCATGGCTTCGACTATACAGATTTTTGTTGGCAAATTAACGTCTCTGCTACTTAATACACTGTCTAGGTTTATCATTGCTTTTCTTCCAAGAGCAAGGGTCTTTTAATTTCATGGCTCCACTCACCATTCACAGTGATTTTGGAGCCCAAGAAAATAAGAATGTCATGGTTTCCATTTTTTCTCCATCTATTTGTCATGTAATATTGGGACTGGATGCCATGATCTTAGTTTTTTGAATATTGAGTTTTAAACCAACTTTCTCACTCTCCTCTTTCACCTTTATCAAGAGGCTCTTTAGATCCTCTTCATTTTCTGCAATAAGGGTAGGGTTACTGATATTTCTCCTGGCAATCTTGATCTCAGCTTGTTTCATCCAGTCAGGCATTTCGCAGGATTTACTCTGCATATAAGTTAAACAAGTAGGGTGACGATATACAGCCTTGATGTACTCCTATCTCAATTTTGAACCAATCTGTGCTATGCAGTAAGTTCTCATTAATTATCTATTTTGTAGACAATATCAATAGTGTAGGTGTTGCCTTTTTGACTATATTTTTTTTCTGGCCCAATTGTTTTTGATCAATTCTTTTCTTGATGGAATATTACTTTTATCCTATATAACTTCCTCTTTCTCATGACTTTCTCCTGACTTTTCCACTTAATTCTGTTTTATTGGCTATTTAATTAGCTGCCATAGCTGCTGCTTGTTTCCATGTTTGTCTTTCAGGTAAATGTCCACTTACACTTAATAGTGAAAGGGAAAGTCACTCAGTCATGTCCAACTCTTTGCAACCCCATGGACTATATAGTTCACGGAATTCTCCAGGCCAGAATACTAAGTACCTGAGAAACCCAGGTCTCCCGCATTGCAGGTGGATTCTTTACCAGCTGAGCTACAAGAGAAGCTCACACTTAAGTAAGCCTGAAGGAATTAGGACAAACGCCAGTCTTAGTCCTAGGATAGGGTCCTGTGTGTCCTCTGTCAGGATGTCCAGGAGCTCCTGAGGGAGAGAATGGAATGGCCCGAGTAGTGGGGATGTGTGATTTCTCTTTTTAAAATTTGCTTTTAGATAATGTATTCATCATTTGGTTTGAAGTCATTCTTCTATGATACTTAATGTTTCTCAGGTACTTAAATATGTAGTCCCTTAAACGCACATTCCCTTGGAAGAATCGGCTAATATATTGTTAGGGGAGGGATGAAAGTGAAAGTGAAAGAAAGTCGCTCAGTCGTGTCGGACTCTCTGTGACCCCATGGACTGTGGCCTACCAGGGTCTTCCATCCATGGGATTTTCCAGGCAAGAATACTGGAGTGGGTTAAATCCAGGTCCTTGCATTTGCCCATTCTGTCTATTTGGAGATTGTGGTGGAATTTGCTTTAGGGCAGAGTTAATGACATTCAGTAAGGTTCTAACACTTCCCCATTACACTTTCCCTGCTATCAACCAATCTGATCTTTCGGGGAATCTCTTAGTATCTCAACTATAGGTCCTGCTGTTTTCCAGAACAACCCTGGGTGAATTCACCCTCATGTGGTGGATGAGGAAGAATCCATCGCAGCCAACTTCTTCAGACAATGTAGAGCTTTTATAATCCCCTCATTAGTCAGCAGGTCCTCCATGCTACTCCAGTCAGCACTGAACTGCTCTTGATGCTTTTCTACCACCAAATAGAGCTGGAACAATCACTGCCTCAAGCAGGGCACAGTCAGAAGAAATGCCACGGGGATCTATTTGATATCCCTTCCTTTCTACCTGGACTATTATTTCCTGAACTTATATTAGGACCCAGTCACCATCTGGCTGGTAGAATATTTAAATATTGGGTTCTGGGATAGATCAGATGTTCTCTTGCTTTTATGTATCTGCAGGATCATTTTAGGGGGTGAGAATCAATAGCTATTACTTCACCATGAAGTAGACTTTGCAACCCTCCTCCCACCCTGCCCAGTAAGTGTGTATTGCACAATTTAGAATTAATTTCAGAGTATCTGTACTGAAATAGATGTAGAACATTTTTTTTAATTCTCTAAGTTTTCAGTACATCTGTATTATAAATAATTCAAATACTTTGGCATCTTGAAAATTGAGACATATGATTGATTATTGTATTTTTCCAAATATCTGCCAAAGTGCTTTGAGCATAATAAGTGCACCATAAAAGTTATCTAATTTAATGGGCATCTTCAACATAACTGAAATTCAGAAGGATAGCTTTCCCTCAAGGATAAAATGTATGGAAATTCATGCCATCTAGGAGTTTTTTTGGCTATGAGAAAAGTATTATCTATCATGCAGTTTCTGAATGAAATGTTTCCATGGATAATATAGCTTGACTTATCTTCATTTCATTAGTTTTAAAAAACCCTCTGCAGAAATCTATTGTAAACATCCTTCACTGCAGTGTTGGAGAGCTATACTCTGATTCCTTTATTTTTTTTTTCTAGTTCAAGAAATATTTTATTAAAAGGGATATGTATAAGTAATTGTTTAAATAATAATACAATTATGCACCACTTGGGAAGGCTCAAATTATATATCTTTTATTCATTATTTTTCTTTTTTAAAAAAATTTATTTATTTATTTATTTTACTTTATTTTACTTTACAATACTGTATTGCTTTTGCCATACATCAACATGAATCTGCCACAGGTGTACACGTGTTCCCAATCCTGAACCCCCCTCCCACCTCCCTCCCCGTACCATCTCTCTGGGTCATCCCAGTGCACCAGTCCCAAGCATCCTGTATCCTGCTTCGAACCTAGACTGGCGATTCATTTCTTACATGATATTATACATGTTATAATCTCAAAAAATCTCACCACATATTGAGTGCAGAAAATGCAGGCATAAGCTCAATTTTTGGAGAAAAGCTAGTATTATCTAGTGTTCAGGGTTTTGAAACTCAGTTGTTTTTTAATTGTCTTTTCCTTTAAGAAAAACCAGCAGGGGATTTTCAAGATGTCAACCCAAGATAATAAAGGGAAAAATAGGATATGAGAGAAAAAAGCAGAGTCTAGGATAATTCAAATTATCCTAGACCATTTGGGACCATTTGTATTGAATAAAATTAAATTGAAAAAGAAATTAATGATCACCCATGTGCTTGGTAGAAAACCTCCAGATTTTATATAATACTGTATAAAATCAACTGTATGTATTTTTGTTGCTAGTATCTAAGTAGCTAAATACAGCTAGAGACAATTATACGAGATAAATGTTACCCTCATTAATGTACACTTATTGACTCAGAAAACTGCTTACTATATTTCTTGAGTTAAATCCATTTTATGCTTCCTGCTATGACAATTAGAAGAGTTTCTGTAATTTCTTTTTCCTACTGGGCTACCATCATCTCTTGCCAAACCTACAACATCCTAATGATTTTCCCAATTTACTCTTGCTTCTCTCAGATAAACTCTTCATGTATAGCTACAGTGAGCTTTTATTTTTTTTTTAACTTTTTATTAATGTATGCCATACATGCAAGCACAAAAGTTCACATATTTATTATGTGCCACTTAATACATTTTCATGAACCAAAAACACCCAAATGGTCATTATCAAGTCAAGAAAGAATATTCTGGTCTGCAGAGTCTTGCCCTGTTCTCTGTTCCAGTCAGCAGCCAGCCCCTGGAAGCAAATACTTTTGTGACATGCACCAGCATATTTACTTTTGTCTGTTTGTGCCTTATAGAAATGGATTAATAGAGAAGTATTCTTTGTTCACTAGGAATTTTTCCTTTTTTCACTGAGATTTATGGTTGTAAAATTAACCCATGCTTTTGTGTTTATTATTGTGTGAATATGCTCTCACATACATATCAACCCATAAATCCTCATTGGATCACAATAAACTGTGGAAAATTCTGAAAGAGGTGGGAATACCAGACCACCTAACCTGCCTCTTGAGAAATCTGTATGCAGGCCAGGAAGCAACAGTTAGAATTGGACATGGAACAACAGACTGGTTCCAAATAGGAAAAGGAGTACGTCAAGGCTGTATATTGTCACCCTGCTTATTTAACTTATATGCAGAGTACATCATGAGAAATGCTGGACTGGAAGAAACACAAGCTGGAATCAAGATTGCCAAGAGAAATATCAATAACCTCAGATATGCAGATGACACCACCCTTATGGCAGAAAGTGAAGAGGAACTAAAAAGCCTCTTGATGAAAGTGAAAGAGGAGAGTGAAAAAGTTGGCTTAAAGCTCAACATTCAGAAAACAATCATGGCATCCAGTCCCATCACTCCATGGGAAATAGATGGGGAAACAGTGGAAACAGTGTCAGACTTTATTTTTCTGGGCTCCAAAATCCCTGCAGATGGTGATTGCAGCCATGAAATTAAAAGACGCTTACACCTTGGAAGAAAAGTTATGACCAACCTAGATAGCATATTCAAAAGCAGAGACATTACTTTGCCGACTAAGGTCTGTCTAGTCAAGGCTATGGTTTTTCCTGTGGTCATATATGGATGTGAGAGTTGGACTGTGAAGAAGGCTAAGCGCCGAAGAATTGATGCTTTTGAACTGTGGTGTTGGAGAAGATTCTTGAGAGTCCCTTGGACTGCAAGGAGATCCAACTAGTCCATTCTGAAGGAGATCAATCCTGGGATTTCTTTGGAAGGAATGATGCTAAAGCTGAAACTCCAGTATTTTGGCCACCTCATGTGAAGAGTTGACTCATTGGGAAAGACTCTGATGCTGGGAGGGATTGGGGGCAGGAGGAGAAGGGGACGACCGAGGATGAGATGGCTGGATGGCATCATGGACTCGATGGACGCGAGTCTGAGTGAACTCTGGGAGTTGGTGATGGACAGGGAGGCCTGGTGTGCTGCGATTCATGGGGTCGCAAAGAGTCTGACACGACTGAGCAACTGAACTGAACTGATAGTGGGCATTTGGTTAGTTTCCAATTTAAGTCTTTCACACAAGTGTGTTGCCATCTACATTTCTGTTTGGGCTTCCCACATGGCACTAATGGTAAAGAATCTGCCTGCCAATGTAGAAGACACAAGAAATGCCAGTTCAGTCCCTGAGTCAGGAAGATCTCCTGGAGGAGGAAATGGCCACCCACTCCAGTATTCTTGCCTGGAAAACTCCATGGGCAGAGGAGCCTGGTGGGCCATAGTCCATGAGGTCACAAAGAATTGCACACGACCGAGCATGCACACAATATTTGATGAGTGTGTGTGTGCCTTGCTATGCACAGGAGCTAAAAGTGAACTAGATAATGCATTTATTCAATTTTACTATATACTTAGAAATAATTTATCAACGTTTTGCACCAATTTACACTAATAATGAGCTTCCTTGTTGGCTCAGCAGTAAAGAATCTGTCTGCAGTATAGGAGACTGGGTTTCACTCGATGGGTAAGGAAGATCCCCTGGAGAAGGAAATGCAACCCACTCCAGTATTCTTGCCTAGGAGATCCGATAGACAGAGGAGCCTGGTGGGCTATAGTCCATGGGGTTGCAAAAGAGTTGGACACAACTTAACAGCAACAATACTAACAACAGCATTGAAATGAGAGCTACAGTTGTGTTAAGTATTTATCAGCACTTGATATTGTCAATCTTTTTTTAAAACCTTTTTAAAAAAATTCTTGAGAATATATAGTTGTATCTCATTGTGATTTCGGTTGCATTTCCCTAAAAACTAAAGAAGTTGAGCACATATTCCCATGTTTATTGGACGTCTGAACATTTTATTTTATGAACTTTCATTTTTCTAGTGGGCTGACTAGCTTTCCTTATTGATTAGGAGATATTCTTTATATGTTGTGGGTTTGCCGCCTTTGTCAGATATATGTATTGCAAATATCTGCTCCCACTCTGAGCACTGCCTTTTTAATCTCTTCTAAATTCTAATATAGTCCATGTACCCTTTTTAAAAAATTTATGGTGAATATTTTGTACATTTTTTTAAAGTAGTAGTTCCTCAGGTATTTCTTATGTATTCTGAAGTTTGATCTCTGGCTTAGTACTTGGATAGGAGAAAGCATATCCACTTAAAAATGGGGGTAGTTACTAATATTAGACAGGGAGGAAAGGAGGGTGCCTTATTTGGAAGGTAAAGAAATGTGTGCTTTCTGGGCTTTCTTTTTTGAAATCCCTTAGGTGATTCCTTTGATCTTTTATTGATGAACACTGGGTCATAAGGAACCTAATATGAGTGATAGCAATATACATAACCTATGTAGGATCTCTGAGAGGTATATCATGTGCCAGAAAGAAAACAGACCTTAGATTAATGAGAACAACTCTGTACTAGTAACCCCTACTCTGCCAGGCTTACAGGGTTATTTTCAGAATCAAATGGAAAAAAAAGTGAATAAATGTTGTTTATACTGCAGATCAGAAAATCAGCCATAGATGAATAGAATATAAAAATCCAACTTCTCTTGAAGCCATTAGAGAGCTAAGATTGCAGAACAGCCTAATGGTCTGCAATCTAAGGAAAGATAGACACTTTCAAGGAGGTCAGGTGAGGACCGGCCTCAGAAACAGAAGGAAATGGCATGCATTTATAGGCTCTTCTCCATAGACCTAATAAGGCACCAATAGGAAGGACCAGAGGCTTCCCTGGTGGCTCAATGGTAAAAGAATCTGCCTGCCAACACGGGAGATGCAGGTTTGATCCCTGGGTCAAGAAGATCCCCTGGAGGAAGAAATGGCAACCCACTCCAGGATTCTTGCCTGGGAAATCCCCAGGACAGAGGATCCTGGTGGATTATAGTCCATAAAGTTGCAAAAAGTCAGATATGACTGAGCACATATGCACGCAGACAGGTAACACCAGGGCAGAGAGATAGAGGAAAAAGTCTCCCTCCTACTGGGCATCTAGAACAGTGAACTTTATAGAAAAGGCGTGAAGGTGTCCCTGGATCCCTTCTACCTACCTGTCTCTCCAGAGGCTGAGATGCCAAGGGGCTCAGTTTAGATCAGCTCACCTCTTGCTGGCAGGGCTCTGTGGCTGGGGAGATGATTAATTTTAGCATTATGTCTGTGATATAATAAAAAATATGTGTTTGATCTTTGTCCCTGTTTCCTGGCACTGAGCTACAAAAGCCCTTGAAATTTCTTAAGTGATAGAAGTATGTATTTTGTTATTCATTATAAGCCCCTTTTAACCACATTTCAGAAGGGAGGAGGAGAAGGGGACATCAGAGGATGAGATGATTGGATGGCATCCCCAACTCAATGGACATGCGTTTGAGCAAGCTCCAGTAGATGGTGAAAGACAGGGAAGCCTGCTTGCTGCAGTCCATGAGGTTGCAAAGAGTCGGACATGACTGAGCAACTGGACAACAGCTGCAAACACATCTCAGTTTATGCTAAAAAGGTGACTCATGTTGTTCAGTCGATGAGTCATTGGTGTCTGACTCTCTGTGATGCCAGGCTCCTCTGTCCATGGGATTTCCCAGGCAAAGAATACTGCTATTCCTTCTCCAGGAGAAGGAATAGGTTGCTATTTCCTTCTCCAGGAGATCTTCCCTACCCAGGGATTGAACTCTTGTCTCCTGTGTTACTGGCAGATTCTTTACCACTCAGCCACCTGGAAAGCCCTGGTGGCCCCCAGGATAGCTCCAGAATGGGGGTAGATACTACAAAAATAAGCCACATGATTAGAGAACTGGAAATTTCAGCCTCACCTCCAGATGTCCTGGTAGGGGAGAGGAGCTGTATAGTATTGAGTTCACTCTGTGATGGACAGTAATTTAAGCAAGTGCGCCTACATCATAAAGCCCCACATAAAACTCCACATCAAGGCTGGGTGGAGCTTTCTGGTTGGTAAACACACTGTTGTGCTAGAGGGTGGCATGTGGATTCCACAAGAAGCCAGCATGGAAACCCCTCTCCATAGTCCCTGCCCTTGGTGTTTCTTTCCCTTGATTTTTCCCAAGTTGCTATCTTGATAACAAATCTATAATTGTAAGAATAGCTCTTTCAGTAACTGAGTTTTCCTAGTGGATTATTGAACTTGAATGAGGGTCCTGGGAACCCTGAATTTGTAGCCAGTTTGGGCAGAAGTGCAGGTAACCTGGGTGCCCCCACCTCAATTCGTATGTTGAGGTCCTAACCCCAAGGTGATGGTATCTGGAGATGGGGCCTTTGGGAGACAATCAGGTTTAGGTAAGGTTATGAGGATGATGTCCTCATGATGGGATTAGTGCCCTTATAAAGACAGCAGAGAGCATGTCCGCTCTCTTTCTCTGTGTTTCTTTCTCCCGCCACCATGTGTGCACGTAGCAAGAAAGTGGCCAGAGAGAGAACTCTTGCTGCTGCTGCTGAGTCGCTTCAGTCGTGTCTGACTGTGCAACCCCATAGACGGCAGCCCATGAGGCTCCCCCGTCCCTGGGATTCTCCAGGCAAGAACACTGGAGTGGGTTGCCATTTCCTTCTCCAGTGCATGAAAGTGAAAAGTGAAAGTGAAGTTGCTCAGTCGTGTCCGACTCTTCCAGACCCCTTGGACTGTAGCCCACCAGGCTCCTCAGTCCATGGGATTGTCCAGGCAAGAGTACTGGAGTGGGTTGCCATTGCCTTCTCCTAGAGAACTCTTAATAGCAACCAAATCAGCTGTCACCTTTATCTCTGACTTTCCAGCCTCTAGAACTGGGAGAAAATAAATTTCAAAAACAAACTGTTACGGTCATTTAGTCTGTGTTTTTTGTTACAACAGTCCTTGCTGACTGGGATACCTGGGGACCCCAGTTGCCTCTGGTGTCTGAAGTAGGAACAGTCTCGTGACAGATTATTCTGTTGACCTGTAAGGTTCTTGTTCTTTCCAGATAGTGGCAGAATTTAATTGAGCTGTTGGACATTCAGTTGATGTCAGAGAATTAGTGTTAGAATAGAGTATCAAAGATACAAAATCTTTAATTTCTTTTCTCTGTTTCTTAGGTACAAAACAAGACAACCAATGGCATATGTTCTCTGAACATCTCATCTGCTTAAAATATAAATATCTACAAACAGACCTCAGAGATATTGTGTTTTTAGTTGCAGACCACCTTAGTAAAGTAAAAATCTCTATAAAGTGAGTCACATGAATATTTTGTCCTCAATGCATATAAATGTGTGTTTAGGCTGCAGTCCATGGGGTCGCTAAGAGTCGGGCACGACTGAGTGACTTCCCTTTCACTTTTCACTTTCATGCACTGGAGAAGGAAATGGCAACCCACTCCAGTGTTCTTGCCTGGAGAATCCCAGCGACGGCAGAGCCTGGTGGGCTGCCGTCTATGGGGTCGAACAGTCGGACACGACTGCAGTGACTTATCAGTCTATTAAGTGTGCAACATTATGTCTAAATAATAATTATCATAATTAAAAATACTGCTAAAAAATGCTAAGCATTATTTGAGAAACCAAAACATTTACATTACTTGCTTTATTGCAAAATTTGCTTTATTGTCATGGTGTCAAATTGAACCTGCACTATCTCTGAGTTCCATCTTGTAACATCAAAGGTTACTGATGACCCCAACAAATATAATAATAATGAAAATGTTTGAAATATTGGGAGAGTACCAAAGTATGGCACAAACACGAAGGGAACACATACTGTTGGAAGAATAGTGCCAACAGGCTTGCTGGACAATAGGTTGTGAAAAAGCTTCATTTGTAACAACAACAAATAAAATATCTGTGAAGCACAATAAAGTGCAAAGAAACATGAGGTCTGCCTATATAAATTTTAAATTGATTTCAATTCCATTATCTGCATCCTCAGATATATTCATAGCACAATATTGCCATATAAATACTTGTATTTATATAAATAAATACACAATACTGCTCAATAAATACTTGTATAATCAATGAGTAAATGACCCAGTAGTCTTGTTTTCAGAAAACTGTTGTGCACGTGCCATGCTAATTTAAAAAATTATTTTTCCTAGAACATTTTCTGCTATAGATTATATACTTGCTGCTGCTGCTAAGTCACTTCAGTTGTGTCTGACTCTGTGTGACCCCATAGACGGCAGCCCACCAGGCTCCCCCATCCCTGGGATTCTCCAGGCAAGAACACTGGAGTGGGTTGCCATGTCCTTCTCCAATGCATGAAAGTGAAAAGGGAAAGTGAAGTCGCTCAGTCGTATCCAACTCTTAGCGACCCCATGGACTGCAGCCTACCAGGCTCCTCCGCCCATGGAATTTTCCAGGCAAGAGTACTGGAGTGGGGTGCCATTGCCTCCTCCCAGATATGATACAGGTTCTTCTCAATTCATTAAATGCCGTAGGAATGTCTTAAACCCCCAGTTTCCCAGTATGGTAAAGCTCTAAAATCTTCCTTCCAAAAATAGTGCTAATTTATATAAACTATATGTTTCAATGATTCTTTACTTGCTTTTCGTGTGTTGTCATCCTGACCCTTATATAAAGCTGATTCCTGTTTATAACTATGCACCCTCCCCGCATACCAAACATTTTGTAAACTTATTAACTTTCAACAGATTGGATAGATAAAGCTCAGGGGTTGTCACAGAACACAGCAGGTCATCCTTTTCCTTGTGCTGTTCCTTGACCACATCCTTCCACCTCGGATGTCCTGATGCCAGACTCTACCCACTCCCGCAGACTCATCTACCCAAGTGGTCTAATCAAGGCATTTTCCAAACAAAGTCAGCTTGATCCCGAAGTCTCTCCTACAAGTGCCAAGAACTCTATTTTCTCCCTCATTACATTCTCCAATGAGCAACATAGTGAGAGGTTCTCGCAAATTTATTTCCTAAATTCTCTCCTTGAACCTTAGGTGAGGAAAAAGAAATGAGCACACTGACAAACCGGTCCACTCCCTTGGCCCAGCCTCTCTCCTCCCTTTCTTATTGCTTTCTTATTAATTTTTATTGCCACATAGTTGCTTTACAATATTGAGTTAGTCTCCACTCTACAGTAAAGTCAATCAGCTATACAAATACGTATATTCCCTCTTTTTTGGATTTTTCTTCCCATGTATGTCGCCACAGAGCATTGAGTAGAGATCCCTATGCTGTAGTAGCTTCTCTCATTAGTTAACTATTTTATACATAGCATCTGTGCTGTGCTTAGTCGTTCAGGCGTGTCTGACTCTTTGCAACCCCATGGACTGTTGCCCGCCAGGTTCCTCTGTCCATGGGGATTCTCCAGGCAATACTGGAGTTGCCATTCCCTTCTCCAGGGGATCATCTCAACCCAGGGATGGAATCCAGGTCTCCCTCATTGCAGGTGGATTCTTCACCAGCTGAGCTACCAGGGAAGCACAGTATCTATAGTGTATATATGTCAATCCCGGTCTTCCAGTTCCTCCCACTCTCTCTTTTTCCTCCTTGGTATTGTCCACTAAAATAATACACACAAACCTAAAAGTTGAGGGTTAGGTTTTATTTGGTGGAAATGTCAGGACTTGAGCCCAGGAGAATGTATCTCAGGTGACCCTGTGAGAGCTGACTCCAAGGAGGCAGGGGAGGTGCACCGCGATATACAAGCTTGCAGTGAGCTTCAGGTAATCTGAATATTAAAAGTTTACTGTTAATTAAGAGAAAACGAAATCTCTCACATGAAGAGAATTAGCGATCTTCTATGTATGGGAGGAGGCAAGGCTTGCTGAAATCATTTCTTTCATATGCATCTAGTAATATGGAGCCAAGGCTGCTTTCTTTATTGTTCACATGTTAATTCCCTCTTTAAGTAGTATGTCACATTCCCCCAGCTCCTAAGTGCTAATGGGAGGAGGGGGTTAGGTGGGGAGTTTGGGGGGTAGGGGGTGGAAGTAGCTGATGGCTTCAAAATGGCTGGCTTTGTTTCACTTAGGCTTAGAAGTTTCCATTTGGAAAGGCTTGTTTACTGGTAGAGCATAGAGCAGAAAATATTTCGTTCCACAGTGTCCATATATTTGTTCTCTAATCTAGGGCTCTTCTTGAAGGTCTAAGAGGGGTATTGCTTGAAGAATTTCCCATGTTGTTGACTAATTTCCTTTTGGGAGCATTAATCACCCCTACACACCTCCTCTCCACTTAAACCCAGTAACAAGCTCCCTCCATCCCTGCAACAGCAAAGTGTTCAGTAGGCCACGAGGGTGGCTTATAGTTGCACAAGTATATTTAATTGAAACAAAAGAGCTTGTAGCTTTTTCAGGTGCCTTTTTAGGTACAAGAAGAAATTTTAGTGCACTGTGAGAAAGAACACAGTTAAAAAGTAAGATAACTTATAAATTGAGTATCTTCGATATGGACTGAGGGAAAGCCTATATATTTGTAAGAAACATTTTCTCTGAAAAGTTTGTCCCAGGGCTTGTTTTCTTTTTAAGTGTGTAGAGTGGAGTATCAGAAAACATGATGGATTCACTGACAGATTTTATTTGAACCTGACAACTTAACCATCTACAGATACTCACTGCAAACCACTGGCAGAATTTTGTGATACTTGTTTTAATAAATGCAGAAATCAGATTTCAGGAAGCAATTCTTTTCTGGACTGAAAAAAAAGGTTCAAGGGAAAGATGATTTTCCAAAGCTATAGTCACCAGAGAAGTCCCCTTTTTGCAGACTCTATGCAGTGAAATCTTGGAGAATCTAAGCATTGAAAGAATAGGCTGCCCGTGATCTGAGTTTTGGATCCACAAAAATGTTAACGTCATAAACAGTTGGACAGACACTGAAGAATAGCTTACCAGTCACTTCAGAGATCTTCGTGTGTCTTGCTGTCGTTGACAGATATAAGAGTACATTTTTCAATGTGGACGATGTAATATGTGTGTGCATGTGTGTGTGTGCATGTGTGTGTGTGCATGTGTGTGTGTGTACTGCTCTCATTAGACTAGAGGCAGATAGTAAACAAACACAGGAATGAGCATGATTTAAATAAGAGCTATGTAGAAAACATCAAGTACAAATTCTTATTTACATAGGTTTCTAGGCTATAAATTTTTGGAAAAATGAGAAGTCTATTATACGATGACATATGTAGAAGACTATTTTTGTAACATCATACATTATCAGCAATCCCCAGCTTTTTGGTACCAAGGATCAATTTCATGGAACACAATTTTTACATGGACTGGGGTCAGGGGGATGGTTTCACGATGATTCAAGGGTATTACATATTGTTTCTAATCTAATGTCACCCGTGATCTGACAGCAGGTACTGGTCTGTAACTGGAAGTTGGGATATACATTGATATACACAAATATTCCCCCCAAATATTCTATTTTTCTCTATTAAAGAGAGATAATGAAGATCAATTATAAATTAATGCTTTAAACTTTCACCAGGGAAGAAGAAATAATTTTTAAACCTGATTTGATTCTAGGAAAGTTTTATATTTCCCTAAGAATTTGGTTTGTTCTTCTCTTCCAAATTGAGGCCTGTGTAACAGGTTAGGTTTTGTTTTTTGTAATTGTGCTGAAGAAACTCAAGAGTCAAATTTAAAATTGTCAAATATCATGGCTGGCATTTGTATGCTCATTTTCCTTTGTTCTGACTTTTCTGTTTCTATTGCATTGTTGGGCTTCCCTGGTGGCTCAGACAATAAAGAATCTGCCTGCAATGCAGGAAACCCAAGTTTGATCCCTGGTCAGGAAATCTGGAGAAGGGAATGGTTACCCACTCCCGTATTCTTGCCTGGAGAATCCATGGACAGAGGAGCCTGGTGGACTCATTATTACTTGTATTTATCCTACATTACAAGCAATTTAAGAAAACATGATAAGAGAAGAACTGGAATATATAAATAACTTTAAAGAATAGAAAACAATCTATAATTATGTGAATACATCTCTACATAGGTCTTAAAAATGACATGTCAATAATCTGTATATTTCTTAAGCACCTCTTATAGAAATTACTCTATGAATACAAAGATTAATTTAAAAAATCTATGATAACCATCCATCCTTTCTCTTTATCATTATACTCTAAGGTATAAGCATTTAAACTGGCAAAATGTATTGGTTTTTTTCAATAAATTAATTTTTCTGAAAATGCTACATGATTTTTACAAAAACAAAACATTTTAAAAATATTTCATGTTATAACTATATATCTCATTTGGCCATAAATTCTAGTCTGAAAACCTACATAAATAAGAATATACAACCAAAGATGGAGACGCTCTATATGCAGTCAGAAAAAAAAAAGACCAGGAGCTGACTATGGCTAAGATAATGAACTCCTTCTTGTAAAATTCAGACTTAAATTGAAGAAAGTAGGGAAAACCACTAGACCATTCAGATATGACATAATTCAAATCCCTTACAATTATACTGTGGAACTGATAAATAGATTCAAGGGATTAGATCTTCAGGCAATAGTGCCTAAAGAACTATTGAGGGAGGTTTGTAACATTGTACAGGAGGTAGTGATCAAAACAACCCCCAAGGGGAAGAAACACAAAAAGACAAAATTGTCTCAGGAGGCCTTAGGAATAGGTGAGGAAAAAAAAAAAAAGAAGTGAAAGGCAAAGGAGAAAAGGAAATACATACCCATTTGAATGCAGAGTTCCAAAGAATAGCAAGGAGAGATAAGAAAGCCTTCCTCAGTGATCAATACAAAGAAATAGAGGAAAACAATAGAATGGGAAAGACTAGAGATCTCTTCAGGAAAAGTGGAGATACCAAGGGAACATTTCATGCAAAGATGAGTGCAATAAAGGACAGAAACAGTATGGACCTCACAGAAGCAGAAGATATTAAGAAGAAGTGGCAAGAATACACAGAAGAACTGTACAAAAAAGATCGTCATGACCCAGATAACCACGATGGTGTGATCACTCACCTAGAGCCAGACATCCTGGTGTGCAAAGTCAAGGTGACCTTAGGAAGCGTCACTACAAACAAAGGTAGTGGAGGTGATGGAATCCCAGTTGAGCTATTTCAAATCTCAAAAGATAATGCTGCTAAAGTGCTGTGCTCAATATGCCGACAAATTTGGAAAACTCAACAGTGGCTACAGGAATGGAAGAGATGTCTTCATTCCAATCCCAAAGAGAGGCATTGCCAAAGAATGTTCAAACTACTACATAATTGCACTCATTTCACATGCTAGCAAAGTAATGCTAAAAATTCTCCAAGTTAGGCTTCAACAGTACTTGAACTGAAAACTTGCAGATGTTCAAACTGGATTTAGAAAAGGCAGAGAAATCAGAGATCAAATTGCCAACATCCATTGGATCATAAAAAAAGGTAAGAGAATTTCAGAAAAAAACATCTACTTCTGCTTCATTGACTATGCCAAAGCCTTTGACTGTGAATCACAACAAATGGTGGAAAATTCTTAAAGAGATGGGAATCCCAGACCATCTGACCTGCCTCCTGAGAAATCTGTATGCAGGTCAAGATGCAACAGTTAGAACCAGACATGGAACTGGTTCCACAGACTAGTTCCAGATTAGGAAAGGAGTACATCAAGGTTGTGTATTGTCACCTTGCTTATTTAACTTTTCTTAAGAGTACATTATGTGAAATGCTGGATTGGATGAAGCACAAGCTGGAATCAAGATTGCTGGGAAAAATATCAAGAACATCAGATATGCAGATGACACCATCCTTATGGCAGAAAGCAAAGAGAAACTTAAGAGCCTTTTGATGAAAGTGAAAGAGGAGACTGAAAACGCTCAACATTAAAAAAACTAAGATCATGGCATCTGGTCCAATCACTTCCTGGCAAATAGATGTGGAAACAATGGAAACAGTGAGAGGCTTTAATTTCTTGGGCTCCAAAATCACCGTGGATGGTGACTGCAGCCGTGAAAGTAAAAAATGCTTGCTCCTTGGAACAAAACTATGACCAACCTAAACAGCATATTAAAAAACAGAGACATTCCCAACAAAGCTCCATCTAGTCATAGCTATGGTTTTTCCAGTAGTCATGTACGGATGTGAGAGCTGGACCATAAAGAAAGCTGAGCACTGAAGAATTGATGCTTTTGAGTCGTGGTATTGGAGAAGACTCTTGAGAGTCCCTTGCACTGCAAGGAGTTCAAACCAGTCAATCCTAAAGGAAATCACTCCTGAACATTCATTGGAAGGACTAATCCTGAAGCTTAAGCTCCAATACTTTGGCTGCCTGATGTGTGTGAAGAACTGACTCATTGGAAAAGACCCTGATGCTGGGAAGGGTTGAAGGTAGGAGGAGGAGGAGACAATAGAGGATGAGATGGTTGGATGGCATCACCAACTCGATGGACATGAGTTTGAGCAAGCTCTGGGAGTTGGTGATGGACAGGGAAGCCTGACATGCTGCAGTCCCTGGGACTGCAAAGAGTTGGATAGGACTGAGCAGCTGAATCGAACTGTTACTCTAGGTTTCCTATATTGCTCTTACTATAGTTATTCTTGTGATTGTTTGTTTAATATTTGCTTCTATTCTAATGGAGACAGGAACTCTATCTTGTTAATCAATTTTCACATTCCTCTAGAGCAAGGGGTCAGTGTATATATATATATATATATATATATATATATATAAATAGGGCCAGATGAGAAATATTTTAGGCTTTGCTGACCATGATATTTCTTGCAACAACTCATTTCTAATGTTCTAGTGTGAAAATAGCCATAGACCATAACTCAATGAATGGTTGTGACTCATCTCAAATAAAATCTAATTTGTAAAACTAGTAACTAGCCATAGTTTGCTAGTTTCTGCTGTAGAGTTAATTGACATGCAATATATTTGAAACTGAATGAATGGGAATCTTAAATTCAACATAAGATCTGGAGAAAGGATAGATTTCATATTTAACTGCCCTAGTGGTGGAACAGTTGTTTTCTCCTTTTTTTTAAGACCACATATTGCTCCTGAGTTGAAAATGATATTAAATATTCTAAAGGAAATGAGGACCACAGTTAATATGCTCTCCTTTGGCCAACTCTGGAAGGTAATATAATCTAAAGAAATATTATTTTTGTATTTTACAATATAATTTTAGTGATTTCTCATGATGTTTTTCCTAAAAGGAAAGAAAAATTTGTGATCAGTAAATATTTCAAAACTTCAAAATGTTGATTTATTTTTGCTTCTAATTATCCTCTCAAACTATAAATGTTAGATTAAAAGCACAGTTTAGTAAGCTTTAAATGATTGATACTTAGATTATTTAAGACAAAATCTATAGTTGCAGCAGTATAGAAAAATAAATAAGTAAAATTGTCATCTCAATAATTTAACCCAAAACAGCACCAGCCATTTTGTTATTTTGCAATGTAATTAGTCAGTAATGACTATCTTCTACAATATTCAGAGAAAATTAGAATAACTGCCCACTAACAAATTTAAAGTATATGCATATTGATGTATTTGATGAGTATCATTATGTCAAGAAATCACTATAGTTGAATGAGTTTAAACAGTGATAGCTTCTTGAAGTACTTGCCCACTGAGCTGTGTTTTTGAAGGGAAAGAAATGGATTGCCTGGAAGCAAAGGAGAGGACTTTTCAGACTAAACATAGTGGATAATGGATGCATGGTAGGACAAGCCTTAATTTTCCACTCAACTTTGCTAACTTAGGCCTCCCCTAAATAAAGAAGTATTAGAAGAATGCCTCCAAGTCATTTAGCTCTGAAAAGTGAGGCTACTTTGTCCTCGGACACAGCTTTCCAATAGTTTGCCTCAAAGTAGTTTCTGCCGCTTCTCATACAGGCTATAACATGCTATTGATTTTTCTAAGCTTTGTAATTTTTATTTTTTCTGTCTACCATCTCTTTCATGCTCTGCTTTAGAACTTATCTCACCAGCTGGGCATTCTGCTGGTGGAAACATTTAATCTGAACTTTAGTCATTTTCTATCTGGGCATCAAAGAAGAAAATAATTTTTTTATTTTGGTTCTTTTATTTACCAGAAAAAAATAAGACACATTGCAAAAAAATTTAACTCAAATTATGTGGAAATGGCAAAATAGATCTTAATAGGTACCTACCATGGTTTAATATGCTTATGGTCTGTGTGCTCAAATTGGTTCCTTTGCAAATAGGTCTGTAGGACTTACAAAGTAAAGAAAAAAACATTAGAATAAGGTTTTTGAAATGAAAAAAATTAAGAAAAATTTTATGGAACTAGGAATAACTGAAAAACTGTCAAAGAAAATCAGAAAATGAGCTGAAATATTGGGATGGGAAGCAACAGTGGAAAGAATCACCTAAAATTTTTACATATAAACGAAAAACAGACTGGGAAATACCTTTGTAGATAATATGAGAGTGAATGCTTTTGTCTTATTCTATGAACTCCTCTCTATAAAGAGAACCTGGTAAGCAACCAATATATTTTAAAAAAAATAAAAAGAAGTGTATAAAAGACAAATAGGACTTGATAGAAATATAAGAACACATTTCAATACTTGTAAATAAAAATTGCATTGCAGCCACATTTCAGTCAAATTCATTGATTCATCTTAAGAGCACTCTCAAATGTTGCTAAAGATGCAGTGAGTTGGTTGGGATTAAACATGGAGGTGGCGTGAAGCCATTTTGAGAAGCAATAAGATGGTCATTTCTGCCAAGAGGAGAAAATAACGTAAACGCTTGGGTAAGTCATCCTTCTTCAGGGCAATCACGCTGGAGAAATAAGCTCAATGCAGAAATGTATCTATCTAAAAATTTTTATAGCATTAAAAAATAAATATATATAAAAACCTCAATACTAGGAATGATGACACATGCAGACATTTAAAATAGCAGTTGTGAGTACCATATACTGCCAGAAAAAATGCTTCTATAGCACTAAGTTAAATCTGAATACAAAATTATATGTACATAATTATATGTACACACACATATAAACAATGAATAGTAGAGATGGGAATATGACTATCTTAAATTTTTTTCATTCTATTAATTGATAGAAGAATATTACAAATATTACTTTCATGCTACAAATGTAATCTTCAATATAATTAATAGAATTTAATTAAATTACATTTAATTAAAATATAAAGATTATTAAATAACATTTTAAAGACCTCACATTGTTTATTTAGAGAAAATTATTTTTCTTAGTGGCACAATTGCTTTTACTTCTCAAGAATTTTGTTGAAACTGGTTCATCGGTCAAACTTCATGTAAGCCCAGTTTGTGCTTTGAGGTGATGGACAAAAACCTGAAAAATGTATTTTGGTGAAATTAAGATTTCATAGATTTCTATCCCCAAAATGACATTAATTCCTTTCTAGAGATTGCTAGATTGTGTTAATATGGAGTGTCTGAAAGCATTTCAAAAATATGTGACTTTGGCCTCTTTATTTAATCTGGAGCCTTAGATTCCTAATTCATAAAAGGGTAATAAGCTTTTTTCTTTTTCAAAATTTATTGTCAGAATTAAATGAGAAAGATCTAGGTTCATTAACATAAATTGATTTTGTATCCTATTTTAAGTTATAAAAAGAAAATCGGTTAACAAGTGACCTGGTTCTAAATGTGTGCTTCCAGGCTGCTCACCCTGTTTCATTCTCAGTTGTCTGATCTGTGAAATGGAGCTGGTCTGAATGACTTACTGAGGTTCTAAGTCATTTTATTGATGCCAAAAGTGAGAGTTCTGCAACCACATGCTTAATTAAATTTTTTCACATTTCATCTTAAAAGTTTTGTGTTTAGTCACTAGGAATATTTGTCTCTAATTAGGAATATTCTCAAACCTCAGATTATAAGTGGAGTGGAACTCTTAAAGCAACAGATAGCTAGGTAAAAATTGAAAACAGTACTGCCTGGATCTAGTTCAGCTTTTGTTTGATTATTGTACATCAGTTGCAGGCTATGCTAAATCAGGTTGGCTTATAAGAACATCAGGTCAGACTATGCCTTGGACATCAAAGAGATGAAACCAGTCAATCCTAAAGGAAATCAACCCTGAATATTCATTGGAATGACTTATGCTGAAGCTGAAGTTCCAATACATTCACCACCTGATGCAAAGAGCCTACACGTTGGTGGAGACCCTGATGCTGGGAAAGACTGAAGGCAGGAGGAGAGGGGGGCACCATAGAAAAAGATGGTTGGATAGCATCATTGATTCAATGGAGGTGAGTTTGAGCAAACTCCTGGAGATAGTGGAGGACAGGGAAGAGTCGGACATGACTCGGCGACCAAGCAAAAACAATAACTGAAAACATGGTCAGACCGGTGAATCTGCACAGAGTATGTTGAATCAGCTTGAATCATGCTGAGTTAGCACAGATTATGCTGCATCACAGTGAACACACAGGTCAAGATCCATGTGAGGGACCCTGGTCCGTCCTGCACATCTCCCTGCTCCATCAAAACTGTCTTTATTTAAGGCTATTAATGTACCATATGTTACAAATAATATGTTCACATCATGATTCCAATTATTGTAGGAAAATCCCTCTCTATTATCATGTTAGTGCCCTGGAAATTTCAATAACTTTAACATTCTGCCCTGGAATTGCTGACAGGCTGTTTTATCTGGTTCTAAACACAGAATTGCCTTGAAACTCAAAGCAGAAGCCTGAAAGGAAGGCAAAATCCATTTTCACAAGAGAGCCTCATCAGCTTGAGTAGTAAACACTCAAGCTCCACTTGAAAGTCAGCGTTTCTCACCCAGGTGGAAAAAACAAAAAAATGTGAAAAGGGAGTGAAATGCAAAGAGAATCCAGAAAGGAGAGTGAGAACTCCATGAGATGGCAACATCATGAGGAGGGAGGGGGACAGGGTGCACCATTCAAGCTGACCTGGTCGCCATCTGGTTGTAAGCCAGAGCCTCATCCAGAGAGCTGGGTGTTGTGAAGCATGACCTAGATTAGAAATTCACAGGGGCTCTAAGAGCACACTCCATGTTGATGACTATGTGATTTTATAAAGGACAGAAGAGAATGTGTCCACTGGAATGGGTAAAGGGAAGATATATTTGATGCAAGACTCTTGCAAGGGACATATCCTTAGGTCTGCAATGTTGTAGCAGTAGACCCATTAGAGGCAAGGTCTTGCAGAGGGCACAATGTTATGTTTTTATGGTTTCCTTTTTTATAGCAGATATTACCTAATTAGGAAAAAGAGATTTTATTGCAGATTTTACTTTACTGTAAAAGTCAAAGCACTTTCAGGAAATGAATGCAGCATTCTCTCAAAATGCATAGCTAAATGAGAATTTCAAAAAATAGCAACTGGCAAAATCTTCCCCTTTCCCTGTGAATGATTGAGGAAAAGAGAAATAATAGAATAATCTGCCAGAAAAAGATAAATACCTGTTCATGTAGATGAAATCTCTAGTGCTAGACATTGTAAAACTGTTCAGTGAATTTGATACAAATGTCAGCCTTTATGGGAATGGCAGAGTTGAACTTAACATATTCATTCAATTTTGATTATTTACTATTCACAGCCTTGTGCTAAATGTCATTAAGGTGGCTCCACTAATGCTCTCTCTTTCTGCATTAAAGTTCTAAATTCATTAAGAAATAGTAGGTTTGTCCTAGGATTCCCATCCATTTAGAAATCCCCACGGACACTATCAGCTCGGACACAGCAGGTGTAGACAATGAGTTTTTCACAGAGATACTGTTAAAGCAACATTAATACAATAGGAAGGGTTATAAAGAAGGGGAAGGAAGAAGGGTTTGATAGGAAGCGTTTCAAACTGCTGTGCAGCTCCAAGAAACTTCTGCTAGGTTGATCCAAAGTGCTTCCTGCTTAGACATTCAAAGGAATGGACTGTAGTGATACACCTACAAGTTTCAGCTATTTGCTGTGGTCAACCTGACATAGCAAAGCCTCAAAATAGAGGGTCATCCAGAGTGCAGCTCTGCAGGCTGACTGCCCATGACCTCAGGAGCAGGAGACCAGGGAGCTGCCATTCCTGTTGCCATACCCAGTGTGGTACTAGAATTCTTTTCCTTTCGGACTAAAGTCCAGTCGGTCTAGTTATGTACTGTTTAAAAAAATAAAATCTGTTTTTTCCATCTGCAAATGTCTTTGCTTTACCTTCATGCTTTAAGTCTATTCCCTGTGCCACAATACTGTATCAATGGATTTTACTTCAGTCCTTTGAAAACAGGGTTGCAGAGTCTTCTAGCTTTCATTTTGTGGTGTATCAGTTTTCAGTCTCTATTTTAAAATAAGTTACTCTTTCTGGTTAATTTTAAGACCCTTGTCTTTGATGTTCTGCGATGTCACTACAGTATGCCCAGGTATCATTTATGCTAACAGATTTGTTTGCATTCCTGAATTTAGGCATTCACTTCCATTATGAATTCTGGAGGTTTTAAATTTTTTTCTTCCACTTCCACTATTATCTTTTTTTCTGGATCTCAAATTAGGCTTATATTCAGCCTTTTCCCTGCAGTTGTAGGAAGGGACATGAGGATAGATTTTGCTAAATGGAAGGAAAAACTGATTAAAATTATGATACTTTTAAAGATTTCCTCCATTGCCTAAGGATGTAGTGAGAGTGTTGTACTAGAAATGTACTAGAGTGTTGTATTAGAAATGTCTGAGCAGAGTTTGGGTGTGCCTGAGGAATCCTTTGGACTGATATTCCAACATGATAAAGGTGAATTTATAAGATAATCTTCAACTTCCTTAAAATCTTAAAATTCTGATATTTGTATAATAATGTTCAAATAATTTTATTTCTAAAGACTCTAAAGAGTTGTTAAATATAGTACTTTAACCTACATCTCATGATAATATGTGTAAAAAGGGCCTATCTCACCACTCTTTCAAGAATGCCAAAATTAATTTAAAATGTTCTAGACAGTTGACGTTCACTCAGCATGGATTAATGTTGACATGAATAGTGCAGTTACCTGTCAAAATTATTTTAGATTGCCTCAGTGTTCTTGTGAAGCTTTAATCAATTTTAAAATGTGTATTAAAGAAGCAAATCTTCCCTCTTTGGCTACAGTTTCCATTTACTGTTCTGTAAGTCTTTAAAAAACAAACTCTGGCCTATAGGATCGTTGAAAAAAGAACCGGTACTTCTGTTTATCGAAATGTTTGTCTTCAGAAAGCATGTCCACCACCACTCCGGATTTCTTGTACTCTTTAGGCTCATCATGTAATTCATATCGACCTACTTCCCCCCATACTGTCTTTATTATCACTTTCTTCTAAGTAAAAGAAACAAAAAGTAAATACATTAATAGATGTTGAGCATTTAAAACAATGACAGGTGATACATGAGAAAGTGACATATGAAACTGGGAGGAGAGTCTGTGGCCTCTCTTGCCTTGTTCACGGTCATTTGGGTCATCTTTACTCTGCTGTCCTCTGTGACTGATGATGTACAGCATCCCCGCCCCGCCCCCCGCCCCGCCCCTCACCCCGCCCCGCTCCCTGTCTGGTTAAAGGACCCCTATAGTTATTGTACACAAACGTGACCGTAGGAGTTATTGTACAGAAACACCCTACACACATGAACACAGGAAGTCCTGCATTTCCGGGACTGAGAATCGGTGTGTTGGGAGTCTGTATTTTCTGCAAGGGTTGTGACCTGAAGCTTTTTAAAGAACCATCCACCTTTGGGGAAGTGTTTGTGAATTATCCATCACCAGCCGTTTGTTCCTGGATACCACCACAAATACTAACTTGCCAGTTAACTCTGACATTTAATTTGATGCACCTCTGGATCTGGATGAGACATTAAATTGTCTTCCTCCCCCTCCATTAGGTAGGTGAACAGTTTTTAAACTACTAGTGAAATTTCAAGTCTTCAGAAAAGTTTGTGCATGGCCCATAGCACAATACAGGTAGCATTAGTAACAGTTTCCATTGTAGAAGGTTTTCAGATACTTGAGTAAATAAAAATCTTTGCTTGAAAAAAATTTGTATTTAATAGCATTGTTAGTCTACCTTACCAGAAAGAAAGTGAAAGTCGCTCAGTCGTGTCTGATTCTTTGCAACCCTATGGACTGTCCATGGAATTCTCCAAGTCAAAATAATGGAGTGGATGGTCTTTCTTTTCTTCAGGGGATCTTCCCAACCTAAGGGTCGAACCCAGGTCTCCTGCATTGCAGGAGGATTCTTTACCAACTGAGCTATCAGGGAAGCCCACCTTAACAGAATTTCCATATTATACATCTCCTGAGGGTGTCCATGTAAACAGCACAGCCTTGATTTTATGTAGTACACAGCCTGTGTGGTTGTAGAAAGAGGTCTTGCATCTTAGTGTAACAGGAGAAAAGTTGTCACATCTTCTTGTAGAGATGACATAAGTGTTCTCATTGAATTGGTCATCAGGAAACTCAATAACGATTATAACTACTCTGAACAACTTCTCAGTAACACTAATTATTAATATGTACCCATTCAAATCAATATGTTTATTGGTATATACATCTATAGTAATTTATAATTTTCAGAAAGTTAAAACAGTGAATCTTGTACAAGTACAAAAGAAAATGAGCCAGGAACATTTTATAAGTCAGCAATTTTATTCAACTCAGGAATTAATGAGTAAACTAGCAAGATGTAAAGACTGACTCAAACAGAATTTGAAGAACATATACACATGTGTGTCCATGAAGCAAATACATAATTCTAAATTGATTAGCATTTCTTAGGACAATAAAATGAGTTGTTTGTGATGTTTGTGATTATCTTGGTTACATGGTAGAAATTACTTGTAACTTCACTGAACAAAATTTATTGTATTACTATGGACAAATATCTTTACAATACGAATAGCTCTGTTCAAGTTAATGTCTAGGCCACAAAATTATAAAACAGCCTACAAACAGAAAATCAACTAAGTATGTACCTTCATGTAAGATGAGACTGTATCTGGAAGGTTTGATAGACAATGCCAACCAAAATGCCTTGCTCATTTCCAACTCTCAACATGGAGAACAACCAAATATATTAGGGATGTGAAAAATGTCCATATAGTTGAAGATACATGAACTGTAATTGTCCTGGGTCTGTTTCTCTGAACATATAAATGAAAGCTGAGTCTTTTTAGTTACTTATGCATTTATCTATCTTGGAGCTTTGCTGTTGTTCGGTCCCTCAGTTGTGTCCAACTCTTTGAGACCCCATGGGCTGCAGCATGCCAGGCTTCCCTGTCCTTCACCCTCTCCTGGAGTTTGCTCAAACTCATGTCCGATGAGTCAGTAATGCTGTTCAACCATCTTATCCTCTGTTGACCCCTTCTTTGATCTTTCCCAACATCAGGGATTTTTCAGTGACTCAACTGTTCACATCAGGTGGCCAAAGTATTGGAGCTTCAGCATCAGTCCTTCCAAAGCATATTCAGAATTGATTTCATTTAGGATTGACTGGTTTGATCTCCTTGCTGTCCAAGGGACTCTCAAGATTCTTCTCCAGCACCAGAGTTCGAAGGCATCAAGCCCAAGAAAATAAAGTCTGTCACTGTGTCCATTGTCTCCCCATCTATTCGCCATGTACTGATGGAACTGGATGCCATAATCTTGCTTTTGGAATGCTGAGTTTTAAGCCAGCTTTTTCACTTACCTCTTTTGGAGTGAAGTATAGTATTTATTCTTGAGGAATGATTTTTTTCTTATGTAGCCTTTCTGGGTTAATGCTTTGTGTGTGTATATACATGATTTACTTATGTCTTTAATATATCATGTGTCAAAATTTTGAGATATAAGACCAACAGATACAAGTAAAAGGTCTTTATCATCAAGCCCAAGTTATCTTTACTTTTTAAGCAATTGAAAATATGTCCATCTATTAATGTTAATCCCATCTGCTGTGATGATTTGTGTAATGATTTATACAATGAATATCATCTCATAACTGGGAAGTTTTTCTTTCTGATAGCTGAATGGTTATTTGCAAATTCTTCCCATAGAACTTAGACTTGATCCATGCTAGTATATTTCCTTCCTGTCATTTGAGCTTTAATTTTTTTAATGTATTTATTTTTAATTGAAGGATAATTGCTTTACAATATTGGTTTGATTTCTGCCATACATCCACATGAATTAGCCAAAGGTGTACATATGTCCCCTCCCTCTTGAACCTCCCTCCCATCTCCCACTCTTTCCCACCCCTCTAGTTTGTTTACAGAGCCAATGTTTGTATTCCTTGAGTCAAGCAGCAAGGTTCCATTGGCTGCCCATGTTACATATGGTAGTGTATATGCTTCTATGCTGCTCTCTCCATTTACCTCACCCTTCCTTCCTTACCCCCGCCCTTGTCCATAAGTCTATTCCCTATGTCTGCGTCTCCATCACTGCCCTGCAAATAAGGTTCATCAGTATCATCTTTCTAGATGCCATATATATGTGTTAATATACAATATTTGTTCTTCTCATTCTGACTTACTGACTTACTTCACTCTGTATGATAGGCTGTAGGTTTATCCATGAGAAGCGGTCTTCAAATGTTGGTCTTTTGGTAGGGTGAGATGCTCTCTGTCCCTTCCTCCTATCCCTTTTTCCACTCCTTGATCATACACCAAGGCACTGATTAGTCCATGTTAATGGGCAGAAACACTGCATTCTGTGATGCACACCTGTGTGTATCTCTCTCACTCTAATCTTCCGTCACCTCTGGGTGAAATCAGAAAGCCCCCCAATTCTCTCTTCCTGCACTCTTCCCTTGTACTCACAATTAGAGCAGACTGGATCACTTTGGATTGTGCAGCTAGGTAGAAGGAAGTGCTAGATTCCCAAGATGAGCATTTAAGCTCGTAGAAGGAAGATGTTCTGTTCTCTTCCGGTAAGTTTCATGTTCCCACAGTGTTTGATCAAGATTCTACTTCGCTAGTTCAGTTAGTAACAGGGGGGTTTGTTCTTGCCCTAGCGGTATTGCTGTGCACCTTGGGGCTCTTGGTTCTCTGGGGAAACGGTAACTTCACTTCTACACCTAATAGTTATCACTTGATTCTTTCTGTAAAATGTATATATTGATTAATGTCTCATATAGACAGTTGTACTTTTATACTAAAGCTCTCTGTGAGACATAAAAAGAAGTTTTTCATTAAAAAGAGTAAAAGAGGAAAACAGCTCTTTTTAGTACATTTTAAAGTACATTTTTTTCTCTACTCCCCACTATGCCAAAATGACATTAAAATTACTATTTAAAATAGGGAAAAGAAAGCAAAGCAAAAAAGAGAGAGAGAAAGGGAAATTAAAGGGAATTTGGAAGATTTAGTGAGTTTGTCTTTTGTGTTGGGGATCTAGTATTCCTTGAGAGGCAGCCTACTGTCATGATGAAGGGATTAGACTCTGAAATCGTATTTCCTGGACTCACTCATCTTCTACCACCTACTGGCTAAGTAACCATGGGCAAATTAAATAGCCTTTTTGCTCCTCAGTTTTCTCATCTGAAAAATGGAAATAATAATGGCTGCTGACAGGACCAGGTAACTCATTCTTTATAAAACAGCGTGCTAAGTGATGTGATTTTGTATTTTTGCCTTCAATTTTTACAGTCACCCTGTAAGAAGCACTTAACATTTCAATGAGAAAAAGTAATCACCATGAAAGTTCACATCTAAATTATTAACACTTCACTTTTTACTGAAATAAAAGGTGTAAATACGTATCTATTTTAGAGTTACTACAAACAAAATAAAAGGTTTGGCCCAGTTTGGAAGTAATCAAGGGTTAGGAAATGTTTGTCTCTAATGTTGGTTTCATTTATCTGTTTTCCTCATTAACACAGCACTCAAATTACATCAAAGAGGAGTAACACAGTGAAGCTGCTTTCTCTGTTTTTAAGGAAGACTGATGAGATGAGACATTTCATTTGGAAAAAGTTAAATCCCTTTTACTCAATTTCCCTGTATTGTAGCCACTACTTACCTTTCCAAATTCTTAAATACTGTCATTGTTTCTGACATAGTTCAATTTTCTAGGCAAATAGCATTAATTGCTTTTTCCCATACACGTGCCATTATATTTTTTAAAATTTATTGGTGTATGGTTGCTTTACAATGTTGTATTATTTTATGCTGTACAATAAAGTGAGTCAGCTATACATATATATGTATCCCCTATTTTTTGGATTTCCTTTCTATTTAGGTTACTATAGAGCACTGACTAGAATTCCCTGTGCTAAAGAGTAGGTTCTTGTTAGTCGTCTATTTTATACACAGTAGTTGATAATGTCAGTCCCAGTCTCTTAGTTCATCTCACCACCCCTCCCTTTCCCCCTTGGTGTCCATACGTTTGGTCTCTACAAAGGAGAAATGGAAGCACCATAATTTCTTGTCTCTGTGATAGGTACTTGAGTTGACCCTAGAAAGCATCTGTTCTCTCCCTGAATTATCGTAATCATACTGCTATAAAAATGTATATTTTAGTTAAAACTAAAAAACTAAACCCATAAAATTTGAAAACCATAGCAGAAAATGCTTAGCTAACACATAATTGTAGACTAAGTTGTAGACATATGAACAAGAACATATTTTTCAAGTCAGCATATGCTAGTACACTGGTATGAAAATACCTGTGCCTTGAAAACATCACAAGTGAGATTGAAAATCAAACATCAAGTTGAGAAATAATCCAGGTAGAGATCACTCAACCCATTGTTACTGACTCTGAAGGTATAGGAAGAGGGTATGATTCAAGGCAGGCAGAAGGCCCCTGGAAGGTGGAAAGGAGAAGGAAAAGATTCTCTCCTGGAAAATCTAGAAGGAATGCAGCCTCGCCAACATTTGGTTTTTTAATCCAGTAAAAGGCAATTTAGACTTGTAAAGAACTATAACGTAATGAATGTGAGTTGTTTCAAGTCACTAATTTGTGGCAATTTGTTATAGCAACTACAGAAAACTAATAGACCAAGCAAAACCCAACATATTTTACTGTAATTGCTGTTCAGTCGCCAAGTCGAGTCCCACTCTTTGCAACCCCATGGACTGCAGCACACCAGGCTTCCCCGTCCTTCACTATCTCCTGGAGTTTGCCCAAGTTCATGTCCATTGAATCAGTGATGCCATCCAACCATCTCATCCTCTGATGCCCTCTTCTCCTCCTGCCCTCAACCTTTCCCAGCATCAATATCTTTTCCAACGAGTCAGTTCTTCCCATCCAGTGGCCAAGTACTAGAGCTTCAGCTTCAGCATCATTCCTTCCCATGAGTATTCAGGGTCGATTTCCTTTAAGACTGACTGGTTTGCTCTCCTTTACTATTAGGTTGGTCAAAAAGTTCATTAGGGTTTTCTTTATAAGAGGTTACAGAAAAACTCAGATGAACTTTTTGGCCATCTCAATGTTAGGATTTCATCCTTATACATGTGAAGGCAGAAGACATATATTTAAAAGGAAACCATAGTACAGAAAAGTAAGAACCCTCTTATATTTCTAACATAAAGTTTGATGTTCTCTGAATCCTGGGCTGAGTCAGAGACTCTGTAATTCCATCTGAAGGTTATCTCTCTCATTCATGCCAATTTAGTTCAAAGAAGACCTTATCCGCTGGGCAGATGGCTGTGAGAGAGAGCAGAGAAACCTATCCACTTCCTGAATGCTCGGCATCATTGTATTTCTATTTCAATATTAAATTAAGCCATTATTTTCTGTATAGTTATCTTTTAATTGCACCTTTTGGGATACCTCAGCAGGAGAGACATAATTTAAGGTGTGATAGGTGCAATTGCCTTTCCCTTTCTATTTATTCAGTGACTAAGAATGGTTGAAAATTGTCCTCTTATTTTTCTGGTGTAGTATTCAGATATTTAATCTGATTTGAATACGAATGCAAAAGGGCTTCTGAGCAATTACTTTGCTCACACACTGAAACTACAATCCTCATTAAAATATAATCATCAAGTTCCATTTTGTACAAGAATGGAAACACACAATACATTCATTGTCAGTTTATTCAAGAAGAAAAAGAGATATTTAGGGAGAAAAGCTGCATCTTTAAGAACAAATTACTGATGCCTTCAAAATCTACAGATGACAGTGTTCTAACAATTATCCAAGTCAATGGAAAAGTTTAAATTGATAAAACTGACTCAGACTTACTTTCAAAACAACATAGCTATCTGTCTGTGTAATATATGTAGACATTTAAAGATTAAAAGTCTGCAAACTTTGTGTTTAACATATCTGGCTTAGTTGATTGGTGCATTGGCTCAAAGCTTTCCTAGGTATTGCTGCCATGATGTGTTTACCTTCTGAATTAGTTTGGTCTTACATGTTACTTTTCTTTCTTTTTACTTTTTCATTCTCCAGGCATATATTAAGTAAAAATTAAGTGAATTCATTCACGCAATTGTAGATTTTATACAAGTTATTTAGAAGACTGTTTTCTAATATTCTTTTTATCTGTTTAAAGCCTTTCAAATGAATCCCATCTAAGGCAGATTTTTAAAACTTGAATATCTTCTAGTGTGCTTTAAAAAGCAAGGCAAAATAAATCCTTCCTGGTTTTCTTTTTTTGGTCTGATCTGCTACCACATAGTAGGGTAGATTATGTATTATGCCCCAGAGAGAGAGAGAAAAACACTACACTACCTCTCCAAAAAGTTTTCTTCTGGAGCTTCTGTTTCTTTCTTCCTTTTGTTTCTACCCATATAATACCACTTCCCTAGTGGGGCTTCCCTAGTGGTTCAGCGGTAAAGAATCTGCCTGCAACGTAGGAGACGTGGATTTTGATCCCTGGGTTGGGAATATCCCCTGGAAAGGGAACGGCCACCCACTCCAGTATTCTTTCTGGTATATCCCATGGACAGAGGAGCCTGGCGGGTTACAGTCCATGGAGTCACAAAGAGTCAGGCATGACCTGGTGGCTAACACAACAACATATAATACTCAGTCTTTAGAAGCATGTTCCTCTTCCCCAAATACTATAGTTGATATGTAGGTGCATATATGCATCTTGCAAATTTGATTATTCACTGAGCCTGTTTCTAATGGTTTGAAGTCTTAGGTCAAATCTATAATTTGACAATGTTACCATATGACAGCTTTTCATTAGCATAGATGGATTACACATAAATACCGTAATTCTTTCCTTTTACACTTGAAATCATATACAAATCATATCAATACAGTTGAATCAGTTTAATTATATGAATAATCTTATTGAAGTCAAAGTCCAGAGAGGAATTTTGTAGAAAGAAAAGACAGTAACCTCAGGAAATCTCCACATTGTTCACTCACTTCTGTGACATTTCTTCAGCGTGCGTTCTCCACAGCACTGCCACTTCATCACCCCTTCTGCTTCTATCCGTCTCTCTCACTCTCTTGCAACTTCTCTGGTCTTTTTCTCCCCAAATTAACCTCATTCCTTAATTCACTAATGTTTCAGAAATAATTGTGGAACACATACTGTCTGTGCCAAGCGCTGGACAGAGAACCAGGGACCCCTCCGAGTTCTCATGGAGCTTTTATTCTGGTGAGAGATAATATACATCAAAGTAAGTGACCTCATAAACATAAAGCAAGATAAAGGATGGGAGGAACTAGTGAGCCAAATGACTTCTGGGGCTCAAACACAATGGCCAAGAAAGGTCTGGGTACATCTGGAGTCCTAATAATGATCCTTTGTATCCTTTGCGGAGAATGGATCTCTCTGGCCCTAAAAATGCTTTCAAACAGTGGTGTTGGAGAAGACTCTTGAGGGTCCCTTGGACAGCAAGCAGATCAAACCAGTCAATCCTAAATTAAGTCAACCCTGAATAGTCATTAGAAAGACTGATGCTGAAGCTGAAGCTCCAATACTTTGGCCACCTGATGTGAAGAGCTGACTCACTGAAAAATACCCTGATACTCGGAAAGGTTGAGGGCAGGAGGAGAAGGGAGTGATAGAGGAAGAGATGGTTGGATGGCATCATCAACTCAATGGAAGTGAATTTGAGCAAACTCTGGGAGCTGGTGAAGGACAGGGAGGCATGCTGCAGCCCATGGGGTCGCAAAGAGTTGGACACATGACTGAGCAACTAAACAACAAAAATGCTTCTAGGGAGCTAGAGGGGTGAATTCCTGAGCAGCTTGTTCCCAAAGGCTATGAGATGCAAGGAAGCCTCCACTTCTGGGCACTTCCTGCAGGGTCCTTTGATGGGCATGGCAGCCCGTCTGTTTCTGTACTCTCACCTGTAAGGTGGAGGCAATGTTGACTTCCTTGATCAGTGTGGATGCTCTCATTTGTGGCCTGAAACAGCAATCTAACAAAGAAATAGCAAGCTGACGAAAAGGCCAATATTCAAAGGAAAATAGCTGGCACAATCAGGATGTGTATTCAGAGAGAAAAACCTACTGAGAGATACAGATGACAATTTGATTCAAAAAATAAAGGTTTGTAAAAAGATCCAAGTGGAGCAAATGCCTAGAAAAGGGATATTTGTAATGAACAATGTGATTATCAACCTAAAAGTTTAGGAGATGAGTTGAAAGAGAGGATATTTACTACTAAAATGTATGTCCTGGAAGATCAAATGCAGAAAAAAAAAAGCATGGAGGAAAAAATGACAGAAATCTAAGCAAAGCTATGAGGGGAAATAAAAGAATCTTGGCAGATGCAACAGGAAACTTAATATAAGATTAGAACTACCAGGAAAAGAAAAAAAAAAAAAAGACAGATGGTGGGGAGTCAGTAAAAAGATAAATAATAGGAAATTTCTTCGCTGAACTAAAAACCTAATGCCACTGATTAAATGGGTCAAGTTCCAGGTCAGATTGATGAGAAAAGAGATGACATTTTAAAGACATCCTGTAAAATTCCTGAACTCTAAGGGAGAGGAAAAGAAAAGATTTTGAAAGTGTTATAAGATTTGATGTTAAAAAAGAAGAAAAAGGAAAAAAAAAAAGCCAGAATTCTCATCTGTAACAGTGGAAGCCAGAAGATAGTGAAAGAGCAGCTACCAAGCACTGTGAGAAAAGTGCTGCAGTGGTGCAGCTCAAGAATCAGACCAGACAAGATTCTGCATTTCATTTCAGGGGTAAAAAAAAGTGTTTGACAAACCACAAGAGAAACTCTCATCTAAGTACTCCATATGAGAAGAAAGAAACAATGTGTCATAACTAAAAAAATCAGAATAGAAAACTGAAGGTGGCAGGAAAAGAGGAGAGAAGAGCTAGAGGAAATTAATCAATATATCTTTACAAGTAGAGAGAGATACACACACAAATGTCAAGGTCAAGTGTGTAACATAGGCATACTTAGTCAGGACTGTAGTGTATTTTTACTCTATTTAACACCATTTTGATCGAGACCTTAGCTAGAGACTGGTTAGTTTGCCTTCTTCAGCAGCTTATTAATTCTAAAACCCAACAGCACCCCTTATCTGGGCTGCTATGTACCCGTGCTAATTTCCCCAGGGCTACGTACCTATGCTGGAGCCCAAGGAATTATTGTGATTAACCAATCTTCAGGCATGCTACAAAACCTAAGTATTAAATCCATTCCCTCCAGCTTCAGTTTACTGTTAACCTGTCCCTGGTTCTGCAGCTTTTCGTGTGGCACTAGTGGTAAAGAACCCACCTGCCAATGTAAGAGACAAAGGAGACACGGGTTCGATCCCTGGGTTTGGAAGATCCCTTGGAGGAGAAAATGGCAACCCACTCCAGTATTCTTGCCTGGAGAATCCCAAAGACAGAGGTGCCTGGCTGGCTATGGTCCATGGGGTCTCAAAGAGTCGGGCACGACTTAGCATGCACAGTAGCAGCAACCCTTGTTCCACCGCTGGTGGCTCTGAATGAAAGCTTCCCACATTGGGAGCTGTAAGGAGCAAAGGGTCCTACCTTTCTTCTATCTGAGTGCCACTTTGGTGTGTCCCCCTCTCCCACCAAAAGCATCTTTAACTCTTAAAGTGTGTAAGTACAATGTCTTTCTGAGTAAGAAATCATGAAGGAAAAAGGATCTTCTTTATAGGAAATTTTAATAACACTCAACACAGGGAGGACCCAGAGAGAGGTTATGGGGAGGGAGGTGGGAGGGGGGTTCATGTTTGGGAACGCATGTACACCTGTGGTGGATTCATGTCAATGTATGGCAAAATGAATACAGTATTGTAAAGTAAAATAAAGTAAAAATTAAAAATTAAAAAAATATATGAAACTACCTAAAACTGTAGATTCAAAGATGGTGGGAAGGAATAGGAGATTTTGTAAAGTGAGGGTTGCTGGATTGAGGGGTTCTATTTTAGGTCTATCAAATTTAAGCTACCTCTTGGCTATCCTATTAAAGATATCAAATAAACAGTTCAATGTATTGCTCTGGAGCTCACACACTATAAACTGAGAGTCGTCAGTGAATGATTCTTGCATGTGAAGGAGCTGTAAGACTTAAGGAGATTACCTAAGGCTGTGTAGAATGAGCCCTGGATATGCTATCATTGAAATTTAGAGGAAGGAAGAGGAGGAGGATTTAATGAATGAGACCAATGGGAAGGCGGGGAAAACCTGGACAGTATGCTGTCCCAGAAGCCAGGGGAGGAAAGCATTTACACAATGAGAGAGAGGGCTCAACTCTATCAAAACTGCAGAAAGTTGAATATGATGAACACCAAGAATTAGACTTTGAGTTCAGAAAGAGTTCTTTAGTGACCTTGGCAAGTAGTTTCAGGATGGTGTGGACAAAACGCAATTGGAAAGTTTCTGAAATGGAAAGTGAAAATAAAGGTGAAGCCTACAGTAGTAGAGATAGTGCTTTCAAAGGGCTTTGCTATAAAAGACAGCAGTGAAATCAGGCAGCAGCTAGTTGGAAATGTGGGATCCAGGAAGATGTTTTAAGATGGGAGACCATCTATCTAACTCTGACTTAAATAATCTTAGGTGGGGAAAATGTTGGGACTGATGGGGAGGAGAATAAGAGGAGGTTGAGAAAGAAAAAGTGAGAGAGGATTTTTGTAGGAATAAAACCCTTAGTTAGGAAACAATGAATGGCATTCTTTTTATTTGCATACTCTCCAATGAATGGTTTACACAAATGTAAAGACTAGTGTAGAAAAACAGAAATAGTTCACACTTACAACTGGAGGAAACACAGATGCTATGGGTCCAGTGACAGGTAGGTAATATTTGTAAAGGAAGAATAAGAACTTTCTTTTCTAATTGTCTCAATTTTTAAATGAAATAAGAGGCATATTCATTTGCTGTGTGTGAGGGGATACTGATGGTTTGGAAAGAAGTTTACTAACCAGGAGAAATGAATGATTGAAGGATAGAGTTGAGCCCAACTGGAGATTTGGGATAACCACTTAAATGAGAAAGTCAATATGACTTTATGTTTTCTGTGGCCACAGGCACCTGTTCAGGTTCTGGCCCAGATTAGTTAGTCAGGGCTGGGTGTGGCCAGCTCAGCCCAATGCAGAGAGGTATTTTGGTCCCTGTTCTGGGATACACAAGAAGTGAGAGTGTTCCCCAATTCTGCTTGGCCAAACTCAATTCCTGGCAAGTAAGTTTTCATGTTCTTTCTTCAGCTTCTTGCTTTATAAAAAAAAAAAAAATGACTTTCCCAGAAAGATCAGGACAGCTTTTTTTTCAGCAGTGGGATATAGAGCCAGTTGTTTTCTTCAGTAATAATCTCCAAACCCTTCAGAGTAGCCAATAAATAGTGCTTCATAGGGCCATGAGATTTGAATTGAATGAATACTTGCCAGAGAGTGTGACTCAAAGCTAAATCATAACAAAATAGAAGACTTTTGTATAATAAGAGGAAAAGATATATTGGAATACCCTGATTTCACTTAATTTAATTCTTGAGAGGAGAAAGGAAAATAAGAACCTGTCCAAATACATTTTTGTAGTTGTAAACACAGTATGACAAATGTTGTACATTCAAGAAAACATCTTGTGCTGAACTTTTCACAGAAACAGAAATGAGCCCGCATATTTGTGTTCAAACTCTTCTACAGGGTGGTGTATCCACAGAGAGCATCACGCTGTTTTTGGTTTTTTTTTTTTTCCACACTGGGTTTTGATTGATGTTTTCATTAAAGTGGCTTGGACTGTCATTTTGTATTCCCATTTTTACACAGATGAACAATTGATTTTTTTTAAAGTGAAAGCAAAGAGACTATAACATGTAAATGATATAATCATCATTAAAATTACATAATTCATAGTTGTGCTGGATACTTTTGCAAAGATCTCCCTATTTTAGTAAGCAGAGGGGAAGAAAGAATGGGACAAATAAAAATAACAATGGAGAATTGTATAGTAGTTGCTACATTTCATAAACATCCTAAGCAGTCTGTCTTTACAACCTTTGACCCACCTGTGCTCTATGTCTGGAAATTTCTTTCTCTAGAAAGTTATATGACTTTTTTTCTGCCTTTCTTCAAGCCTTTACTAAAAGCCCATCTCTCTACTCAAATTGTCTCTGATCGTCTATGTAAAATAGATGCCATTTCACTTACTCACCATTCCTTGAGTTAATGTAGTCTTATTCCCATTGACTGTATTGTGTCTTCATTTGCTTTAGTTTATTGTTGAGTTCCCCTCGCCCCTCCTTGCCTCTACTATAAAGCAAATTTCATGGGAGTAGGGAATCTTGTATATTTTATATTTTGCTATTTTTTCCATTTCCTGGAACAGAGCCTGGCCTGTATTTTTTTTTTTTTTTTAGATTATTTATTTATTTATTTATTTATTTTAAATTTATTTATTTATTTTTAATTTTTACTTTACAATTCTGTATTGGTTTTGGCATAGATTGACATGAATCCACCACAGGTGTACATGCGTTCCCAAACATGAACCCCCCTCCCACCCCCCTCCCCACAACATCTCTCTGGGTCATCCCTGCGCGTCAGCCCCAAGCGTGTCATATCCTGCATCAGACATAGACTGGCATTTCGATTCTTACATGTTATTATACATGTTTCAATGCCATTCTCTCAAATCATCACACCCTCTCCCTCTCCCTCTGAGTCCAGAAGTCCGCTATACACATCTGTGTCTTTTTTGCTGTCCTGCATACAGGGTCATCATTGCCATCTTCCTAAATTCCATATATATGTGTTAGTATACTGTATTGGTGTTTTTCTTTCTGGCTCACTTCACTCTGTATAATTGGCTCCAGTTTCATCCATCTCATCAGAACTGATTCAAATGTATTCTTTTTAATGGCTGAGTAATACTCCATTGTGTATATGTACCACAGCTTTCTTATCCATTCATCTACTGATGGACATCTAGGTTGTTTCCATGTCCTGGCTATTATAAACAGTGCTACAATGAACATTGGGGTACATGTGTTTCTTTCAATTCTGGTTTCCTCTGTGTGTATGCCCAACAGTGGGATTGCTGGGTCATAAGGCATTTCTATTTGCAATTTTTTAAGGAATCTCCACACTGTTCTCCATAGTGGCTGTACTAGTTTGCACTCCCACCAACAGTGTAGGAGGGTTCCCTTCTCTCCACACCCTCTCCAGCATTTATTGCTTGCATATTTTTGGATCGCAGACATTCTGACTGGTGTGAAGTGGTACCTCATTGTGGTTTTGATTTGCATTTCTCTAATAATGAGTGATGTTGAGCATCTTTTCATGTGTTTGTTAGCCATCCGTATGTCTTCTTTGGAGAAATGTCTATTTAGTTCTTTGGCCCATTTTTTTATTGGGTCGTTTATTTTTCTGGAATTGAGCTGCAGGAGTTGCTTGTATATTTTTGAGATTAGTTGTTTGTCAGTTGCTTCATTTGCTATTATTTTCTCCCATTCGGAAGGCTGTCTTTTCAGTTTGCTTATGTTTTCCTTTGTTGTGCAGAAGCTTTTACTTTTAATTAGATCCCATTTGTTTATTTTTCCTTTTATTTCCAGAATTCTGGGAGGTGGATCGTAGAGGATCCTGCTGTGGTTTATGTCAGAGAGTGTTTTGCCTATATTCTCCTCTAGGAGTTTTATAGTTTCTGGTCACTTTCTAACACCGCACACAAAGATAAACTCAAAATGGATTAAAGATCTAAATGTAAGACCAGAAACTGGCCTGTATTTTTTTGAATATTTGAATAAATTTCTCTAGGTTTCAGTAAATCAAAGTTCCTCACTTTGGGGTATTTAGTAAACTTTCTGATTTGTTGTTTAAATGCACTGTTGTTCAGAATTTGAATCCCACAGTTTACTCAACATTTACTCTTCTGTCACAATCACAGCATCTACTTAGAAATCAGAGGAAAAGGAGGAAAGTAAGCTTGTAATAAATTTAGAAGACAAACTGCAGTCTATCACAAGCTCTGTAATTTGGGAATGTCCATGTAATAAAGCATCTATTCATTCCTTCTGTAGCCAGCTGGTATTTATTTTGGATGCCTGTTGAGCATGCAAGCAGACGTCAAGCTGAGAAGGCAGTAGGATTTAAGCCTCATTCCAGAGAAGAGGGCCAGATTGAAGACAGGAACTTGGGAGCCATCATCATTTTGATGTCATTTAAAACCAAGCTCTGGCATGAGATCACCAAAATGGCTAAATACTGCAACATTTAGAGGGTGGGAGGTGAGGAAGAACTGGGCAAAAAACAGGCAGGGTGGTACCTGGAAGCCAGATGAAAATAGCATATTCACTTCCCATTCAGAGGGGGTGGTAACTGAGTTCCGCACCACTCTTAGGTTAAGAAATGATGGGACAGGGAACTGGTCATTTGATTTAGGAACGGAGGACATGCGTGACCTTTATATGAGCAGTTTAGGTGCAGTACTGTGAGCGAGAGTGCTGCAAGAAACAAGTGCATGTGTGTGTAGCCACTCGGTTGTGCCTGACTCTTTGCAACTGGTAGACTGTAGTCTGTGAGGCTCCTCTGTCCATGGCATTTTCCAGGCAAGAATACTGGAGTGGGTTGCCATTTCATTTTCCAGGGATCTAAGAGACAGGGTTATAGACAATCCTTTTGAGTAGTTTTTAATATAAAGGAAAGGAGAGACGAGAGTAAAGGCCAGAAGTAGAAGAGGTTTTTGTGATCATTGTTGTGTTTAAGATTAAAAAAAAAAAAATAGTAGCGTGCTATTTTCTACTGTGGTCTGCTATCCATGGGTCAACTGCAGAAAAGATTTGTCTTTTTTGAAATGAAATTATGGTATTTGTATGAGTGAAGCATTAATCTGTTCACTTCAAATGCCAGAATTCGCAAGCATTTACAAATACTTCTTATCAGGAAGGCACACTAACATCTAAGTCAATGCTCTACTTTCTGCAAGGCATTATTGGTTTTCCAACACATTGAAGGGAAAGGAGCTTAACAGTGATGAGAGAGCAATTTATTTGACCTCTGGTGGCTCAGAGGTTAAAGCGTCTGCCTGCAATGCGGGAGACCTGGGTTTGATCCCTGGGTTGGGAAGATCCCCTAGAGAAGGAAATGGCAACCTACTCCAGTATTCTTGCCTGGAGAATCCCATGGACGGAAGAGCCTGGTGGGCTAGAGTCCACAGGGTCACAAAGAGTCGGACATGACTGAGCAACTTCTCTCACTCACTCTTTATTAAAATAGAAAAAAAAAAAAAAAGATTACCTTGAGCCAGATAACTCTAGAGCACTAAGAGATTTCTGGTTGAAATAATCCCCTCTAAAACTACAGACATCCTTGGGAGACATTGTGGATCTGATTCCAGAACACCACAATGAAGTGAATCATATAGATATTTTGGTTTCTCACTGCCTATGAAAGTTTTGTTTACAATATACTGTAATCCATTGTATGTAATAGCATTGATTGAAAATGTACATCAATTCAGTTCAGTCATTCAGTCATGTCCAATTCTTTGTGACCCCATGGACTGTAGCACACCAGGTTTCACTGTCCATCACCAACTCCTGGAGCCTGCTCAAACTCATGTCCATCAAGCTGGTGATGCCATCCAATAATCTCATCCTCTGTCATCCCCTTCTCCTTCTGCCATCAGCCTTTCCAAGCATCAGGGTCTTTTCCACTGAGTCAGCTCTTCTCATCAGTTGGGCAACGTATTGGAGCTTCAGCTCCAGCATCAATCCTTCCAATGGATATTCAGGACTGATTTCTTTAGGATTGATTGGTTTGATCTCCTTGCAGTCCAAGGGACTCTCAAGAGTCTTCTCCAACACCACAGTTCAAAAACATCAATTCTTTGGTGCTCAGCTTTCTTTATGGTCCAACTCTCACATCTGTACATGACTACTGGAAAAACTATCGCTTTGGCTAGATGGACTTTCTCAGCAAAGTAATGTCTCTCCTTTACAATATGCTGTCTAGGTTGGTCATAGCTTTTCTTCCAAGGAGCAAGCGTCTTTTAATTTCATGGCTGCATGTACTACAGTTTGTCTTCTAAGTTTATTACAAACTTACTTTTCTCCTTTTCCTCTGATTTCACTGCACCATCTGCAGTGATTTGGGAGCTCCCCAAAATAAAGTCTGTCACTGTTTCCATTATTTCCCCATCTATTTGCCATGAAGTGATGGGACCAGATGCCATGATCTTAGTTTTATTAATGTAGAGTTATAAGCCTACTTTTTTACTTTCCTCTTTCACTTTCATCAAGAGATTCTTTAGTTCTTTGCTTTCTACTATAAGAGTGGTGTCATCTGCATATCTGAGGTTATTGGTATTTTTCCCAGTAATCTTGATTCCAGCTTTTGCTTCATTGAGTCTGGTATTTTGCATGAGGTACATACATTAGTTTAAAAATACTTAATTGCTAAAAAATGCTAACCACCATCTAAGCACTCAGCGAGTCATAGTTGTAACATCAAAGATCACAGATCACCATAACAAGTATAATAATAATTAAAAATTTTGAAATATTGTAAGAAGCTCCACAATATGACACTGAGACATGAAGTAAGCAAATATTGTTGGATAAATGGTGCCAACAGGCTTACTCAATACAAGGTTGTTACAAACCTCCAATTTGTAAAAAAAATTTAAAAAGCAACAATATCTGTGAAGTACAATAAAATGAGGTCTGCCTGTATGGCATAACAGAAAGGGACTGGTTCATAATACTTGGATTACAGATAATGTTGATTTTTAAAATATTGGTTGAAGTCTCCAAATATCAAGATTGGTGCATCCTTACCCCCTTTTATTGTATCTGAGCCCTGGGACCTGTATCATCTTTTTAAACATCCTAAGAAACAGGATGAGTCTGCTAGCCAGTGTTGTGATATGTGTTTGGGTCCATATGGTCTAGCCAATGCCAGTAACAACAACCAGAGTTTCTTTCTTCTGGGCCACGTTTGAGCATGGGAGGCTCCCAGCCACAGCTACAGAGCTGTGTCCAGGATTCACTAGCCACCAAGCAGATACCCTTTCCAGAATTTTCATCCCTCAGAGCAATTATGGGCAGATACAACTCTCTGTGACACTCAGAAAATTTCTATCCTTCTTCCCGATATGGAGGCTCCACTGTTACCTTCTCAGTGTCTCCCCACCACCAAACCTCCTCTGCCATTGGCCATATCTGCTTAATCATGAAGATAAGTCTAAGGCCTCCAAGAACAAAAGGTTCTTTAGAGATTTTCTTCCGGGCAAAATGTATACCTCAAAATTTCTCTCTGCCCCTGGAAAGTAGAGACTTTGAGGACAAAGTGTCCTTCGAAAGGGTACAGCGGTGGAAATACGGCTCCTACTGATGGATCGCCTGCTGCACTAGTGTTAAAAAGTGTATCACAGGGTGAGCATGAGTCAGTAGTTAAAAACTATTGTACCATGAGAGAGGGCATTCCTGGTAGCTCAGTTGGTAAAGAATCTGCCTGAAGTGCAGGAGACCTAGGCTCAACCCTTGGGTCAGGAAGATCCCCTGGAGAAGGAAATGGTAACCCACCCCAGTATTCTTGCCTGGAGAACCCAATGGACAGAAGAGCCTGGTGGTCTACATGGGATTGCATGTCACAACTTAGTGACTAAACCGCCATGTATATAATTATGACTGACTCCTGGAGTTTGCTTAAAAGCAAACTTGACACCAGGAGATAGTGAAGGACAGGGAAGCCTGGTATGCTGCAGTCCATGGATCATGAAGAGACATGACTTAGCAACTGAACAACAGCAACAATGACTGATTCCTATTGATGTCAGGCAGAGACCACCACAACACTGTAAAGAAATTATCCTCCGATAGGGAAAAAACAAAAACAAACTGTTGTACTCTTTTTCTTTTTTTTAATATAAATTTATTTATTTTAATTGGAGGTTAATTACTTTACAATATTGTATTGGTTTTGCCATACATCAACATGAATCCGCCACAGGTATACACGTGTTCCCCATCCTGAACCCCCCTCCTCCTCCCTGCCCATACTATCCCTCTGGGTCATCTCAGTGCACCAGCCCCAAGCATCCAGTATCATGCATTGAACCTGGACTGGCGATTCATTTCATGTATGATATTATACATGTTGCAATGCCATTCTACCAAATCATCCCACCCTCTCCCTATCCCACAGAGTCCAAAAGACTGTTCTGTACATCTGTGTCTCTTTTGCTGTCTCGCATACAGGGTTATCATTACCATCTTTCTAAATTCCATATATATGCGTTAGTATACTGTATTGGTGTTTTTCTTTCTGGCTTACTTCACTCTGTATAATTGGCTCCAGTTTCATCCACCTCATTAGAACTGATTCAAATGTATTCTTTTTAATGGCTGAGTAATACTCCATTGTGTATATGTACCACTGCTTTCTTATCCATTCATCTGCTGATGGACATCTAGGTTGTTTCCATGTCCTGGCTATTATAAACAGTGCTGCTATGAACATTGGGGTACATGTGTCTCTTTCTATTCTGGTTTCCTTGGTGTGTATGCCCAGCAGTGGGATTGCTGGGTCATAAGGCAGTTCTATTTCCAGTTTTTTTTAAGGAATCTCCACACTGTTCTCCATAGTGGCTGTACTAGTTGGCATTCCCACCAACAGTGTAAGAGGGTTCCCTTTTCTCCACACCTTCTCCAGCATTTATTGCTTGTAGACTTTTGGATCGCAGCCATTCTGACTGGTGTGAAATGGACAAATTCTTAGAAAAGTACAACTTCCCAAAACTGAACCAGGAAGAAATAGAAAATCTTAACAGACCCATCACAAGCATGGAAATTGAATCAGAAATCTTCCAGCAAACAAAAGCCCAGGTCCAGATGGCTTCACAGCTGAATTCTACCAAAAATGTAGAGAAGAGCTAACACCTATCCTATTCAAACTCTTCCAGAAAATTGCAGAGGAAGGTAAACTTCCAAACTTATTCTATGAGGCCACCATCACCCTAATACCAAAACCTGACAAAGATGCCACCAAAAAAGAAAACTACAGGCCAATATCACTGATGAACATAGATGCAAAAATCCTTAACAAAATTCTAGCAATCAGAATCCAACAACACATTAAAAAGGTCATACACCATGACCAAGTGGGCTTTATCCCAGGGATGCAAGGATTCTTCAATATCTGCAAATCAATCAATGTAATTCACCACATTAACAAATGGAAAAATAAAAGCCATATGATTATCTCAGTATATGTAGAGAAAGCCTCTTTTCTTTTTTCTGTCAACCATATCTTTTCTATTGATTACATGCTAAAATTATAATATTTAACTTTTTAATTATTCTTTTTAAATTAATTTTTATCAGAGCATAGTTGATTTGCAATGTTTTGTTAGTTTTCTTCTGTACAGCAAAGTGAATCAACCATGTGTAAACATAGTCCACTCCTTTTAAGATTCTTTTCCCACGTAGGTCATTACAGAGTATTGAGTAGAATCCCCTGTGCTGTACAGTAAATCCTTATTACTTATCTATTTTATATATAGTAGTCTGTATATGTCAATCCCAATCTTCCAAATAATTCCTCTCCATACCTCCCCTTGGTAACCAAAATTTTGTTTTCTACATCTGTGATTCTATTTCTGTTTTGTAAATAGGTTCACTTGTACCACTTTTTTTTCCAGATTCTACATATAGTTGATACCATATGATGTCTGTCTGTCTGTCTGACTTCACTCAGCACGACAATCTCTAGGTCCATCCATGCTGCTGCAACTGGTATTATCTTTTTCTGTTTTTCTTAAGTACCCGTTTCAAAACTCTAAAACTCAGAAGGTCTGTGGACAATGGAAGTTGTTCCTATTCACTGCTGGTTGACGCTAAGTCCCACAATACAGAGCCCTGGTCTCGGACTCACTGAAAACATGAGGAGCCTGGTGTTCAGGTGGCATGGCACCACACACACTGCAGTGGAACGCCTCCACCAGATCGGCTCAGCTCTGCATCTATGGAAGACTCACTTTGGTCTTTGGTCTTTTATATCTATGCAATATAAAGATAGTCATCATTTGCCATAACACAACTGGTAGTGAATCAGATGGATAAGAAAAATAAATGAATATCACTAAGAAAAAGGCAGAGTGTGGTAAATACCCCAAGAGAGGCAAAATGTGCTTCTGCAGAAGGGAGCAGTCATGGCAGCCTTGGGAAAATGAGGAGAAGGGATATTTGACATCAGTGCTGAAGAAGTGAATTTCGAACTCTGTTACTGACTTCCTTTCTCTTCCTTTTTCAAATCAAAGTCCACCTTGGCATCTTTGCACATTTTTTTGCCTAATATTTTGCCTAAAATATTCTTTCTCCCATTTCTCTTCCTTCACATAGCTCATCTATTTAAACCTCTTAAGAAAGTGAAGTCACTCAGTCATGTCCGACTCTTTGGGACCCCATGGACTGTAGCCTACCAGGCTCCTCCCTCCATGGGATTCTCCAAGCAAGAGTACTGGAGTGGGTTGCCATTTCCTTCTCCAGGGGATCTTTCCACCCAGGGATCGAACCCAGTTCTCCCGCATTCTAGGCAGACGCTTTAACCTCTGAGCCACCATGGAAGCCCACGGTAAACCTCTTATGTATAGCATTAAGTTACCTTCTCAGGGAGGCCTCTCATCCCTGATCAAAAGCTGTCTGTCCTAGTTATTTAAGACAGCATCAGTTAGTTTATACCATGCATCACAGTGACCATAATGTGGATTTGCAAAACTTAGCAGTATGTTTATTGATTAGGGTGTTTATTGGTTGTCTAGCTTGTCTACTGAGGAGAAGGCAATGGCACCCCACTCCAGTATTCTTGCCTGGAAAATGCTATGGACGGAGGAGCCTGGGAAGCTGCAGTCCATGGGGTCGCTAAGAGTCGGACATGACTGAGCGACTTCACTTTCACCTTTCACTTTCATGCACTGGAGAAGGAAATGGCAACCCACTCCAGTGTTCTTGCCTGGAGAATCCCAGGGACGGGGGAGCCTGGTGGGCTGCCGTCTACGGGGTTGCACCGAGTCAGACATGACTGAAGTGGCTTAGCAGCAGCAGCTTGTCTACTGAAGGACAAACCCATTTCAAGCTTTGTTTCCTACTGTATCTGATACACTTAGCAAGTTCTCAGTAAATATTTGATGAATGAATGAACCCCAAAGGAGAGCTAAAGCTATAGAATTTATGGGAAAGGAGTCTTGAAAGAAACACAGAGAAATTTAATATTTGTAGGAAGTGACGTGATCAGATGCATGGCTTTGAAAGGTTAATCTGATAGCTCTATATAAGCAGCTTGGAAACTTGAGAAGAAGAAAGAATTAAACCTGTATTACATAGGAAGAAGCCTAGTGCAGCCTACTCTATACTATTTGCAACTTTTTAAGACTATTTCATACTAAAAAGTGAAAAATTGTACTGTAGTATTCTTAAGTTATAATCATGATTAAAATTTCAAAAGTAATGAAATGGAAACATATGGAAAATAATTAAGGAGAAAAGTGTTGAATATGCCTAAATTTAGTGTGCTTTGCTTTACACATTTGCATTAATGTGAGCTTGCTGTTTAGATATTTATTAGCATGCTCAAATTGAGTGCTTTGAACTTCAGTAGCCAACAATCCGCAGAAATATACAATGAGCCATTGCTCTATCATCCGTCTATTAATCAGTAGCAGTTGCTTATAGATATGAGCTGCAGTTGATGGCTTGGCACCTCAGGCCACATTCTCGGTGCTCACCTCAAATTTCATCAGCGTTGTCACTTTGCACTGATAGCATTTGACTTCAAGATCCCTGTGTATCTTTCTACCTTCTTTGAAGCTGCAGGAGCCCTCTTGGTCCACATGTACACACAGCCCAGAATTACAGAGCACTGTGTCCCCAGGACAAGTCCTCTAGGACATGGGACTGGGGCTGGTGGATTAATGCCCAAGCCTTCTGTCCTTCAGGAGGAAAATTCTGGGAGGCCTTCTGTATTCTTCCCAGGGTCTCAGTGGAATCAAACCCCCATTGTCCACAGCAGCAACCTATTTAATTGGCTCTTTCGTACTTCTTCAGTTCAGTTCAGTTCAGTTCAGTCACTCAGTCGTGTCCGACTCTTTGCAACCCCATGAATCGCAGCAGGCCAGGCCCCGCTGTCCGTCACCAACTCCTGGAGTTCACTCACACTTGCGTCCATTGAGTCCGTGATGCCATCCAGCCATCTCATCCTCTGTCGTCCCCTTCTCCTCCTGCCCTCAATCCCTCCCAGCATCAGAGTCTTTTCCAATGAGTCAACTCTTCGCATGAGGTGGCCAAAGTACTGGAGTTTCAGCTTTAGCATCATTCCTTCCAAATAAATCCCAGGGCTGATCTCCTTCAGTATGGGCTGATTGGATCTCCTTGCAGTCCAAGGGACTCTCAAGAGTCTTCTCTAACATCACAGTTCAAAAGCATCAATTCTTCGGTGCTTAGCTTTCTTCACTGTCCAACTCTCAAATCCATACATGACTACTGGAAAAACCATAGCCTTGACTAGACGGACCTTAATTGGCAAAGTAATGTCTCTGCTTTTGAATATGCTATCTAGGTTGGTCATAATTTTTCTACCAAGGTGTAAGCGTCTTTTAATTTCATGGCTGCAGTCACCATCTGCAGTGATTTTGGAGCCCAAAATAATAAAATCTGACACTGTTTCCACTGTTTCCCCATCTATTTCCCATGAAGTGATGGGACCAGATGCCATGATCTTCGTTTTCTGAATGTTGAGCTTTAAGCCAACTTTTCCACTCTCCTCTTTCACTTTCATCAAGAGGCTTTTTAGTTCCTCTTCACTTTCTGCCATAAGGGTGGTGTCATCTGCATATCTGAGGTTATTGATACTTCTCCCGGCCATCTTGATTCCAGCTTGTGTTTCTTCCAGCCCAGCGTTTCTCATGATGTACTCTGCATAGAAGTTAAATAAGCAGGGTGACAATATATAGCCTTGATGCACTCCTTTTCCTATTTGGAACCAGTCTGTTGTTCCATGTCCAGTTCTAACTGTTGCTTCCTGACCTGCATACAGATTTCTCAAGAGGCAGGTCAGGTGGTCTGGTATTCCCATCTCTTTCAGAATTTTCTACAGTGTATTGTGATCCACACAGTCAAAGGCTTTGGCATAGTCAATCCATGTCAAAATAATTGCACATATAAAAACACCTGTTATCAGAAATAGTATTTAAAGTTATATTCTACAAGACAAATGTGTATGAAAGCATTAGAAAATCCAACTGAATGTATGAAACACAAAAATCTTCAAAGCAATTCTGCAAGTCTACATTTCCGCCAAAGTAGATTTTAATGGAAAAAGATACATTTTTTTTAACTTATTTTACTCAAAAGCAGAACTACCAAATTCTGCATGTAAGAGGGTTTGCCAAAAGAGCAAATGGACTTTTATGGGGTTTCTTTTGTTTAAACTTCTAATCTAGTTCAACCAGATTAGAAGACATTTTTATTTAGTGTAAAGAATCATATTTCCATAGATTGCAGTAACCCTGAACCAAACTTTGATATAAGGAGAATTAATCTCCAATTGGTTTAGTCAACAATTTCAAGTCAGAATTTAGACAGCTTTACATTAGTTAAAAGATAATAAATAGCTCAAAAGATTCATCTGAATAATTAACCTGCTCTATCTTCTAATTAAATCATGAACGCAATCACTAGCCCTCATAACCATTACAGAAAAAAAAAAATTGCAGTAAATTGAAAGGAAGTCAATAAACAAGTCATGAGGAAATTCATTTCAGTTCAATCATTCAGTCATGTCTGACTCTTTGCTACTGCATGGACGGCAGCGCTCCAGGCTTCCCTGTCCATCACCACTCCTGGACTTTGCTCAAACTCATGTCCATTGAGTCGGTGGTGCCATCCAACCATCTCACCCTCTGTTGTCCCCTTCTCCTCCTGCCTTCAATCTTTCCCAGCATCAGGGTCTTTTCCAATGAGTCAAACTCAACATTCAGAAAACTAAGATCATGGCCTCTGGTCCCATCACTTCATGGCAAATAGATGGGGAAACAATAGAAACAGTGACATACTTCATTAACTTGGACTCCAAAATCACTGCAGATGGTGAGTGCAGCCATGAAATTAGAAGACGCTGGCTCCTTGGAAGAAAAGTTATGACCAACCTAGACAGCATATTGAAAAGCAGAGACATTACCCTGCCAACTAAGATCTGTCTAGTCAAAGCTGTGGTTTTTCCAGTGGTTATGCATGAATGTGATAGTTGGAGCATAAAGAAAGATGAACACTGAAGAACTGATGCTTTTGAACTGTGGTGTTGGAGAAGACTCTTAAGAGTCCCTTGACTGCAAGGAGACGCAACCAGTCCATCCTAAACAAAACTGGTCCTAAATATTCATTGGAAGGACTGATGCTGAAGCTGTAACTCCAGTACTTCGGCTACCTGATGTGAAGAAATGACTCATTGGAAAAGACCCAGTTTCCCCCATAGTCAGTCTCTCCCATCAGAAAGCTTCCAAGCCTCTTATCCTTCTCCCTCAGAGGACAGACGGAATGAAAACCACAATCCCAGAAAACTATTCAAACTGATCACATGGACCACAGCCTTGTTTAACTCAGTGAAACTATGAGCCATGCCGTGTAGCACCACCCAAGATGGACGGGTCCTGGTGGAGAGTTCTGACAAAACGTGGTCCACTGGAGAAGGGAATGGCAAACCACTTCAGCATTCTTGCCTTCAGAACTGCATGAACACTATGAAGAAATTGCCATATCCTAATTCTTGGCCAGGTTTCTCTGAAACTGGAGAGTAATGTAAAATATAAAACTTTATTGCTTTTGTATATGTAGAGTAAGCTATTTACATATTATCCTGTCCAGGGACACCCAAAAGATGACTGTTTTGGGTTACTCAGACATAGCTTTATAGAATTTTAGGGACAAAAGAGCCTTACCAGTCTAATTCAAAGTCCTTTTGTTTACTGAAGATAAACTCACCAGTCAGGAAGTGATGGAGCTAAGACTTTCCTGAGTCTCAGCTTGAAGCTTCATAATGCCCAACACTCTGTGAGGTCGCAAATGTGATGTTTCCTAAAATAATTCCAAGACCAAAATACTGTAAGATATTTAAAAAGTGTTTCACAAGGAAGAGAACTATGGACAAAGGGTGGGAAGCATTGCATCAGAGTTAACCAGGGTATTCTGCGGCAACTTCACAGTCTTTTATTTGCTCCTGTAGACTGTGGATGTTCACACTGGTTACGTATGCATTAGATTTGATTCTTATACAAATTTAATTGATCTGCATGGTTCTTGTTTTATCTTGATGTTTTTATGTTTATCTAGTAGCAGTTTGGAGTTAGGTATTTATTTTTATCATAACACCCAGCACAATAACTGTATTCCATGGAGTAGCAGAATATGCAATTTGTGTGGCTTGGAATTTGAGGTGCTCCACATTACAGGGAAAAAAAATTAAAGAGGCTTAAATCAAATGAAATTTTATTTTCCTCTCAGGGGAAAGGAGTCTGGAGCATACAGTCAAGACTGTGAAATTTCCAAAGTCCCCAGGACTCAAGATCCTTCCATCTTTCTGTTTCACCTCCTAGCCTGTGACTTCCATCCTCAGGGTCAATTTACAATCCAAGTTGGCCACCAAATTTCTGCCATTTTGCCCTCAGTCCAGGAAGTAGTTGAGTCAGCTTCGTTTTAGCAGCGTTCCCAGGAAGCCTACACCTCACATTGGCTAAAACTGATTGGCCAGAAATATTAGAATTTGAAGTGTTGTGAATGAGCATATTATATCCTCAAGTAAAATTTAGATTCTGCAGCTAAGGAGGAGAATAAAAAATTGTAGAGGAAAGAGAAAGGAGGAAGAGAAGGAGGAGGAGAAGGAAGAGGATAAGAAAGAGTAATAGGGGTAGTATTAGTACTACTTGTAGTAACAGAAGAAAAGAAAAAAGTGCTAGTAGTTGTCTTCAGTGCATTTAATTTTATTTTGGAGTATATTTGATTTATAATGTTGTGTTGGTTTCAGGTATATAGCAAAGTGACTCAGTTATACATATATCTATTCTTTTCCAGAGTCTCTTCCCAAACAAGTTATTATACAGAATATTGAGTAGAGTTCCCTGTGCTATACCAGTAGGTTCCTGTTGAATGTATTTTAAAATACACCTTATTAGTCCACCAAGTACCTGAAGGTAAAGAAGCACTTTATTTACTGCCAAAGATGGTAAATAGGTTATCATTCCAGTCAAGGTTCAGACATCTGGTTAAACAGATCTCAGATTTTGACTGATGCCTTCCAAATGTTTAGCTGCAGACATAACAGACTGTCTTCCTAACAAGTCCCAACCTTACTTTCTACACTTTGCATACATTTATCAACTGCATCCATTATCATAATGAATAAAACAAGTGAGTGACAGTTCAATTATGGGATGTAATAGGGCCAAAGAGGGGCAATTTGTAATCACATTGGAAAGTTCTTTTTTTTTTTTTTTGACAGTTTGTAACATCCTGAAACTAAAGTGCTTGCTGACTGCCAACCACTTTACTAACTTAAGCCTGATTTCACTCAATAAATAGTAGAGAAGATGAAAATATCAGCGGAGAATTAAACTTGGGGTATTGCAAAAGGTTTTCTGTCAGTTCTCATAAGCATCTGAAAAAGGAAGCAAAATGTAACCAGCCTCCAGTTTTCTTGAAAAGGATACAGACATTGTTCCCAAGTACTTTAAATGTCTCTTTGGATTAAGTGCTAAAATATATGTGTGTGTGTGTAATATTAGTACGTATTTTCCTTGATAAGATCAGAGCAGTTGACCTAATTCAGGACAGAAACAAAAGCAACTAAAACCAGAATATATTTAGAAGGTGATTGATTAATGTCAGCACAAACGTGGTTCCATAGTTTATAATCAGACACTGGGCCTACTCTGTCGCTTGTGTTAAAAATACTTGTACTTTTTTTTTTTTTTTTAAGCTCAGCTTAAGTGAGCTGAGGATAGGGGAGAGAAGGAACAAGAAAACAAGGGCATGAAACACACCAAGCTTACCACACCATGCAGGTACCGTATTACTATATGTATTTTCATATTTATCTGCCATGATTAATTTCTGAGCATGTTTGTAGTCCCATTTTCTAGATGAGAAAAATAAAATGTAGACAAAACAAGAACTTTCTCAAGGGGCTTAAGTATTAGAGAAGCAGGCTGTGTTGCCCAAATCAGCCTGGTCCCAAAGATTTGTCCCTTCATGCTCTGACACACCCGGCATATTTGGTTAGGTTGCTACTCCCTCAGGAGTTAGGCACCTATTTATTTTGAGGAAATGCTCTTAATAACAAACAAGGTAGGGACTCCTGGAAGAAAGAGGGAATGATATCTACAGCAAGGATTTAGGAGCCAAATTTACTTCCTTTTGGGAAGTAAAAAGAAAACACAGAACTTGGTAGATTCAGAGCCCCATGTTGAAAAATGACACCGCTGGGTTCCTGGACAGGGCTCTGTGGATTCTGGGGGCTTCCTGGAGTGTATTTTTTTAAATAACATGGTTTTCATCCTGAGGAATAAGTGAGTAACTGACTGGAACAAAATAAGAAATTCTTAGTAGGTATGCTTTTGGGTTGGTGGTGGTGAAATTTTGTTGTCCTCCAGTCACCAAGCTGTGTCCAACTCTTTGAGATCCCATAGACTGCACCATGCCAGGCTCCTCTGTCCACCACTATTTCCTAGAGTTGCTCAAATTCATTGAGTCAGTGATGCTATCTAACCATCTCATCCTCTGCCACCCTCTCCTTTTGCCTTCAATCTTTCCCAGCAGCAGGGTCTTTCCCAAGGAGTCAGCTCTTCACATCAGATGGTCAAAGTATTGGAGCTTTAAGTTTCAGCATCAGTCCTTCCAATGAATATTCAGGACTGATTTCCTTTAGGATTGACTCCTTTGGTTTCCTTGCAGTCCAAGGGATTCCCAACAGTCTCCAACACCACAGTTCAAAAACTTCAGCTCTTCAGCACTCAAGCTTCTTTATGGTCCAACTCTCATATCTGTACATGACTACTGGCAAAACTATAGCTTTGACAATATGGACTTTTGTCGGCAATGTGATGTTTCTGCTTTTTAATATTCTGTCTAGGTTTGTCATACCTTTCCTTCCAAGGAGCAAGCGTCTTTAATTTTATGGCTGTAGTCACCACCAGCAGTGATTTTAGAGCCCAAGGGGAAAAGAAAAACCTGTCACTGCTTCCACTTTTTCCCCTTCTATTTGCCATGAGGTGATGGGGCCAGATGCTATCATCGTAATTTTTTGAGTGTTAGGTTTTATGCCAGGTTTTTCACTCTCCTCTTTCATCCTCATCAAGAGGCTCTTTAGTTGTAATTTAGGCAGTGGCAGAAAGCTGAAACAGCTGTACTAGTAGCAGCATGAACAGTAACAATAACAGAGCGGTGGAGAAAAGCAACGAATGAGTGTTGTGGTCACAAGGTGAAGCTGCTGGGGAGCACCCTGACTTGGGCAGAAGCATGGAGCAGAGCTTCTCTGGGCCTCACTGAAATCTTCGGTCCTTGGATGAAATGTATGTATTTCAGAGGCAATCTGAGCAACCTGTCAATATTAGCAAACCTTGAGGTGTGGAAGAGAATACAGTTTGTGAATCACTCCAGGAATCTCCCCAGTCGAAGTTTTTAAATGGGTTTTGAATTCTAGCAAACCTGAAGTAAGGAAGCTAAAGGTAAGAACATTACCTATCTCCATTTTATCCTTCCTGCCTACTCAGGCTGGATGTGAGGAGGCAAGAATAAAGAGAACGTAGGCCCCAAATGGTCATTTTCTTTGGAATATCCTGCTTATCTTTATGCCTTTTAAATTCTAATTCTCTTAAAAAGCCACTGTATACTGAATACACCCAATAGGTTATTTTGATATTCCTTTTCTGAGCAATTTGAATTGATTTGATTCCCCATCGTATCTTTGAGGATTCCCTGTATTTCCCCATCTATCTGGTTTCATTCTTCACAGAGAACCCATAAATAACTGAAATTGTTATGGAAATATTTAAGAGTAATTGTTTCTATGACCCTGTATATTCAAATCATCTCTGTCTATAGTAGAAGATTAGGGAGCAACACTGCTTTCTCTATTTGGCTCAAAATTTCATAAAAGTGAGTAACTCTAAATAAAAGGAAGTAGAAAAGAATATAATCAATAGGCACATTTACTGAGTGCCTTTTACCTTCAATGTATTGGGCCCAGCAAATATTGTGTATGGAAGGATAATACATAATGCAACCAGGAACAACTAAATCTTGCAGATGAATATTTTTAATCTATAGGAACAAATACTCTTTTATTTCCAGAGTAAGAAAGCTAAATTTAATATTTAAGCAGTTTTCTTCAAGACAGAATAATTGCTCTTACTATTAGCAAGAGGAAAATTTACTCCCAGGAAATCATAAAGCCTCAAACAAGATCTGGGGAGATGAATGGCACAGCCTGTTTTTTAATCCTGTGAGCTCCCTTCTGGCACAGTAATTCTTCAGCCTTAACCACCTGCAGATCCATTGTTCAAAGCAAAAGGCAACACAAATTGTGTTTCCATTTCCTCATGACAGAGGAAAAGTTGGGTGTCTGGTTTGGAAAATAGAAGTCTTATTGGCGGATCTACAGCTTGGACTTAGAGGGGGATGACTAGAGAGTAGTACACATTCCATCAATCAAACTAGCTTCTTTAAAATGTTATAAAGTGGGCACATAGTTCATTACTGCAGATACAGTGAAACTGAACCACAAATAAATCCTGGTAAACCAAAGACAAGCTTATTATAGAGCACAGAAACAGGCAGGGATTTCTCTATCACTCAAAGTGTGGAATCATGCACAAGGGTCCTTAAACTGAAATCGGTGGGTTAAAGAAAGGGATTTGCTAAGCGTTCCCCAGTTTGCCCTTTGTTGCTGCCTTTTAGCTCCAGATCCTATTCTCTGAAGTTTAGATTCACTGAGAACTCTTGGGGAAACCCTGAGGGAGATTTTGTATCCTCCTACGCAATAACTGACGGCTTCCAGAATTTTCTTCCCAGGTGAGGACTTAGATTTCAAAGTCTTGATCCTTATAGGTGGAGAATAACCATCTTAAAAACTTATTTGTCAGACTTTTACCAATAAAAAAAATATTATTTGGTTACTTCCAAGTAGTTAGTGCAATATGTCTGGATCTGTAACAATTCTTAGCCTTGCCCTTGCAGATTTTCCATACTTTCATCTTTGCAAAACTTTGAGCAGATAATCCCCTGAATGTGGTATAAGGTAACTAGTCCAATAGAGTATACACAGACTCTTAGGAAAATGAGATTCAAGAAACACTGCACAGAAAAGGTTGACATTTAAATTCTTAGTAGAGAGTTACTGGGTGGCAGTTGGAATGCATGGATGGGAAAGGCAATATAGAAAGGGAAATCAGCATTTGCAAACAAATTGGAGTATGTTTGAGGAATGATGAGCAGTTCACTTTGGCTACAATATGGCAGTCATAGACAGAAATAGGCAGAAAATGAAGCTGGAGATGCATATAAGAGCCCCAGGAAATGAAAGACCTTGACCACCATTAGCTGCAGCACAATGACTGGTTTCCGTGGGGACAAAGTTATCATCATTTTCCTACTCTCCACACTTTGTTTCTCCCACTATTTTCTTTCTGTCCATTCAGACACTTCATTCCCCTTATTCAATACAGTCAGATTTAGAATGGATAAGCAGAGACACATAACATCTCTGCAGATAAAAATCTTATCCTTAAAAGTGCTAAGGGCATAAACAAAAACAGAAGGAATCATGAAAGCTATCTGTGCTATGGATCATTGTTCATAAACAGACTGCATTTTATTACAGTATCAGAAACATAGTCTTACAGATGAAGATAACTTCTTAACTTCATACACAAAGAACTGAAAATTTTGCTTCTATTTAGTATGTTGAAACCCAAAAGGAAAGTTACTCCCCATCACTATGAAAAAAGTCACATAAAATATGAAGTCACAAGCTTTTATGACCCTATCAAAAAGATGAGGTCCCAAAACAATCCCATGATCCAAATTTCAAAAAGAGAAGAGCCTTTCCAAGCTTATGAACTGTGTCCGTCACCTTTGGTAGATCACGAGGAAAGGAACTAATTCCCATAAGCAAGAAAGGAGAAATCAGAATTTTAGCAAATCACTAAAAGATGTGTGTATTAGTGTGTCAATCTGGAATAGCTGGAGGCCTCAGACACAAGGGAAGTTCATACTCACCCCTGGCAACCTCCAGTCTCATCTCTGTTTCTGTGAGTTTAGTATTTCAGATGCACATGTAAGTGAGATCGTATTGTATTCAACTTTCTCCGTCTGGCTTATTTTCCTTGGCATAATGCCTTTAAGATTCATCCACAAATGGCAGGATCTTACTCTTTTTTAATGACTGAATAAGAGTCCCGTGTGTGTGTGTGTGTGTGTGTGTGTGTGTGTGTGTGTGGACATATATCTTCTTTACTCATTCATCTAGCCATGGACCTTTAGGGTTATTTCCATGTCTTGGAAATAATGCTACAAAGAACATAGGAGTGCAACTATCTCTTCACGGTAGTGATTTCATTTCTTTCCAATATATACCCGAAAGTACAACTGCTGAATCATATGGTAGTCCTATTTTTAATTTTTTGAGGAATTTCCATCCTGTTTTCCATAGTGACTGCAGCAACTTCCATTTCCACCACTGGTGCACAGGTTTCCCTTTTCTCCACCGTCTCATCACCACTTGCTATCTCTTGTCTTTTTGATAATAACCATTCTAACAAGTTTGTGGTGATATCCCTGTGCTTTTCATTTCCCTGATAATTAACGATGTTTGCACATTTTCATGTACTTTTTGTCCATTTGCATACTGTCTTTGGCAAAACTTCTCTTCAGGTCCTTTGAACATTTTTAAATTGGATTATTTGTTATTATCACTATTGAGTTGTACGAGTTCCAAAATATATTTTGAATGTTAGTCCTTTACTAGATACATGCCTTGCAAATATTTTCTCCCATTTTGTAAGTTGCCTTTTCATTTTATTAAATGTAACTTTCGATGTGCAGAGCTTCTTAGTTTGACAAAGTCTCGTTTGTTTAGTTTTGCTTTTGTTACATATGTTTTGGATTCCATATCCATAAAATCATTGCTAAGACCAAAGTCAAAGAGTTTTGTCCTATATTTTCCTCAAGGAGTTTTATAGTTTAGGTTTTACATTTAAGCCTTCAATCCATTTCAAGTTACTTTTTTTGAGTGATGAAATATAGGGGTCCAGTTTCATTGTCTTACATATGAATATCCAGTTTTTCCTGCATCATTTATTGAAGAGATTGTTTTTTTCTCCATTGAATGTGCTTAGCTTCTCTGTCAAATATTAATTGACTGAATGTACATAGGTTTATTTCTTGGCACTTGATTCTTCTGTTCCACTGGTTTATGTGACTGTTTGTATGCCATTCAACTCAGTTCAGTTCAGTCGCTGAGTCGGGTCCAACTCTTTGCAACCCCATGAACCGCAGCACACCAGGCCTCCCTGTCCATCATCAACTGCCAGAGTCTACCCAAACCCATGTTCACTGAGTTGGTGATGCCATCCAACCATCTCATCCTCTTTTGTCCCCTTCTCCTCCTGCCCTCAAACTTTCCCAGCATCAGGGTCTTTTCCAATGAGTCAGCTGTTTGCATCAGGTGGCCAAAGTATTGGAGTTTCAGCTTCAGCATCAGTCCTTCCAATGAACACCCAGGACAGATCTCCTTTAGGATGGACTGGTTGGATCTCCTTGCAGTCCAAGGGGCTTTCGAGTCTTCTCTAACACCACAGTTCAAAAGCATCAATTCTTCGGGGCTCAGCTTTCTTCATAGTCCAACTCTCACATCTGTACATGACTACTGGAAAAACCATAGCCTTGACTAGATGGACCTTTGTTGGCAAAGTAATGTCTCTGCTTTTGAATATGCTGTCTAGGTTGGTCATAACTTTTCTTCCAAGGAGTAAGTGTCTTTAATTTCATGGCTGCAATCATCATCTGCAGTGATTTTGGAGCCCAAAAGAATTAAGTCAGTTACTGTCTCCACTGTTTCCCGATCTATTTGCCATGAAGTGATGGGACTGGAGACCACGATCTTAGTTTTTTGAATGTTGAGCTTTATGCCATTGCCATACTATTTTGATTACTGTAACTCAGTAATATAGTTTGAAATCAAGAAGTATGACCCCTTCAGCTTTGTTCTTCTTTCTTAAGGTTGTTTTCACTAGTAGGGGTCTTTTGTGGTTCTATATAGATTTCAGAATTTTTTTTTCTATTTTTGTAAAAAAATGCCATTGGAGTCTTGATAGGAATTACATTGAACCTACAGATGTCTTTGGGCTGTGTGGATGTTTTAGTAATAATTATTATTCCAATGCATAAACACAGGGTATCTTCTATTTATTTGTATTTTCTTCAGCTTTTTTCATGAAAGTCCAAATGTTTTCACTGTAGAAATCTTTTACCACTTTGGTTAAATAAATTCATAATGATTTTGTCTTCAATGTTATTATAAACGGCATTATTTTCTTTACTTCTTTTGGATAATTTGTTATTAGTATATAAGAAGACAACTGATTTCTGTGTATTGACTTTCCATGCTGCAACTTACTGAATTCATGATTATTTCTAATAATTTCTTGGTGGAGTCTTTAGGATTTTCCGTATATAAGATCATGTCATTTGCAAACAAAGACGATTTTCTCCTTCCTTTCCAAATCAGATGCCTTTTATATCTTTTACTTGCCTGATTGCTTTGACTATGACTTCCAATATATGTTGAATAGGAGTGATGAGAATGACACCCTTGTCTTGTTTCTGATGGTAGAGGAAAAAACTTTCAACCTTCCACTGTTGAGTAAGATGTTAGCTGTGGGTTTGTCATATAAGGCAGAAATCAACACAACTTTTTAAAACAATTATTCTTCAATTAAAAATAATTTTAAAAATTATTTCAGCATTTAAAAAAGCAAAATCAAATTAATATAATGATTAATTAAAAGTTTCCTCATACATTTTTTTAATACTATAAACTTTCCACTTGTCAAACTGGTGATAGAAAGCACCCACCTATATTTTAATGAGAAGGGTATAAGTTAGTTCTTCCTTTCAAGAGAGCAAATTAGGAAAATATATCAAAAGCAGTAGTGTTCACACCTCTTGAACTTTTGATTCTAGTGCAGATTTATTCTAATGAAACACACTAGGCTTTATGTATGATGAAATTTGTTGTAGTCTTTTTTTTATAACAAAAAGGGAAACAATCCAATACTAAAGGATTAGTTAAATAAATACTAATAAAACTTGGAATGGACTAAAGTGTTAGTCACTCAGTCATTTTGACTCTTTGTGACCTCATGGACTGTAGCCTGCCAGGCTTCTCTGTCTATAGGATTTCCCAGGCAAGAATACTGGAGCCGGTAGCCCTGCCCTTCTCCAGGGGATCTTCCTGACCCAGGGATCAAACCCAGGTCTCCAGCACTGCATCCAGATTCATTACCATCTGAGCCACCAGGGAAACCCCTGTTAAAATCTTACTTATGTAAAATAATGATTCAGGAAATATTTATGGTATAACTTTTACCATATATAAAACTTTTATAGTATAACTTTTAAAAGTATATACATACATAAGCAAAATGTATTAAAATAACCATTCTTTTTTTAATTTAAATTTATTTATTTTAATTGGAGGCTAATTACAATATTGTATTGGTTTTGCCATACATCAACATGAATCCACCTCAGGTGTACACGTGTTCCCCATCCTGAAACTGCCTCCTACCTCCCTCTCTGTATCATCCCTCTGGGTCATCCCAGTGCACCAGCCCCAAGCATCCTGTATCCTGCATCAAACCTGGACTGGTGATTCTTATTTTTAAGTAGAGAGGTTAAATAAATTTTCAATCCTTTTGTTGATTTCGTATAATTCTAAGCCTTCAAGTAATTGACTAAATTTAAACTTTCCAATACCACACCATCCCTTTTTACTACACTCCAGTCAAACTTTTACCTACATTTTTAATAAGTTCAACAGTGATGTCTACTTTGCTAAATGTGATACTCAACATTTAGTTTGTGTCTTAACTTGAACTACTGCAACTTTCAACCCAGTTGATCACTTCCTCATTCTTAATACACTTTCTTCACTTGGCTTACAGGATGCTATCTCTTCTTAGTTTTCTTCCAAACTGCCTTCCCATTCGAATTCTTGTTTGCCGACTGCACCTCTTCTCCCTGAATGTCCCACAGCTCAGCTCTTAGTCTTTTCTACGGTTCACTTACATCAACAGCCTTGGTGATCTGATGCAATCTTACAACTTTAAATATCATGTACAAACACAATTACCCAAATGTACATTTCTAGACTAGACCCCTGTTTTATCCTTCACAATCATATAGCACACTGTTCAAATCTACACAAGTACTTCAATATTAAATAGTAGGCATCTCCAAACAACAAATCTAAAAAGGGACTCTGGTACTGTTTCCCCAAAATCTGCTCTACTCACCTTTTATTCTCCCGAATCCCTTGGATTGTAAGGAGATCCAACCAGTTCATCCTAAAGGAAATCAGTCCTGAATATTCATTGGAAGGACTGATGTTGAAGCTGAAATGCCAATACTTTGGCCACCTGATGTGAAGAAATGACTCACTGGAAAAGACCCTGATGCTGGGAAAGATTGAAGGCAGGAGGAGAAGTGGATGGCAGAGGATGAGATGGTTGGATGGCATCACCAACTTGATGGACATGAGTTTGAGTACTTGATGGACATGAGTTTGAGTAAGCTCTGGGAGTTGATGATGGACAGGGAAGCCTGGCATGCTGCAGTCCATGGTGTTGCAAAGAGTCAGACATGACTGAGCGACTGAACTGAACTGAACGGAATTTCCCTTTATCTCACTCTCTCATCTCTAATTTTACAGAATAAATCTAGCTGACTCTATCCTGTCAATTATTTCTCATCTAGTCCACATCCTACCATGATGTGTTTCCTACATAACTGTGATAGCCCACTAATTAGTCTCCCAGATTCCCCCATCACTTTGGAAGTGTCTGTTATCAAAATGGGCATCACAGTGACCTTTGAAAATGCAAAATGGACAGTCTTAATTTTGTGACCTACAAAAGGTTACCCATTTCATTTGGTAAAAGGAAAGACCTCACAATGTTATGTGAGTTTCTTGCGTGATGTACCTACCACATCCTCACCCCGTTAATTCCCTGAACTCATCTTTTATTCTTCTGTCATTCCCTCTGCTCCATTGTACGTTGTCCTGCCCCACACTCTACATCTAGAAGACACCACTCTGACCCTTCTTTAGCTGATGATTCCTCCTTTTGGGTGAAGAGGATTCCATGAGCCTAAAACACATGCCCAGATGGAAGCACAAGCCTTCCCCTTCTAGACTAAGGTCCAGATAGAAGGAATCCAGAGGTTTCTCACCAAATATCCTTCAAGATTCTGTGTGTGTTCCCAGGATATCTTATAACACTAGTGTGTGCATCCCTGGGGGAGAAGTGCCCAAGAAGAAGCTGCTCAGGGAAGAATTTCAGTGGGGTAGAGACCAGATAGATGAGAGTATTCACATGGATATGCATAAAATCTTCTGTGTGAGATGAAACGAGGCAGGAAGAAAAGAGGGCTGGCCCAGCTCTCATTTGCCTGTGTGATCTTGACATGAAATTCTAATGTGGTTGAGAAAATATAAGTTGGTTTTGGAAAATAAGCATGTAATGCCACAAATCTGTAATCCATTTGCTCCCTTTAGAAAGTAGTTAGAAAATTCTTGGTGAAAAAAACTAAGCTTGTTTATTCCATGATCCACAACTCTGACTTGTTTTTTTTTTTTATTTAGAGTTTTCTTTTTTCCTTTCTGCTAAACCAATAGCCATAGTCAAATACACACAGATCCATTCTGACATGGGAGGCACTGTCATATGTTGCAGTTGAGGGTTATCTGGAAAACAGTTTTAAATAAGTATCAAAATCTTTTAAAAGAATGTAGTTTTTTATTCTGAAATACAATGTCTAGAAATGTACCCAAGCAAAAGGCTTAGATGTCATTCAATTCAGTTCAGTTGCTCAGTCGTATTCGACTCTTTGCGACCCCATGAATCGCAGCACGCCAGGCCTCCCTGTCCATCACCAACTTCCGGAGTTCACCCAAACCCATGTCCATCGAGTCGGTGATGCCATCCAACCATCTTATCCTCTGTCATCCACTTCTCCTCCTGCCCTCAATCTTTCCCAGCATCAGGGTCTTTTCAAATGAATCAGCTCTTTGCATGAGGTGGCCAAATTATTGGAGTTTCAGCTTCAACATCAGTCCTTCCAATGAACACCTAGGACTGATCTCCTTTAGGATGGATTGGTTGGGTCTCCTTGCAGTCCAAGGGACTCTCAAGCGTCTTCTCCAACACCACAGTTCAAAAGCATCAATTCTTTGGCGCTCAGCTTTCTTCATAGTCCAAATCTCATCAATACATACATAACCACTGGAAAAACCATAGTCTTGACTATGTCTAGTCAAGACCTTTGTTGACAAAGTAATGTCTCTGCTTTTGAATATGCTGTCTAGGTTGGTCATAACTTTCCTTCCAAGGAGTAAGCATCTTTTAATTTCATGGCTGCAATCACCATCTGCAGTGATTTTGGAGCCCAGAAAAATAAGTCAGCTACTATTTCCACTGATTCCCCATCTATTTGCCATGAAATGATGGGACCAAATACCATGATCTTTGTTTTCTGAATGTTGAGCTTTAAGCCAACTTTTTCACTCTCCTCTTTCACTGTCATCAAGAGGCTCTTTAGTTCTTCTTCACTTTCTGCCATAAAGGTGGTGTCATCTGCATATATGAGGTTATTGATATTTCTCCTGACAATCTTAATTCCAGCTTGTGCTTCCTCCAGCCCAGTGTTTCTCATGATGTACTCTGCATATAAGTTAAATAAGCAGGGTGACAATATGCAGCCTTGACGTACTCCTTTTCCTATTTGGATCCAGTCTGTTGTTCCATGTCCAGTTCTAGCTGTTGCTTCCTGACCTGCATACAGATTTCTCAAGAGGCAGGTCAGGTGGTCCAGTATGCCCATCTCTTTCAGAATTTTCCACAGTTGATTGTGATCCACACAGTCAAATGCTTTGGCATAGTCAATAAAGCAGAAACAGATGTTTTTCCGGAACTCTCTTGCTTTTTCGATGATCCAGCGGATGTTGGCAATTTGATCTCTGGTTCCTCTGCCTTTTCTAAAACCAGCTTGAACATCTGGAAGTTCATGGTTCACATATTGCTGAAGCCTGTCTTGGAGAATTTTAAGCATTACTTTACTAGCATGTGAGATGAATGCAATTGTGCAGTAGCTTTAGCATTCTTTGGCATTGCCTTTCTTATGGATTGGGACTGACCTTTTCTAGTCCTGTGGCCACTGCTGAGTTTTCCAAATTTGCTGGTATATTGAGTGCAGCACTTTCACAGTATTGTCTTTCACTGGAATTCCATCACCTCCACTAGCTTTGTTCATTAATATTTTTTAATAAAAAGACTCATGCAAGTGGTGTATCATAAAAATATTATATACAATTATACTGATAAAATGAATCATTAAATAGTTCATGTTATAGCTATACAACATACAACCATACAGTTCCTAAATATAATAGCTCATGACACAGAAGTTTATTTCTGCTATATTTAGTGAAAAATAATAAGTTAAAAACAAATTGAATATAATCTTCTTTCAAAGAGGATAGTTGTAGAAATACTTGTGCATGTATAGAAATATTTCTGTTAAGTATATGTCTACTTGTAACAGTTGCTGCCTCCAAGTAGAAATAACACAAATGAAATTTTTAGTTTTTTAAAATATGTTTTAATAATAAAGTGAATTAAAATACTAATATTTTATAAGAAAGCATCTCAGCATTCATCTTTTACTTTAAATTTTATTTGACATTTTTTCCAATTTTATTGAGAAATAATTGACATATATCATTGTATCCATTTAAGGTGTCCAGCATGACAGTTTGATTTACATATATTGTGAAATGATTACCACACTAGGCTCAGCTAACATCCATCTTCTCTTCTGTTTTTTTATCTGATGAATTATATTTTCAGTACTTCATAAGGTTTTAGAAGATTCAAATCTCTTTAGTTGAGCTGTGCTCATTGTAATGCCTTTAAACAGTATTTTTGCAGTCTTGTTATTTTTCTTCCACCTTGGCTTTACTTTATATGCATTATTAGCTTTTATGATAAAATCCACATTTCCTCATCTATAAAAGGATAGTCACTATTCACATGGTTGTTGTGAGGATTGAATGACATAGTACATAAGCATAATCAAGAATGAAGATTATTATTTTTAATCTAATTCTTAGTTTTTCAATCAGAAAATAATATATTTGAATGCTTTCCAATAGAGCACATACTTACACTTGTTCAAAAGTAAGAAAAATTTATAATTCTGGTTTTATAGGCACTTTGATGGTTTCAGAAATAAATGAAATAGCTCTAAATGTTTAAAGTCTTGGTATTTCAAATTCACGCTTTTTAAACTATTTTGCCATAAACATTACCTTTGTAAAACTTTGTTTCTTATCATTGATCCTAAAATAGTCATAAGATTGTTAAACATTTTTGGACTCATTTCATCAAAAAACGGATTAAGTAATATTTAAGTTACAAGAGAAGAGCTATTTCCTTTGAAATATTTTGCAACCCATCATAATATTTTACCATGTAGAACAATAGCATAAACCAAAATTTACATTTAAATGTTCAGTTTTCAAAACAATTTTTCAGAATCAAAATAAATGATTTATGTTCAAAGAAAATCTGCTTTGCAGAATTATAAAAATGAATGCCAGAATACCTGTTTTAAAAAGGCTGTATCATTTCATGGATGAATTAGAACATTTTGACTGTGCCTCTTACTTAGCATGGAAGACTTTCTCTTCTCTGAAAGATAAACTACCGTCATTGAAGGAAATACCTACTGGGTGGACGTTAACAATGCTCTTCTCAGGATCAGTTCCATTTGCACACAAATCACTCAAAAAGGAGAATTGTAAACTGGTCAATATTACTACTCCACAAAAATCCCATGAAGTGGTCTTTAATATAAAATTCAGTCAAATAAATCCTCATCAGCTATGAGTTTTCAATAAGGTCTATGTCAGTCAGCTCTACTCATTATTTTTGAAAACAAACTTTTATTATAAAATAATGTATCTATTAAAGAAAATTTGGAAAACTAGAATCAAAGGGTCATTTATTTTCCTAAGATCAAAATTTCTTTGAGGTTTTAATTGTCCTAATCACTCCTAAATCCAGCAAACATTTAGTGTAGCAGATCACAATGAATCATCCGTATTTGGATAGTATTCAGCATAAGATTATCTAGTATTTGATCTACATAAAAGGGCTCCTCTCCTGCTGCTTTATGGGAATGGAAGAAAGTTTACTGTTTCTCAGTCATTACTCATAAATATTGTGTGATGTTTCACTTCACATAGATTTCCACTGGCATCCAGGATCTTACTAACCTAACATTATTTTAAAGGATGCTATTCTATCCAGTTTCCTAAGCGTTAAGTTTCACTGCTAAATTTTGCCCCAAATGCAAAGCATTCTGGCTTGATTGGTAAAAGGACCTAAGTTCTAGCCCTGTGTTTTGGCTCTCATTTTGGACAAGCCACCTTAATATTCAGAACCTTGAGTCCCTCCTCTGTTATATGGGGAGACTAAACTAGATATTCTTTAGGGTTTCTTTCCAGCTCAAGTTTTTGTGAACTTATTCTAGGTCACAGGATATAGCTGAGCACTCCAGGAAAGACTAAGTCATAATCTTGACCAATGGTTCTTGACTATGAAGTCAGGGGCCACAGTTGCCAGAGATGTTAAAGCATATTGCCAAGGAAATATTCATATGTCTCTACAAACAGAAGATGCCCTTTTTCATCTAGAAGATTCATTCACCACAGAGAATCAGAAAAATATCATTGAAATCAGATTACAGCAACTCCTTGCTTAAATTCTTAGATGGCTTCTAAAAACCAAGCCTGTTCACAGTGTATAAATCCCGAAACCATTTGTCCCTGCCTAACTTTCCAACCTCATCTCTTTCCTGTGTAATCTACCCACCAGTATCTCATAGCAGTGATTCAGGTACACTGGATTTCTTTGATTTTCTCTAATGAGTCAAGCTGTTTTTTACAATGGGTCCTCTACAAGTAAAATTCTCTCTCACTGGAACTTTATTCAGCCAGATCATAGTATATCAGTCTGGTGAATAGGCATTTATTCAGATATGTATGAAAACACACTCATTTCAGTCTCAGAAGTCAGTGGGAATATCTTGGTTCTGACCACATCTTTTTTATTTGCTCCAAACAGAGAAATACATATATTTGTACATTTTGTTCCACTTTCATCTCAAAATAGTGAAAGATAGCAACGACTTCCTCGTTCAGTGAAGTTATCAGAGTCTCAGCCATCACGTCTCAAGTCTTCCCTGTCCCTCCTACCAAGAGTGGTTACCCACTGTCACCGCCACCAGCAGCAATACGTTCTAATACATGACCTTGCATGGTCTTCACAGATTTATGATTTTCAAAATGACCTCATTTATTTGCTTTTTGTTTATTACCTGAAAACATTATCTCTATCTCCTAAAATGAGAACAGACTGAATCTTTGTCCCTATACATGCATATTCCTCTCATCATGATGTAATAATATTTTAACTGTAAATGTGGGTCCTAAATATTAAAAAGGTAATCATCCTCTGAAAGGGATTTTCTGATGAACACATTAATTTGCAAATGAAGGTTCCCCAACTCTATAAAGATTCCCCAATAAAGTACCAAACATAAAATGTTTTGAGTACAGAAAAGTTGAACCATGGCCAATCTGATTTACTGTTGGAAATGCTAAAATGGCAGCCAGCTTTGAGTTCTAACAGAAAAAGTTAAAAGATCCAAGAAAAAACATTACAATTAAATACCTGACTGAGTACTCAGAAATCCATGAAAATTTTCTCAAATGAAAAAACAAATTTGCATTGTTTATATTCAGCATTTATTACAAAAGCACACCTGAAAGATGAAATGATATGATATTTAAAAGACACAGATGGGTATAATGGACTTTTGGACTCAGTGGGAGAGGGAGAAGGTGAGATGATTTGGGAGAATGACATTGAAACATGTATAATATCATGTAAGAATCGAATTGCCAGTCTATGTCCGATGCAGTATATGGCACGCTTGGGGCTGGTACACGGGGATAACCCAGAGAGATGTTGTGGAGAGGGGGGTGGGAGAGGGGTTCATGTTTGGGAACGCATGTACACCCGTGGTGGATTCATGTCAATGTATGCCAAAACCAATACAGAATTGTAAAGTAAAAAAAATAAATTATTAAAAAAAATTTAAACGTATAAAATAAAATAAAATAAAAAATTTAAATGTTATTTTGAAAACAAGGGCAAGGTGAAAAAAAAAATTATTCCTATGACAAATTTCCAACCGGGACTTTTATAAAGAGAAACTATAATAATCTTTATTATAGGTATCTTCATTCTTTAGATGTTTCCACTACAACAATAAGTTTTACAGAGTGATTTAATAAACTGCCCCAATTTAAATAATTATGCTTTCTTTTCCCTTGAAGACATTTGTCTTTTGTGATTCATACTTAAAGAGCAGTAAAACAATTTCTGCACTAATCTACAGATTGCTGGGAAGCAGTAAGTGGGAAAGCATGAGGCAAATTTTTAAATGATCCCGAAGTTCAATCCTCTTTGGAACTTTTAGGTAATCAACAGGAGGTTGTTATGAAACATGATCAAGAAACCTCATAAAGTGCACTCTTTAAAGTTCTGTTGAATGCTATGGTGTTAATACAACCTAACAACACAGCATATAACATTACTGGGTGAAGGGGGACAATTTCCCCTCCACAGAGCGATGAAATAATATTAGTAAGCCTTTATTACATGATTATTGGCTTCCCAGTTGGCATTAGTGGTAAAAAAAAAAAAATCTGCCTGCCAATGCAAGAGACGTAAGAGGTGTGGGTTTGATCTTCCTAGGATAGGAAGATCCCCTGGAGGAGGAAATGGCATGCCACTCAAGGATTCTTGCCTGGAGAATCCCATGGACAGAGGAGCCTAGTGGGCTACAGTCCATGGGGTTGCAAAGAGTCGGACCCAGCTGAACTTCTGAGCACACGTTTCATGATTATCAGCTCATAAAGCCATCAATACTTTACTCTTTTTTAAAAAAATAGTTTTGTTGGAGTATGGTGGATTTACACTGTTTCAGGTATACAGCAAAATAATTCAGTTATACATCTTTTCAAGATTCTATTCTCATATAGGTTATCACACAATATTGGGTAGAGTTCCCTATGCTACACAGTAGGTCCTTGTTAGTTACCTATCTTACATATAGTGGTGTACACATGTTCATCCTATGCTCTTGATTTATCCCTCCCTTCAGCATTGCTGCTTTGGTAACCACAAGTTTGTTTACAATGTCTATAATCTGCTTCTGTTTTATAAATAAATTCATTTGTATCTTCTTAAATTTATATTCCATGTATAAGTATATCATACATTTGTCTTTCCCTGTCTGACTTGATTGAAGGTGGGAGGAGAAGGGGACGACAGAGGATGAGATGGTTGGATGGCAACACTGACGTGATGGACATGAGTTTGAGTAAACTCCAGGAGTTGGTGATGGACAGGGAGGCCTGGCATGCTGCAGTCCATGGGGTCGCAAAGAGTCAGACACGACCGAGCAACTGAACTGAACTGTCTGGCTGACTTCACTTAGTATAATAATTTCTAGTTGCCTCCATCTTGCTGTGAATAGCATTATTTCATGCTCTTTTATGGCTGAGTAATAGTTCCTTGGATGCATGTACCACGTCTTCTTTATCCATTTCTCTCTTGATGGGCATTTAGGTTGCTTGCATGTCTTGACTATTGTACTGCAATGAACACTGGGATACATGTGTTCTTTTGGATTATGGTTTTCTCTGAATGCATACCAAGGAGAGGAATTACTAGATCATATGTTAGCTCTATTTTAAGTTTTTTAAGGAAACTCCATACTCTTCTCCATAGTGGTTGTACCAATTTGTATTCTTACCTGCAGTGTAGGAAGCTTCTGTTTTCTCCAAACTTTCTCCAGCATTCATTATTTGTAGACTTTTTGATGATGGGCGTTCTGATTGATCTGTGATACTCCATTGTAGCTTTGATTTGCATTTTTCTGATAATCAGTGATGTTGAACATCTTTTCATGTGCCTTTTGGCCAATTGTAGGTTTTGTTTGCAGAACTCTCTGCTTAGATCTTCTACCCATTTTTTGATTGGTTTGTTTGTTTTCATTTAGATTGTCTTTTTACATAGAGCCTTAAGAATTTTTTGTGTATTTTGGAGATTACTCCTTGGTTTGTTGAATCATTTGGAAATATTTTCTCCCATCTGTGGGTTGTTTCTTCATTTCATCAACACCTTGTTCCTAAGCAATCGGCATGACAATGTTATTGGTCTGAAACAAAATGATGTGTTGCTGCCCAGTGGCTTTAATAAGATCACAAAGTGACGTATTAAAAGACAAGAAAATACTGAGAAGCATTGTCATCCATTAGAGGAACATTTTTGTTTGTAAAATCCAGGACTCAAGGAACCTAGCTTTCACTCTTCACCTATAGCATTTTTTTCCTGAATTTATTTGATTCATGTTTACAATAAAGAAATGACCAGTTGAATATAGGTCCTAGTATCTGTGGATATACCGGCAAGTTGGGTAACTGACTTTTTAGGATGTTTCTCTTCTGCCCCTACTTCTCCTCCTCTCTTTTTAATTAAATATATTTCAGTGTTCATGAAATTTCATAGACTGACAGCTCCAGAGACAATGGTTCACCAAGAAACCACAGGTACCATGAGTAATTGGCAGTATGAGCTCTACCCAGGGATGGGTTCATTCTGTGCTTGAAGAGCTGTGAGTTTGCCAGTGAAATTGGTGGTAAGAGTGACTTTAGCATCAGCCAGAGAGAGGTCAGTACAACAAAATCTAAGAAAATACCTTTCTGTTTAACATATATACATATAACCTCTCGTATAAACATTGAGAAACAAAGGGAAAATAATTCTTTTGTTCAGGTCATACTGTAAATGGCAGACGCTATGTATCACATTGTCTTAAGTTCAGGGGAAAATAAATATTTTATTCCTCTGGTTAAATCAACAATTAGACTTCTTCTTGTCTTTTCTCCAGGTTCCCAACATCTTTTTTAGATACACAAAATATTAGGAAAAAAAAGTAATATGTATCAAGAAATCAGAACCTATGGATACCATAAAATTATGTTGCTTGTAATCAACCAATACAGTATTCCGTTACACTGTGTCCTCACAGCAATCTATGATTATTTTGTTCATAGGCTCTCATTTCACTCAACATTTTGAACTCTCCTCTCCTACCCATATCTCTCTGCTACTTCTAAAGATATCAACTTAATAAAAAATTTGATCCCAATAGTGGAGAGTTAGGAAACTATTTTCAGTGTAGTGTATTGACAAGACCACACAAACTAAAATCAGTAATGAGACATGTGTTTGCTAGTTCTGATCTACTCATCTAAACATATGGTCTTAGACCAAGTATCCCACCTCCATGAACATCTCTTTTCCTAGATGGAACATGAAAATAAAAGAATACACAGTTGTTGAAAAATTGAATAACTGTAGAAAGTATAGTCATCCAATAATGGGGCTTCTAAATGTTAACCCATGTGCAATCTAATCCAAGTCTTCACAGGTAGCATATACTAATACTAATGAGTTCAATCTCTGTGTCTAATCCAGTAGTGATTTTAAATTTGACTGCATCAAAACAAAGCTTACCAGGTGGCACTAACAGTAAAGGACTCACCAGCGGATGCAGGAGATGTAAGAGACATCTTCGATCCCCGGGTCTGGAAGATCCTCTGGGGGAGGAAATGGTAACAGTCCAGTAGTTTTGCCTGGAGAATCCCATGGACAGAGGAGCCTGGCCATCTACAGTCCAAAGGGTTGCAAAGAATCAGACACAACTGAAGCAACTTATATATTGTACATATATAATTACACACATATATACATACACGTGTATATAAATATACGTGTATGTTTATATACACATAGACACACATTTATATACACATAGACACACATTTATATATACACACATGCTGTGCTGTGCTTAGTCCCTCAGTCATGTCCAACTCTTTGTGACCTCATGGACTGTAGCCCGCAAGGCTCCTCTGTTCATGCGGATTCTCCGAGCAAGAATGCTAGAGTGGGTTGTCATGCCCTCCTCCAGGGATCTTTACAACCCAGGGATTGAATTCAGGTCTCCTACATTGCAGGCGAATTCTTTACCGTCTGAGCCACCAAGGAAACCCAAGAATACTGGAGTGGGTAGCCTATCCCTTCTCCTGGGGAATTTCCCAACCCAGGAATTGAACCAGGGTCTCCTGCATTGCAGGCAGATTCTTTACTAGCTGGGCCACCCAGGAAGGCCTATATACACACATATATGTGCGCATATATGCATATATGTATGTATGTGTGTGTGTATATATATATATGTATTAGGGAATATTGGTTTCAATAGCTTCATCTTTACTCTGATAATCCTGATATCAAATAATGTATAATCCCTTGCTAGCTTCACCTTACAACCTGGGCAATAATTTTGCTCTGTTCAAAGGACCAATTCTGTTCTTTTTCTCCCCAGTAGAACTTGTCGAACAGCGTCTAAAATTCCATGGTGATTGTTAGAGATGTCTCATTGTCTTTAGACTGAGACCAAGAAGGGATGGTATAAGAATAGTGCTATAAAAACACCTTTTGAGAAATGTTGCACTAGAGAAAATTATATTACATAGTATTTGTATTGGAGGCTTCATCTCTTTTTTTTTTTTGAAGAATAATAATCTCTTTAGTTACAAATATCATGATTGTGTACATAGAAAATCCTATGCAATCTATAAAAAGGCAAAAAGAAATAATAAATGAATTATTAAGTTTGACGGATATCAAATCAATATAGAAAATCAACTGATTTCCATATACCAGCAAGGAATAATTGAACACATTAGTAGTATCAAAAATGTAAAATACTTAGGCGATAGACAAAAGATGCAATCTTGTACACCAATTTGTTGTAGCTGTTGTTGTTGTTCAGTCACTCAGTCATGTCTGAGTCTTTGCGACACCATGGACTCCAGCATGCCAGGCTTCCCTGTCCTTCAGCATCTCCCAGAGCTTGCTCAAACTCATGTCCATTGAGTCAATAAGGCCATCTACCATCTCATCCTCTGTCATCCCCTTCTCCTTCTGCCTTCAATCTTTCCCAGCATCAGGGTCTTTTCTAATGACTTGGCTCTTCATATCAGGTGGCCAAAGTATTGGAACTTCAGCTTCAGTATCAGTCCTTCTAATGTATATTCTGGATTGATTTCCTTTAGGATGGACTGGTTGGATCTCCTTGCAGCCCAAGGGACTTTCAAGAGTCTTCTCCAACACCACAGTTCAAAAGCATCAATTCTTTGGCATTCAGCCTTCTTTACACTGATTTGTAGGTCACACAAATTTGCTGAGAGAAAATTTAAAGGACAGAACATGAATGGATATAGATATACACAAAATTCCTGGGCCAGACGATCCAATATTTTCAACTCTGCCCCAGTTATATTCCAGTAGTGTTTACATAGAAAAGGACAGGCTGATTTCATAATTCATTTGTAAATGCTATTCCTTTATAAATGCAATCATTTGTAAAGTACAGAATAACCAAGCAGATTCAAGCTAGAAGAAGAAAGTTGTAGGACTAAAACTACCTAATTTCAAAACTTAGTGTACATATATAGTAATAAAATCACTGTGGTATTTTATGAAGGTAGACAAAGCAGTGTAGCATAAATAGACACACACACATACATACGATAAATAACTAATTATTGAAAAGTGTGCACATATAATTCAGTGAATAAGAATCATGTTTTCCAGAAATGGTTCTGGAATAACTGGATATCCATACACCAAAGGAAAAATAATATGAATTTCAATCCATACCTCTTTACCATATATATAAAAAAATCTCAACATGGATTACAGACCTAACTGTGAAAACTAAAATTATAAAATAGCTAGGGAAAAACAGAAACACTGTTTCACTTTGGATTGGGCAAATACTTCTTCTTCTTTTTTTTTTTTTTTTCAAGCCCATTTCAAGTAGTCAGAGTTTACTTCCATTTTATTCTTTTTGGAAAATAAACTTTCTGAATTACAAAATAACTTGACATGATTAATATTTATATGTGAATACTTAATTTATCAGTGACAGGATTCATTCAAAACTAGTCTTATCAAGTAATACTTCAGGATGTTGTGTATTTGGCCAAGTTCTTTTATGGTCCTGCTATTTTGGATCAGAATTTATTTATTTATTTATTAAATATAAATTTATTTGTTTTAATTGGCAGTTAATTACTTTACAATATTGTGTTGGTTTTGCCATACATCAACATGAATCCGCCACAGGTGTACATGTGTTCCCCATCCTGAATCCCCCTCTCTCCTCCCTCCTCATACCATCCCTCTGGGTTGTCTCAGTGCACCAGCCCCAAGCATCCAGTATCATGCATCGAATCTGAACTAGTGATTCATTTCATATATGGTTTTATACATGTTTCAAAGCCATTCTCCCAAATCATCCCACCCTCGCCCTCTCCCACAGAGTCCATAAGACTGTTCTGTACATCTGTGTCTCTTTTGCTATCTCGCATACAGGGTTATCATTACCATCTTTCTAAATTCCATATATATGTGTTAGTATACTGTATTGGTGTTTTTCTTTCTGGCTTGCTTCACTCTGTATAATCGGCTCCAGTTTCATCTACCTCATTAGAGCTGATTCAAATGTATTCTTTTTAATGCTAAGTAATACTCCATTGTGTATATGTACCACTGCTTTCTTATCCATTCATCTGCTGATGGACATCTAGGTTGCTTCCATGTCCTGGCTATTATAAACAGTGCTGCAATGAACATTGGGGTACATGTGTCTCTTTCAATTCTGGTTTCCTCAGTGTGTATGCCCAGCAGTGCGATTGCTGGTTCATAAGGCAGTTCTATTTCCAGTTTTTTAAGGAATCTCCACACTGTTCTCCATAGTGGCTGTACTAGTTTGCATTCCCAGCAACAGTGTAAGATGGTTCCCTTTTCTCCACACCCTCTCCAGCATTTATTGCTTGTAGACTTTTGGATCGCAGCCATTCTGACTGGTGTGAAATGGTACCTCATTGTGGTTTTGATTTGCATTTCTCTGACAATGAGTGATGTTGAGCATCTTTTCATGTGTTTTTTAGCCATCTGTATGTCTTCTTTGGAGAAATGTCTATTGAGTTCTTTGGCCCATTTTTTGATTGGGTCGTTTATTTTTCTAGAATTGAGCTGCAAGAGTTGCTTGTATATTTTTGAGATTAGTTGTCTCTAATACTAATATTTAATTTTTATGTTTTTACTGAAATTTTAGAAATTGAATGATATGGAAAAAGAAAGAGATGCATTGCAATAATTCAAATGATGTGAAATCTGAGGCCCATTCCTTTTTATAAAATTATCCTGATTAGTTATGCCCACTTAATAACATTGAATCTCTAGTAAACTGAAATTAACAACCCTTTCTTTTAGCTCTTTGACCAATATTGAAAGCAACTCAGCAGCATGATCATGAGCCTTAAAACACTCTTTATCATTAACATGATAATTATATTTCTAAAGAGCTTTACAAAATATAGAAAGAAAAAACCTTTATGCCAATACATTTATTCCACAGTATTTACATAAATGGCCAGCAATAGATAAACAGCAATATAAAATCAGGCTTATTTGTAATATGGGAAATTATACAGCCAATAAAATGTTTACAAAACATTTTAAATAAAACATTATAGCACAGAATATGCTGGTGTTATTGATATAATGATAGGTGAAAAGTCACGATAGAAATTTTTATATACACTGTTTTTTAACTGTGAAAAATATTCAGAGACAAAAGTTTGAAAAAATGCATCAAATGCTAATGTTGATTTCTTATGTTAAGGAAGTTTCTTCTACTTGTTCTTTGAATTCTTATATACTCACTACTATAATATATATTTGCTTCCCTCGTGGTTCAGATGGTAAAGTGTCTGCCTACAATGCGGGAGACCCGGGTTCAGTCCCTGACTTGGGAAGATCTCCTGGAGAAGGAAATGGCAACCTACTCCAGTATTCTTGCCTGGAAAATCCCATGGACAGAGGAACCTGGTAGGCTGCAGTCCATGGGGTCGCAAAGAGTTGGACACAACTGAGCCACTTCACATTCTTTTAACATTCATAATCCAAAAACAACTTATAAAAATAATATAGGCCTAATTTTATCTCAGAAGAATTGACAGTTTAGTGAAATTTTAGAAAGTTTTGTCTTCTAAAGTTTAGATCTCCAAAAAAAGTAAACTAACACTGAATCTAGGATCTTAGTCAAAAAGAAGTCTTTCTGATTCATTGCTGAGTTATTCCTCCTATATACCAGTTGATCTGATAAGACTCTGAAAGTCTTTGAGACTTCTATATCAAATGCATCTTTGCAGTTCCTAAATCAACCTGAAATTTGAGGAAAACATGTTGGTGATTTTTTTAAAGTGTACCAAAATATGTACCACCTTTAGAATGCTTGCTATGGGCATCTGACATTCAAGTAATATATCACTGTGGTTTGTCATCCAGAAAAGTCATCCTTGAGAGATGCTTGCAAAACATTTGAGTAGCTTCTCTAATAGTATGCTACTTGAATATATCCTTCATATAACTGATAGCTAGAGGAGGAATTTTCTAAAAGAACCTCTGAGCATCTTATGAGAAAAAAATACATGGTTTAATTTTAAATTATGAATAATCTTAAGAGGGCAGGATGAGACATTGACATAAATGTGTGTATAGCATATATGGGATACTATAATATAATGAATGTCCACCATGAATGCATGGCTCTTAAAAGGGAATTTAATGTATGACTCTCAAGAGAGTAGAAAGAAGTGAAAGTGAAAGTCGCTCAGTCATGCCCCATACTTTGGGACTCTGAATGACTATACAGTCCATGGAATTCTCCAGGACAGTATACTGGAGTCAGTAGCCTTTCCCTTCTCCAGGGTATCGTCCCCAGCCAGGGATCAAACCCAGGTTTCCTACATTGCAGGTGGATTCTTTACCAGCTGAGCCACAAGGGAAGCCCCAAAACACTGGAGTGGGTAGCCTATCCCTTCACCAGGGGATCTTCCTGACCCAGGAATCAAACCAGGGTCTCCTGCATTGCAGGTGGATTCTTTACCAACTGGGTTATCAGGGAAGCCCCAAGAGAATAGAAAGTTCCAAATAGTGGAGAAACAATTGTGAACAGAAATGAATTTTGTTGCTATCTGGCCTGTTTTAGTCTGAGTATATCCTGTTAACAGGAAGTTATTCCTCAAAATAAGGCAGTGGATTTTGCGTCTTGATCGACACTGTCTCTCATACAGGACAACGAAAATGCTGCAGTGACTGAGAAAGGGTATGTTCCTCTGGATGGATTAAAGATGGGGGAAATAGCTTTCAAAGTTAATATATATATTTCTAAGATCACATGTCACAAATGGGAAACCAATTTGACTACATAAGTTATTCTTAGAAACAGCAAATCAAGTTGTGCAAGCAGCTTTTAATGAGACCTGATCTATCGATCTATCTATCTATATATCTGTCTCTCTCTATATATATACACACACATATGTATACTATTTTTATATAATATGTAAAATATATATAAGTATATGTAAAACATGTAAATTTATATAGATGGATATATATAAATGCTTCCTAGGTGACTCAGTGGTAAAAAGTCTGCCCACCAATGCAGGGGAGGTGGGTTCAATTCCTGGATTGGGAAGATACTCTGGAGTAGGAAATGGAAACCCACTCAAGTATTCTTACCTGAAAAATCCCATGAACAGAGAAGCCTGGTGGGCTGTAGCCCATAGGGTCACAAAAAGTTAGACATAATTGAGCAACTGAGCTCACACACACACATCTCGATAAATACACAGACTTCCCAAGTAACTCAGTGGTAAAGAATGCACCTGTCAGTGCAGAAGACACAAGAAATGCTGCTTTGATCCCTGAGTCAGGAAGATCCCCTGGAGAAGGAAATAGCAACCTACTCTAGTATTCTTGCCTGGAAAACTCCGTGGACAAAGGAGCCTGGTGGGCTACAGTCCATGGGGTCCCAAGAGAGTAGGACATGACTTAGTGGCTAAACAACAACAGCAAATATAAATACACATAATCATATATAAAATGTATTTAAATATAAATTATATAAAATATTTATAGACACATGTGTAATGTACATACAAATTTATGTTGCCCTTCCAATCTCGTGTCCTAAAAAGTGACCAACTAGCAGAATTCAGCAGTTCATATAACTACTAATAGCTGAGAGTTCTTAATATATTCAAGGTATTAGCCTTTTGCTGGATGTATGGTTTGCAAATATTTTCTTCTAGTCTGTAACCGGTCTTTTTATTCTCTTGACAGAGTCTTTCACAGAGTAAAAGTTCTTAATTTTTATAAAGTCCAATTTATCAATTTTCCCTCATAAGAGTCATGCTTTTGGCATCAAATCTAAAAATTCTTTCACTAGGCCCAAATACTTTTTGCTGTATTTTGTCCTAAATACTTCATAGCTTTACACTTTTCATTTAAATCCATAATCTAATCTGAGTTCGTTTTTGTATATAATGTGTGGTTTAGGTGGGTTCTTTGTTTCTGCCTAAGGATGTCCAATTGCTCTAAGCAGCATTTGTTACACAGTTTATTTTCCTTCATCAGATTGCTTTTGCACTTTTGTCCAAAATCAGCTGGGCATATCCGTGTAGATCTAGTTCAGGGTTCTCAGCTCTGTTATGTCTGTTATATCTATGTCTAGCTTACCCTCTGCCAGTACCACACTGTCTTGACATCTGTGGTTATGCACCAGGCCTTCATACTGGATAGAGTGATTCCTCTCACTTTTTTTTCTTCTCAAAATCATTTTAGCTACTCTGTGGCTTATTTCTTTCCATATAAATTTTAAAAGAACCTTGTCTATGTGTACAAAACTCTTGGTAGGATTTTGATCATGTTCATTTGTTTTCAACTTACTTGGAAAAATAAACTCAGAATTTTTTCAAAATGAGCAAAAGTAACGCAGATGTTTTAAATAGAAATTTGTTACCACTCTGTGTAATCAACATGCAGGATATTAGAATTGCTTTTGTAGATTGAGTGTTCCTCGCCTTAATCTCTCAAAGTATACCCTATAACAGAAACTGACAAACTTAGGCTCATGCAGTCTCTTTGTAATAAGACTTGTAAGCTAAGAATGGTTTTTCATTTTGTAGGGGTTGTGAAAAGCAAACACAGAGGAGTGTGACAAAAATCACATGTTAGCTACAAAACCTAAAATATATCTTTCTCTTTCTCTTTATGGAAAAAGCTTGCTGACTTCTGATGTATAGTGCCACAAATTTACATGATGAAGAATAAAAGAAAATAAATTGTTACAATCTAAAAAGTGTAAAACTCCCGAATAACTAGTAACTAAATTTACCAATATATAAGGGACATCCCAGGTGGCACTAGTGGTAAAGATTCCTCCTGCCAACCATTATATAAACTTCTCCGCAACCAAGTTAAGGTCACCAAGTAAATCAATCTCTAACCTACTGAATATATTCCTTTAAAATTATATTAAGAAACAGTTTACATTTCTAATATAATGTAGTTTTGTAAGCTGAAAACCAATGCTCTTCAAGTACAAGGGATTAATTTTATTCACATATTAAAACAAGATGATTTTATGGAGACAGAATAGAGTTTACAAAAATGGATTCCTGAGCCAAGTGCTTTGAATTTGAAAATCAGCTTTGTCACTAAAACGAATCTGCCTGCCGACGCAGGAGATATGAGATGCCTGGGTCAGGAAGATCCCCTGGAGAAGGAAATGACTACCCCACTTCAGCATTCTTGCTGGGAGAATCCCATGGACAGAGGAGCCTGGTGGGCTAAAGCACATGGAATCACAAACACCTGGACACAGCTGAGTGTCTGAGCACAACCTGACCTGAACTTAGGTTAACAAGTATCTTAACCTTCCTGAGGATCAGTTTTCCCATCTGTAAAAATGAGGATAAAACCAATACTTACATCACAGGGATATAGTGATAATTAAGTGTGTTAATACATGTGAAAGGTATTACAATGGTTTAAAGAAAGCTCAGCGTAAGATGTTTCCTAGTAAGGGATATAGTGATAATTAAGTGTGTTAATACATGTGAAAAGTATTACAATGGTTTAAAGAAAACTCAATGTAAGATGTTTCCTAGTAATATTAATATTAGTTATATACTATAGTATTCATTGTCAACACAGTCCAAAAATTAGCAACTTATTCTTATCACCAAAATCTTACAGAGCCGATTTTTTTCATGGTAGTTAATACTTGTAATATTTAAGTCAAAAAGTGTGAAATCATTGTTCATTCTCCAGATATGTGTTAATAAGCTAATACAGTGCTAAGCACTGTGAGGGAAGCTTATAATAACATAACAGAGATCCTACTCACTTGAGGACTTTATGAAGGGTAGCCTTAAAAGCAGGGCAGTGCAGATCTGCATATATTACTCAATAGAAATACAAGTAAATAATTTTCTGTAAAACCTAAAAGCTAACATGCTTATAAGTGACAATATACTTAAGTAAATATAACAACATGATGGATTTTTATTACCTATAAAGCAAAAATTGTGAAGATACAAGCAGAAAACTAAAAATACACTGCTTTACTAATAAACAAACTGTAAAAAGTTAGGCTTCTTTTTGCAACATGAAACATTTCCCTAATCTCAGTGCTACAGAGATAAATCATGAACCGCTCTGACATAAAGTTATTGTATACAATTTTTATGTAATAATAATAGTGACGTGGACATGCAAAACCTTGCCTTATTTGTTAAGTTATCTAAGTTGCATCTATATGGATAAAGACATTTATGTCCTGGCTATGTAAATGGCACTTCAGTGAACACTGCAATACATGTGTCTTTTTGTGTTATGGTTTTCTCAGGGCATGTGACCAGTAGTGGGATTGCTGGGTCATAGGGTAGCTCTATTTTTAGTTTTTAAAGGAACCTTCATACTGTTCTCCATAATGACTCTATCGATTTACATTCTCACCAACAGTGCAAGAGGTAAAATATATAGCTAGTGGGAACTTGCTGGGTAGCACAGGGAGCTCAACTCAGTACTCTGTGATGACCGAGAGGGGTAGAATGGGGGTGGGGTGGGATGGAGGCTCAAGAGGGAGAAGATAGATGTATATATACAGCTGATTCACTTTGTTGTAAGGTAGAAATTATCACAACACTATAAAGCAATTATACTCTTATTGAAAAAAGATCTTTATGACTATTAGAGGCAAAGTTGCACTGAACTGAGAAATCAGAATAGGAAGACAAACTCATTTGTTTCAGTAAAAGTTGGACTCTCAAGGCTAAAGTGTAATTGAACATAGGAAAAGTTGTTTTGTTTTTTTTTTCCTGTATTGATACATTTGTTAGAGTTGGTTGCCCCTCAAACTCAGATTTGATAACTATTTTAAGCCTAAGATCATTATTTTTAAAAAGATGAAGTGCCAGAGCTTCCCTGGTGACTCAGTGGTAAAGAATCCACCTACCAGTGCAGGCAACAAAGGTTTAATTCCTGGCTTGGGAAGATCCCACATGCGGTGGAGCATAAGCCCCGGCACCACAACTGCTGAGCCTGTGCTCTCGAGCCTGGGAGCTGCAACTGCTGAGGCTCACGCACCTTAGGGCCTTTGCTCCCAAACAAGAGAGGGCATCGCCATGAGAAGCCCTAGTAATACAATTAGACAGTATCCTCTACTCACCGGAACTAGAGACAAGGCCTCACAGCAACGAAGGTCAAGTGCTGTGTCCAATTTTCCTTCTTAAAACCAGTGTTATGTCCGTTATCCTGCCGTGTGTTACATTCAATGTCTTTATACTAAAGAACTAAAAATCTTCATGCACCCGCCATAAAACTTTTAATTACTAAAATGTAGGAAATATAAACATATTATAATAAAAACTTCAAAAGAATTTCCTTTAATTTTCCTCCAAGAGGTTAACCTGTTTGAAACCAATGAATGAAAGGACATGTCACATTGTGATTCTATAATATTTGGGGCATTGCAAGTAAGCTAATACATTAGAAATACCTGAAAGAGTTAAAGTTCCTGACGTATTATTTCCTATTAATCACATATCGTTTGTCCCTAAAACATTTGATTTATAATTTGTGTGGTCAGAAGACATGAGTGTGCTGATACTAGCATATAATTAGAGGTAAACAAGGTGGAGAGGATGTTTAAATTTTTGTCTATTTTAAGCAGTAATACTCCACTGAAGATACACCTTTCTATATGTTTCATAAAGATGATACTTTATTAGGGTATAACAGGAATCCTAACTTCTCCTATAATAGGAAATATTGCCTATTAGGTTGGTGCAAACGTAATTGCAGTTTCGGACCATGAATTTTAAATCATCATAAGTAGGCTCAAACACATCTTTTTAATCAAAATAGGAACAATTACAATCAACATGTTTTTTCCAATGACAAATAAGTTTGTATATTCCTGCAGAGTAAAAATCTGTACTTCAGGATTCAGGGAGCTCTTGGAAAGCATTTTCTGCATCCTGCTGGTTGTGAAAGTGTTTTCCCTGCAAAAAGTCATAGAGATGTTTGAAGAAGTGGTAGTTGGTTGGTGAGAGGTCAGATGAATATGGCAGATGAGGCAAACCTTATAGCCCAATTCATTCAACTTTTGAAGCACTGGTTGTGCGAGCTGCGGTTGGGCATTGTCATGGAGAAGAACTGGGCCCTGTCTATGGACCAACCCCAGCTGCAGTTTGCAGTGCAGCTCATCGATTTGTTGAGCATGCTTCTCAGATGCAATGGTTTCACTGGGATTCTGAAAGCTGTAATGGATCAGACTGGCAGCAGAATCACCAAACAGTGACCATGATGATTTTCGGGCGCAAGTTTCATTTTGGAAAGTACTTTGGAGCTTCTTCTCTGTCCAGCTACTGAGCTGGTCATCACCAGTTGTCATATAAAATCCACTTTTCATTGCATGTCACAATCCAATTGAGAAATGGTTCATTGCTTTTGCATAGAATAAGAAAAGACAACACTTTAAAAGGGCAATTTTTTTGACTTGTGGTCAGCTCATGAGGCACCTGCTTATTGAACTTTTTCACCATTCCAATTTGCTTCAAATGCCAAAAGACTGGAGAATGGTCAATGTTGAGTTCTTGGGTAACTTCATGTGTAGTTTTAAGAGGATCAGCTTCAGTGATTTCTCTCAACTTGTCATTGTCAACTTCTGACAGCTGGCCAGTATGCTCCTCATTTTCAAGGCTCTCATCTCCTTTGCAAAATTTCTTGAACCACCACTGCAGTGTATATTTGTTAGCTATTTCTGGGCCAAATTGTTGATGTTGTGAGTTGTTTCCACTGCTTTGTGACCCATTTTGAACTTGAATAAGAAAACTGCTCAAATTTGCTTTTTATCTAACATAACTTCCCTAGTCTTAAAAAAATAAATAAACAGCAAGTAATAGCATTAGAAAAAAAATAACATAAAGAGAGAAGTGTGCATTAAAATGATGTGTAGTATAACTATATTTATTTAAGAATATATTCCAAAATCAAATGGCAAATTTCAACAATGCATTACCAACCTATTACTAAATTGCTAAACAAGTCACTCAGTCTGGCTTTGCTTAAGTACAATATATTTAATCCTGTACCAGAGAAACACCACGTTCACTTTCAAGGCCTCAAGGAGAATTCATTGAGGAATATGAATAAAATGTTTCATGACTTAACTGTGCATCACATGTCACTTTGTTTTCAAAATAACATTTCAGCTTTCTGAACTTGTAAAATGATTTTCTGACCCATGTCTCAAACAATTTTTAAAAGTAAATTAATATCTCCATTAGACCCAGAATCACTATTGAGCTAAATTCTCATGGTTGGTTAGACACTTAATGATCAAAGTTCATTTGACCTTAAATGAACTAATGTTGGGCATATATTTAATTTTAAAAAATTCTGAAGATATCTTTTTACTGGTAGAAACATCCTCTTGAACTCCTAGTCTCTAAAAGATGTTTTTCTGACACCAAATGGGAGGTAAAATAACTATGCAGTAATTTGTTTGTTGAAACATCTGTATACATTCAGGACCATAAATGCAGAGAAGCATAACTGAAAGTAATTACAGGCCTGTATTTACATCTGCTTGTGGTAAGACAAAGCATATTGTGCAAGCCAGGGGTAACTACACAGTTTACATTTAACAAGTTATCTCTAAGGCAGCTGTCATTCTAGTAAGATAAGGGGGCTACACATCAAATGTAAATTACTTTCCACCTCATCGATCAGAGTCAAAAAGAAATGCGTAAGAGTAAACAAAACCACCATGATGCTCTCTGCTCCACATGACTTAAGTCAACAGTTGGCATGAATGCTGAAGGGGAGGAAAGAATTAAAAATACATGCGGCTCATGCTTCATCCCTAGACAAATAACTCTCAGACATTTAATTCAATCAACCAAATATTTATTAAGTCCCTACCATGCGGAAGGCAGAGCAGATCTCCCTGCATTCATAAGACTACAGTCTATTCAGGGGGAAGGAAATAAGCTACAGGGTTGTGGTGGTGTTGGGTCACTCAGTCATGTCTGACTCTTTGTGACCCTGTAAACTACAGCACGCCAGGCTTCCCTGTCCTTCACCATCTCCCAGAGTTTGCTCAAACTCAGGTCCATTGAGTCAGTGATGCCATCCAACCATCTCATCCTCTGTTGCCCCCTTCTCCTCTTGCTCTCAATTTTTCCCAGCATCTGGGTCTTGTCCAATGAATGGGCTCTTCACATCAGGTGGCCAAAGTATTGGAGCTGCAGCTTCAGCATCGCTCCTTCCAGTGAATATTCAGGACTGATTTCCTTTAGGATTGACTGGTTTGATCTCCTTGCAGACCAAGGGACTCTCAAGAGTCTTTTCCAGCACTGCAATTTGCAAGCATCAGTTTTTCCGTGCTCAGCCTTCTTTAATGCCCAGCTCTCACATCCATACATGACTACTGGAAAAACTATAGCTTTAACTTTATGTATCTTTGTCAGCAAAGTGATGTCTCTGATTTTTACTATGCTGTCTAGGTTTATCATAGCTTTTCTTCCAGGGAGTAAGCATCTTTTAATTTCGTGCCTGCAATCACCATCCACAGCGATTTTGAACCCAAGGAAATAAAGGTTATAGGGAAAGAAGGCAGAGAGCTACTATGAGAAATCAAATAACCATATGATGAGCTAACACATGGACAGGGGAAGAAGAGGTCTTATCTAACACACAAAAAGTAATGGCCCACGATACACAGCTAAGTCAGACTCTCAGTCTGAATTTTAAGAAAAATAAGGGTAGTGTGGTATAGACGCCCTGACCTTTCATGAAAAGGTCTGATCCCAACATAATTAAATCTTGAACTTCGAACATTATCAATCAGACCCCATGGTATGTCTGCTGACTACTGAGTTAATGATTTCAAATTAATAAAATAGATCTTTCTGTCTGGGGATAATAAAACTTACTCCCAAAGGAAAAACCTTGGCAATGGACTTGTTACCTTTGTTTCAAGTTTTATGGTGTTATGAAATTAAAACTGACTAAAAAATAGAAAACTTAACCAACCAATAATGTATTTGTGCATTTGATCATCTCCACCTACAAGCAGTGATATAATTAGAACAAGTTTTCATGAGGATAGAATTAAAGCCCATAGTCACATCTCTGTTTAATGATTATCAATTTCAGAATCATCTAGTACAATCATCCTTTTACTAAAATGGTGTTTTAAATTTTCTTTATTGTATGTGTTAAAGGAGTTCTTTTTTTCACCTTCAATTTTATATTGGAGTATATGTGAAGCTTTTCTGTGTTAAACATTAACTCTCAGTTTCTATAACTTAAGCTTATAATTATAGAACTTTGACTTATACATACTGCATTCACTACATTATTCAACCACTATTTAGAGAATTCTCTTATTTAGAAATGATTGTTCCTGATAAATATTTTGAATCTCTGTGATCAAAGATTTGTTTTTAGTGAGATCTATATTTTATTGGCCTTAAGTGTGATGAAGTATACTTTGTAAACCTGCTAAATAACAAGTCTTTCAAATTGATAGCATACCAATCATACCAACTGTTTGCTGCTGCTGCTAAGTCACTTCAGTCGTGTCTGACTCTGTGCGATCTCATAGATGGCAGCCCACCAGGCTCCCCTGTCCCTGGGATTCTCCAGGCAAGAACACTGGAGTGGTTTGCCATTTCCTTCTCCAATGCATGAAAGTGAAAAGTGAAAGTGAAGTCACTGAGTTGTGTCCAACTCTCAGCGACCCCATGGACTGCAGCCCACCAGGCTCCTCCATCCATGGGATTTTCCAGGCAAGAGTACTGGCGTGGGCTGCCATTTCCTTCTCTGACCAACTGTTTAAGTTCATGCAAATCACTCATGGGAGTACTTCTATTTATCATGCACTTACCATGTATTATTCATTATTAATGGCCGTAATGTATTGGGTTTGTACGCAGAAGATGGTTGTAAATTCAGGAAGTTATGGGAACTGTTTAAATAAATTGAGAGCAAATAATCTTTTGTGGTTGCTAGACTCCAGACATTCCTTCTTTGAGGTGTATTGATACTTGAATGTGTCTTCCAAAAACAGTAAGGAAAAAAAGTGACTCATATTGTCCATCTTTTCTAAATGACCACACAACAAAGGGTACTAAAAATAATATGTCATGAGAGATCAATATTTAATTTTACTAATGATTTTTCCTGTAATTTTCCACATGGTAGTAATAGTATGTTTGTTAGTCACTCATCCACATCCAATTATTTGTGACCCAGTGGACTGTTGCCTCCCAGGCTCCTCTGTCTCTGGAATTCTCCAGGCAAGAATATCAGAGTGGGTTGCCACTCCCTTCTTCAGAGGATCTTCCTGACCCAAGGATTGAACTGAATCTTATGCACTGCAGGTAGATTCTTTACCATCTGAGCCCCTGGGAAAGCCCAGTAATAGTAGACAGGGAGCAAAATTTGTTTACTTTAGAAACGTGATAAAAAGAAAACAAGCAAGAATGACTCAGCTCTGAATTCAGTTTTCTCTTTGTAAAGCAGACTGGTAAATTTTTATGATTCGAAGGGATTCACGCATAGAAGACTTGTCTCCATATAATTATTCAGGTGCCCTGAAGACAACCTACAGTGTTCTTAACTAGCTACAAAATCTGATCACAAATCCTTAAACTGAGAGAGGCGGGGTTGTTAGAGGAACAGAAAGTTGGGGCAAAGTGAATCTTTCTAAAAATTAAAAGAAAAAGAAAAAATGTTCACCTACAATACTATATGCTCTGATCACAGACTCAAATATGAATAACTTACCTCTATTAAAGAAATGATTAAATGAATTTTTAAATACCACAAATTTAAGAAAAAACATTCTCAATGCTAAGTCACTCAACTGATGTGTATTCCTATCTCAGCTATATAAGTAATCTCCGTCAGTGCATTTTTACATCCTATTGTTAAAATGGAGAGAAATTCCTCTGACACTGGCAGAAATATCATTAGAGTTACTCAGGTAAACAGAATACCCTGTAGCAATTCACAGGGGATTTCCTGTCCCATTAGTCAGTTAGCCACCTCACACGAAAAAGAGTATCCTGACATTATGAATGCATCTCGTCACTGTGCCAATTTTCATGCAGTTCATTTTACTCAAATTTTCAACCATGCATTTTCTTAACCGACTGCTTCAAAGACTCAGACAGGTTCATAAATGAAAGGTAAGATTATTTTGGACTGACAGGTTTGCCAAAGGAAGAAAATCTGTAAGTATCAGGGAAATAGGTTCAAAAATGATACAGCAGGTAAATTAAAGAGACAGGCTGCTCTAAGTAGATATGTGATTATTAGGATTATAGTTAATGGGCAAGGAGGAAATGCAGGGAACATAATGATATCAGAAAAGTATGAGAACTGGCTTGTTAGTACTTAATGAGGAAAATGGTTATATTCCCCCAAAGTCCTATTATACCCCTTTCAGTGACTGTAATTGATCGGCTGGGTTAGTTAATGAGGTGCTGTGCAATAATAATTTGAAGCAAAGACCTCTATTCTTATTTTATGATAGCTCAGATTGATTGCAGAGTATTCACAGGAGACTGGCAGATGTTTCTGGATGTTTCATATGTTTCATTTTATGTCCCTGGTGCTACGATATTGTTCTATGCTTGAAAAATCGGCATTGAATACTACTTTTAATAACAAATGCAGAGATGTCTTGAAAATTCTAACTTTATGATTGCAGAACAGTTCCATAGTTAGTCTAAAGAGAAAAAAACTTTTTAGTAAACATACACTGAGTAGAAGTCAGGAGCATGTACTAAGTGAGACTGAGGAAATATGGCATTTATTATCTAAGAAAAATTAGCATAAGCTATTTTCCCATTCAAAAATTATAAAACCGTAAATGATATATTTCTCAGGCAAAGGACAAATAAAAGAGAAATATGATTCTAAGCCCTGTCAAGAATTCACAGCTTGTTCAAAAGTGAAAGCTCATTGCTTACATGTTGACTAAAGTACTTCCAACAAAAATCCCCTAATAGCAAAATAATCTACTCATTTTTTTGTCAAATGTGGCCATAGTTGTAATTCACTCAGAGTTCTGATAAAATCCATGTCTTAGCTCAGGCTGCCATACAAAATCCCATGGACTGGATGGCTTAAACAACAGTAATGTATTTCTCATAATTCTGCAGTCTGGGAAGTTTAAGACTGAGGTGCAGGCCAGTTTTCATCCTGGTAAGAGCTCCCTTCCCGGCCTGTAGAGGGTGCCTTCTGGCTCTGCCTTCATGGGCCTTTTCCTCCATGCTCGTGCTAGAGGGTGAGGAAGAGAGGAGGCCCGCTCTCTGGTGTCTCTTCTTTTAATAACACTAAAGCCCTTCATGAGGCCCCCACCCTTGTGACCTCAACTAACTATATGTTGGTTTGTTTTTTGCTTGTGGGATCTTAGATCCCTGACTAGGCATAGTGCCCATACCTGCTGCCTTGGAAGCACAATCTTAACCACTCCTACATGCCGCGTTCCATTGTGTTCAACTCTCTGCGACCCCATGGACTGTAGCCCCACCAGGCTCCTCTGTCCATGGAATTTCCCAGACAAGGATGATGGATTGGGTTGCCATTTCCTACTCCAGAGTATCTTCCTGATCCAGGGATTGAATCCGTGTCTCTTTGCATTGGCAGGTGAATTTTTTTACCACTGGGCCACTGGGAAGCCCCAATACTGGAGTGGGTAGCCATTTGTGACTCCATGGGCTGGAGCCCACCTCTGTCCATGGAATTCTCCAGGCAAGAATACTGGGGTGGGTAGCCATTCCTTTTTCCAGGTGATCATCTCAACCCAGGGATTGAACTTGAGTTTCCCACATTGCAGGCAGATTCTTTATCATCTGAGCCACCAGGAAAACCGCACATCTTACTGTAATTCCACACAAAGGCTCCATTCTCCATCATCACAGTGGAGGTCAGGGCTTTACTTTAGAATTTGGGGAGAATATAGATATTTAGTCCATAATATGTATTTTCATAAAGGTGGTGTTTTGTGGTAACTAAAGGGTTAAAAGGGGCTTCCCAGGTGGCTCAGTGGTGAAGAATCTGCCTTCCAATGTAGGAGACAAGAGAGACGCAGGTTTTATCCCTAGGTTGGGAAGATCCCCTGGAGAAGGAAATGGCAGCCCACTCTAGCGTTCTTGCCTGGGAGATCCTATGGACAGAGGAGCCTGGCAGGGCTACAGTCCATGGGGTCACAAAGAATCAGACACGACAGAACAACTAAACAACAACAAGGGCTCAGAACACCTGACTTTGAATTCTAAAACTGGAGTTTGTGCTTGCTATGGGTCTGACATATATAAAGTACTCAAAATATGTTTGCTCTTGTAAGTCAGTTATTAACATGAACTATACATTCTACAAAAGAGAAAAGTATATGATTATTTGTGCAGAGTATAGAGGTGATAAAGATTCTCCCCAACATCTTGAATAGGTATAGACTTCACTCAGCCTCAGTGAAAACAAGAAAGTTTCTTCAGTAGAGGCAAGGAACATAAAGAATATTAGTTTCTGTGTTCAGAGAGTTTTAAAACCTTTCAGATTAACTGGCTAACCTTCTAACAGTCCATCATGCCTCAGTGCAATACATGCATTCTTGTAGATCACTGAGCACTGCAAATAGATACAATAATTTCCCTTTTATAACTGCTTGAAAATGTTATTCATCCACTTTCTTCATTTCTTAAAGTCACTTGCTGTGCTCTCACCTGGAAAATCCCATGGACAGAGGAGCCTGGTAGGCCACAGTCCATGGGGTCTTGAAGAGTCGGACACAACTGAGCAACTTCACTTTCACTTTTCCCTTTCATGTGTTGGAGAAGGAAATGGCAACCCACTCCAGTGTTCTTGACTGGAGAATCCCAGGGACGGGGGAGCCTGGTGGGCTGTCTTCCATGGGGTCACACAGAGTCGGACATGACTGAAGTGACTTAGCAGCAGAAGCAGTGTTGATTCTTACCTTTATAAATCTGATTATAATGCAACATGATGTTACAGCATTTAAGTGTAAATATTACAAACCATCACAGTATTTCAAAAATACATGGGCAGATATCTTTATTTCTAAAAGTTTCAAAATAAATCTTAAAATGTCATATTATCTAAGTGCCTGGTGGAGCAGAGCCCTCACAGATATCTAAGCAAGTGTAGAAATAACAAGACAACCTCAGAACCCCAGAACTCGAGTCCCAGTGTTATTTTCACCTGGCAAAACTTCTGGGCCCTGAGTAGAAGCCTGCTTGCTTTGATGGGGTGGGGCAGGACAGTATACGCTTTACTTTGCTCAGTATTTTTGGGTGTGGATGCTACTCAGCAGTCTGTCACCAGTGGAGCCCAAAGAAGCTTATACGCTCCCTTTCCCTAAAGCAAACTGTTCTAGGTAAAGTTTTCTGCTAGCTATTAAATTCCATTTCTTCTTCATCAAACTGATTAGAGGTTGTCTTATACATCAGATTCCCTTAGAAATACATTCTGAAAAATTTCCATGTAGGGCATCTATTGGTAAGTGCTCTTAGAAACACCTGTGAGTGTTGAAGGCAGCAGAATCCAATACAAAGAGAAGTGGACCATTGCGCAGCTGTAATAGAAGCCACAGCTAACCCCTTATGGGTCTCTTGGCAGTGTTATAAGTTGAACTAAGGGGATACCACTGACCAGAATGGGAAATATAGGGAGTGAAGCAGGGTTAGAGCTGAGTGGTATGTATGATGTTGTAGTGGGAGTTTCCAGAGAACACCTGGAAATATAGGTTGGGAGTTTTAGGAAAAAGCCAGAACTGAAGATACTAATTTGAGAAATGTGAAGGAAAAGCTTAAAGAAAAAATAATATGAAGGGGAGGTTTGGAGGTCTAATAGCCAAAAGAAGAGAATGACTAGGACTCCTCAGAAATAGACAAGGAAACTCAGGAGGAAATGAGACCTAGACATCTTGAAAGGTCATATGATAGAAATGGTAAATGGGATAGAATGTTGTCATCTGGCAAACAGAATTAGGATTGAAACATGTTTATTTGAATTGGAAATTAAAAAGAAATCATGACCTCATTGAAGACATATTCATAAGGTCATAGTGAGTGGAATTAAGATTGTTTGGGATAGCAAATGAAGCCATTGGGGTAGCAAAGATTTAATTTCAAGAAATTTAGTTTCAGGCAGAAAAAAGTCTGCATACAGCAGATAAGCAATGGATATTTGTTGAGGAAAATAAAATAGTGTATAGACATAAAAACCTAATTAAAAATTTTAAAAGGAAGGAGCTCTCTGAAGTTGGAAAAGAAGTATATTCTCTTTTGGAGTAGAAAAATGACAACCCATTCCAGTAGTCTCACCTGAAAAATTCCGTGGACAGAGGAGCCTGGTGGGCTGCAGTCCATGGGGTCACAAAGTTGGATGGGACTGAGCAGCTGAGCATGCACGTATTCTCTTCAGTTTTGTGGGACCTAGCTATCTACATCTCTGTGTTTTTTTCTCTTTCTCAGCAGACTTGGGACTAGATTGCATTTGACTGTATTTCATTTTTGGCTACCAGGGTTACTCACTTGCTGTTGAAGGAGCAAAGGCAGAGAAGTGACATTAAATTTCTTTTTCTTGGAACAAACCATTATTATTATTTTCATGTTGTGATATGCTAGGTGGGTTATACCATTCTGTGATATTCCTGCTGAAAATGCACCCCCAGATGCATTGTGAGAATGTCATGATGAGGAAAAATCAGACAAAATCAAACTGAGGGACAGTAAACAAGCATACTCTCCTTGCAAATGTCAAAGTCAAGAAATATAAAGGTTGAGGAGACTATTACAGATTAAAGAAAATTAAAGTGTAAACAGGCACAGTGTCTCCAATTTACTCTCCATTGGTTCATAAAAAAAAAACTACAGATAGGTCAATAGAGTAAGAGAATGACAAAGTTAAGTCATGCAAAATGGAAATAGTTGTGGAATCTGAGTAAAGAATATATGAGATTTCCTTATACTATTCTTGCAACTTTTATGTAAGTTTAAAACTGTATTAAAATAGAAAGTTACAAAAAAATAATCCTGGGAAATAAAACACAGCATTTTATTTCTAAAGGTTAATCTTCCTATTGGGAATTTTTATTAAATTCAAAGGTCCCAATGTATCAATACTTCAGAGCAAATGTAGGAACAATTCTGAGGAGAATGGAAAGGGGCTATTTAAAGTTGTAATGGGCAAAGGAAATGTAAAAATGAGGACATTTCAGGTGAACAGTGCCTGTGCAGTCTACTGAAACTGTCAAAAAGTAAGTTCATGAGAAGGTGCCAGAAAATTCATCCACATAAAAACTGCTCAAACTAACAAAAAGATGAAATGAGACCAGCTCACTGAGTTTACGAGCTCCCAGATTTTTACTGATGTTCTTTTCAAGGGAGGAACAGTCAGGCATATTTTTGTTTTCCTTGACTTTGTGGGCTTTGCAAATAGGTGCTGTTCAATAGTACGTTACGGTACCTTAATGGTTTGAAAAGAGCTCACACAAGAAAAGACATGGAGAGAAACTGAAGAAAATGATGTTGAATAGGATGGGAATCTCTGTCCAGCATGAGAAATTGACAACTTTTCTAAAGATCAACCTGGAAGGTCACATTAACAGTACAAGGCATTTAACAGACATGGCTAATATTCACTGGTGTTTATGGAAGCATCTTCTTTCATGTCCTTGATAATATTTTTATTCTCAAAGATTACAAAGAGGCTGAACTATTAGTTCAGTTCAGTTCAGTCGCTCAGTCATGGAACCGACTCTTTACGACTCCGTGAATTGCAGCATACCAGGCTTCCCTGTCCATCACCAACTCCCGGTGTTCACTCAAACTCACATCCATCGAGTTGGTGATGCCATCCAGCCATCTCATCCTCTGTCGTCCCCTTCTCCTCCTGCCCCCAATCCCTCCCAGCATCACAGTCTTTTCCAGTGGGTCAACTCTGCATCAAGTGGCCAAAGTACTGGAGTTTCAGCTTTAGCATCATTCCTTCCAAAGAACACCCAGGACTGATCTCCTTTAGTGAACTGGTTGCATCTCCTTGCATTCCAAGGGACTCTCAAGAGTCTTCTCCAGCACCACAGTTCCAAAGCATCAATTCTTCGGCGCTCAGCTTTCTTCACAGTCCAACTCTCACATCCATACATGACCACTGGGAAAACCATAGCCTTGACTAGATGGACCTTTGTTGGCAAAGTAATGTCTCTGCTTTTGAATATGCTATCTAGGTTGGTCATAACTTTCCTTCCAAGGAGTAAGCGTCTTTTAATTTCATGGCTGCAGTCACCATCTGCAGTGATTTTGGAGCCCCCCAAAATAAAGTCTGACACTATTTCCACTATTTCCCCATCTATTTCCCATGATCTTTGTTTTCCGAATGTTGAGCTTTAAGCCAACTTTTTCACTCTCCTCTTTCACTTTCATCAAGAGGCTTTTTAGTTCCTCTTCACTTTCCGCCATAGGGGTGGTGTCATCTGCATATCTTGCTTCCAGCTTGTGCTTCTTCTAGCCCAGCGTTTCTCATGATGTACTCTGCATAGAAATTAAATAAGCAGGGTGACAGTATACAGCCTTGACATACTCCTTTTCCTATTTGGAACCAGTCTGTTGTTCCATGTCAAGTTCTAACTGTTGCTTCCTGACCTGCATACAGATTTCTCAAGAGGCAAGTCAGGTGGTCTGGTATTCCCATCTATCTCAGAATTTTCCACAGTTTCTTATGATCCACACAGTCAAAGGCTTTGGCATAGTCAATAAAGAAGAAATAGATGTTTTTCTGGAACTCTCTTGCTTTTTTCGATGATCCACTGGATGTTGGCAAGTAGCCGCAAATAATAAGTTTGTTATTTTTCAACAGTCAGCTTCTTCTTAACATCCAGGGTCTGCATGGCTATTTGACAAAAGGTGAAGCATTTGTGAATACATCTGTGAATGCGTGCTAAGTCTCTTCAGTCGTGTCCAACTATGTGTGACCCTGTGGACTGTAGTCTGCCAGGCTCCTCTGTCCATGCACTTCTCCAGGCAATAATACTGGAGTGGGTATCCATGCCCTCCACCAGGGGAGCTTCCCAACCCGGGGATCAAACCCGCATCTCTTATGTCTCCTGCGTTGGCAGGTGGGTTCTTCACCACTGGCGCCACCTGGGAAGCCCATGAATAGGATAAACTAATTCAGCAAACTTGGGCCCGGGCATATTGTTGCCAATATTACCACCTTGCTATTGCAAAAAAGACACGTAAACACACACACGCCCCTTTCTAATCACCATCTAGTATCCAGTCAACATCACTCCCATGGAATTCCAAGTTACTATTTAAGTTACTCCTGTCAGTGTCCGAAATGAAAGACCCTGCTTGTGTAGAATGTTTAAGAACCAAGGAACAACAGGTATTTTATTATGCAGACTGCATGAAAGTTATAACCATAGGTATCCTCACAGTGTTCTCATGAGCCTTCGATGTAGCCTGGCAGAGGTAATAACAGCCATGTCACAACATTGACTGTATGCACGTTAAGCTGAAACAACAGGTGTCTTCTGTCTTCATTTTCCCTGGAAGCTGGTGTGAGTGTTGGGAGAGCAGATTCTGTTACAAGCAAAATTTAAAACTAGATCAGCTCTGATTTCATTTTTTTAGTATATTTGATTAGTATTTAAGATAATAGACTACTGGACAATAGTACCTGGTATTTTAAAAGATTTTTAAGAGATGTATTGGGGTATAGTTACTCTAAAATGTTGTGTTAGTTTCTGCTGTACAATGACGTGAATCAGCTATATGTATACATATATTCCTTCCCTCTTGGATCTTCCTGCAACCTCCCTATCCCACCCCTAGGTGTCTGCAGAGCACTGAGCTGAACTCCCTGTGCTACACAGCAAGTTCCCACTGGCCATCTGTATTACTCATGGTAGTGTATATATATTGATTTTAACCTTCAAGTTCATCCCACCTCCTCTTCATCTCCAACCTCATATCCACACGTCTGTTACCTACGTCTCTATTCCTGCCCTGCAAATAGGTTCATCTGTACCATTTTTCTAGATTCCACAGATATGCATTAATATATGATCCTGTTTTTCTCTTTCTAACTTACTTCACTCTGTATCAGTCTCTGGGTCCATCCACATCTCTATAAATAACCAAACTTTGTTCCTTTTTAGGGCTGAGTAATATTCCATCTCATATACGTACCGCATCTTCTTTATCCAGTTATCTGTTGGTTGACATTTATGTTGCCTCCATGTCCTAGCTATTGTAAATAGTGCTGCAATGAACATTGGGGGTACATGTATCCTTTTTATTTATGGTTCTTGGTTTTTCTCTGGGTATATGCCCAACAGGAGGATTGCTGTGTTATATGGTAGCTTTTTGTAGTTTTTTAAGGAACCTCCATACTGCTCTCCATAAATGAAGAAAATGTGACAGACATTGGTCTTCTTTGCTCACTTGCATCCTTTAATAAAGTATGAAGCCAATGTTCAAATTATTTTGCAGGCTAATATTTGGATTTTAAACTCCTTTTTATAAGCTTTTTATACTTATTTGTATGAAAAAATTCAAAGTTGCATTTACATTTAAATCTTCTCTTTCTTCAGACATTCTATGACTATCTGATTCATTTAGTATCCTCACTGTCTCTATAAAATTAAATGATTTTTAACTTCCCAACCACGAGAAGTATTGCTTTGCATGTCATGAAATTATGTTGCATTTCTCACATTCATTCTCTGTCTCTCAGTGTTCCAATAGTGCTCAAACTAGAGATGCTACAAGTAAATGACAGCAATAATAATCACTCTGGTTGAAAATATTTTACAATGGTCTTCTTTCACTTATATGAAACAGAATCTAGTAAGAGCCCTAATTTTACATTTTATTCACTTGAACTCATCACAGTAATTTTTATCTGAAACTGTTGACTTCCAGGTAGTTCAGGCTGCACTGTGATTTCAGGTGCCTTTAGGCTTGTCTTTACTAGCTTTTCTATTACTTTCTCTAGAGAAGGCTGGCAGAATAAAATCGATGTTTTTTCCTGCTGAATTTATGCAGTTGGATCACTCTTATTGTTTAAAAGGCTCTCTCTACCTTTAGTTTTGGAGAAAGAAGTAGCTGTGAATTATCTACTTATGAAAAGAATTTATTTTACTTTTTGTAGCATTTAAGAATGTGGTCACCCAGTTGTGATTCACAGTTCAACTTTCACATTTTGCACTTATTACTTGTTTATTGTGCATCCAAACTCCAATCCGTTATTACTGATTTTACTGTTGGCAGAAAAAAAATGAAAAGAGGGTATTAGCTAGGAATGAAGATATAAATATAATTTGGAGGGGCATTTAAAAAAACATTTTAATATCTTTAATAGCTATTTCGGCTGATCTAATAGAGAAATCAACTAGGGTAAGAAAGGATGTTTTATGTTTCTATCACAACACAAGCTATTATCTTTAGATGTAAAATTTTAACTCTGAAAATTCAGAGCAAGCAATGTATTCTTATATTATACTAAATTATCAGTACATTGCTGGATTACTAACTTCGGAAATTAATGCCCTTTTCTCATAGATCATGTAGGCAGTAAAGTATACTCAATCATGGACCAAAACATTAATCATTTTGGAGGCTATCTAGAAAGAATCAGAACATAAATCCCTTGCTTTGAACTGGGAGATACTCGTCTTAGTTTCATTTATTTGTTTGCTTGTTTGTTTCTGAAACTGCCACAAATTTCACTGCTATGAACCGGAGTCCTAGGCCTTGGACAACGTTCTCCAGTACATTTTTCAGAGGCCAGTGAAAAGAGTTATTAACACCATTAGTGTCTTCTGTTCTCTGATTGCATGCCAGTTTGCTTGCATTGGTATTTCATTTCTGACCTGAGTCGACATGCTGTATCATTGCCTTCTATGGGGAGAAGATAATATTTTATGACTGCATTGGATGAGGGTTGAAAAATTCAGAAATAATGATGACTGCTCAGGGCAAAATTCTGAAGTAGCTAAAGTTCATTTTTAGAAGCCACCCCCTCCACTTTTTAATACCTCTTTCATGCTTCTTTCGTGCTTTCTGCCCCAGATTCAGTCACATCATATTTTCTTCCTGTAGCTGAGTGAGACTCAATCTAATACACACACACTCAATGTACCCTGTTTTTCATTTTTTTACTACCATCAACCAACTCTTTTATATATGCCATTAGTTCTCAGCTGGCTGTCTTTTGGAGAGTAATCTGAAGAAATTATCGTTCAAAATAACCTAAAAATATTAATGACTAATAATGCCTTAGTCTTTCATGGGTATTTGCCTTTTACAAATTGCTCTTGGAAAAAAGAAGTCTGAATCCAAATAAATCAATCATCAATGATAGAATTTTATCCAGAACTAAGAGCTGCTTTATCTGAGCCAGAAACTCCTTTTTTTCATTTGCTGTCTTAACGTTATACCTGAGCAAGGCTAATTATTTTCCTATCAGTTGGATCTACAGTTGGTTACGGCATTGTTTGGTTTTGAGAAAGCTGAAATATTAAATACACATGCAGAAAAATAGTCCTGTGCTGTATTAAACTAACTCACACCTATTTTATTGAGGACCACTCTTGGCCAGAAAGAGTGCTGGCATTTTTTAAGTATAGATATAAAATAGCAAGCTAAAAAAGTCTCTGGTCCTCATGGAATTCATAGTCTAGAAAGGTGTCAGAAGCAAAAATAAGCAAGTGCAGTGTATCATGTTAAAGAGTATACAGGAGAAAAAGGGACATTGATGGTGCTTAGAGAGAACTGGCATTTGAAGCAGAGGACCAAAACTCCAGGCAGAGTAACATTTTCATTATTTACCTTATATAAATGTGCTACAAGAAAAAGTCCATATGAGCAATTTGAGGAAGTAGGTGTCTTAGTCTGCATGGGCTGTTTTAACAAATATTACGTTACCAGCATACATTTATCTCTCACAGTCCTGGTGGCTGAAGTCCACGATCAGGGAGTCAGCATGGTCCAGTTCTGGGAAAGGCCCTCTTTGTAGTTTGTAGACTGCCATCTTCTTGTTCGTCATATTCTCACATGGTGGAGAGAGCAGAAAGCAAGCAAGCTCTGTTTCGTCTCTTCTATAAAAATACTAATTCATTTGTAAGGGCTTCACCCTCATGACCTAATGACCACCCAAAGGCCTCATCTCCTAATACCATCCAACTGGGAGTTAAAATTTAACTTAAGAATGTGCAGGGGACAGAAACATTCATTCCATAGCAGTCAGTATTTGCTTTCAGTGGATGCTGTAATGTGCTGCCCAGATAACCCTTCAGGAAAAGTGAACTGAGTGCCGAAGAGTTATATTAACAGGTAGTCTTCAGCTAGTCTGCCTGCTATGGAGCATATGAAATTGGCATGTGTCCTCTTGGTGGTTTGAATCCTCTTATGTATGGTTTAACTCTATAAGAAAACTTAAAAAGGAAGAGACTTCCCCTCCCAAAGAAAAAGGCCTTATAGAAAAACTAAAGCAAATTCTTTGTAGGGAACAATAAGGGTTTTCAATTATACAAAAAGATAATTTAAAAAAATCTGCAACAGCAACAAGAAAAATTATGTCACCGCAATTCCAGTAGCTGAAGTTGAACGGTTCTATGAAGACCTACAAGACCTTCTAGAACTAACACCCCCAAAAGATGTCCTTTTCATTATAGGGCACTGGAATGCAAAAGTAGGAAGTCAAGAAACCCCTGGAGTAACAGGCAAATTTGGCCTTGGAGTATAGAGTGAAGCAGGGCAAAGGCTAACAGAGTTTTGCCAAGAGAACACACTGGTCATAGCAAACACCCTCTTCCAACAACACAAGAGAACACTCTACACATGGACATCACCAGATGGTCAACACTGAAATCAGATTGATTATATTTTTTGCAGCCAAAGATGGAGAAGCTCTATACAGTCAACAAAAACAGACCAGTAGCTGACTGTGGCTCAGATCATGAACTCCTTATTGCCAAATTCAGACTTAATTGAAGAAAGTGGGGAAAATAACTAGACCATTCAGGTATGACCTAAATCAAATCTCATATGATTATACAGTGGAAGTGAGAAATAGATTTAAGGGACTAGCCCTGATAGAGTGCCTGATGAACTATGGACAGAGGTTTGTGACATTGTACAGGAGACAGAAATCAAGACCATTCCCAAGAAAAAGAAATGCAAAAAAGCAAAATGGCTGTCTGAGGAGGTCTTAGAAATAACTGTGAAAAGAAGAGAACCAAAAAGCAAAGGAGAAAAGGAAAGATATAAGCATCTGAATGCAGAGTTCCAAAGAATAGCAAGGAGATATAAGAGAGCCTTCCTCAGTGATCAATGCAAACAAATAGAGGAAAACAACAGAATGGGAAAGACTAAGGATCTCTTCAAGAAAATTAGAGATACCAAGGGAACATTTCATGCAAAGATGGGCTCGATAAAGGACAGAAATGGTATGGACCTAACAGAAGCAGAAGATATGAAGAAGAGGTGGCAAGAATACACAGAAGAACTGTGCAAAAAAGATCTTCACAACCCAGATAATCATGATGGTGTGATCACTCACACTCACCTAGAGCCAGACATCCTGGAATGTGAAGTCAAGTGGGCCTTAGAAAGCATACTACGAACAAAGGTAGCAGAGGTGATGGAATTCCAGTTGAGCTATTTCAAATCCTAAAAGATGATGCTGTGAAAGTGCTGCACTCAATATGTCAGCAAATTTGGAAACCTCAGCAGTGGCCACAGGCCTGGAAAAGGTCAGTTTTCATTCTAATCCCAAAGAAAGGCAATGCCAAAGAATGCTCGAACTACCACACAATCGCACTCATCTCACATGCTAGTAAATTGACGCTTAAAATTCTCCAAGCCAGGCTTCAGCAATACGTGAACTGTGAACTTTCAGATGTCCAAGCTGGTTTTAGAAAAGGCAGAGGAAGTAAAGATCAAATTGCCAGCATCCACTGGATCATCAAACAAGCAAGAGAGTTCCAGAAAAACTACTAATTCTGCTTTATTGACTATGCGAAAGCCTTTGACTGTGTGGATCACAATAAACTGTGGAAAATTCTGAAAGAGATGGGAATACCAGACCACCTGATCTGCCTCTTGAGAAACCTGTATGCAGGTCAGGAAGCAAGAGCTAGAACTGGACATGGAAAAACAGACAGGTTCCAATAGGAAAAGGAATAGGTCAAGGCTGTATATTGTCATCTTGCTTATTTAATTTTTATGCAGAGTACATCATGAGAAATGCTGGGCTGGAGGAAGCACAAGCTGGAATCAAGATCGCCAGGAGAAATATCAATAACCTCAGATATGCAGATGACACCACCCTTATGGCAGAAAGTGAAGAAGAACTAAAGAGCCTCTTGATGAAAGTGAAAGAGGAGAGTGAAAAAGTTGGCTTAAAGCTCAACATTCAGAAAACTAAGATCCCATCACTTCATGGCAAATAGATGGGGAAACAGTGGCTGACTTTATTTTTCTGAGCTCGAAAATCACTGCAGATGGTGATTGCAGCCATGAAATTAAAAGACACTTACTCCTTGGAAGGAAAGTTATGACTGACCTAGACAGGATATTAAAAGGCAGAGACATTATTTTGTCAACAAAGGTCCATCTAGTCAAGGCTATGGTTTTTCCAGTGGTCATGTATGGATGTGAGAGTTGGATTATAAAGAAAGCTGAGCACAGACGAATTGATACTTTTGAACTGTGGTGTTGGAGAACACTCTTGAGAGTCCCTTGGACTGCAAGGAGATCCAACCAGTCCATCCTAATGGAGATCAGTCCTGAGTGTTCTTTGGAAGGACTGATGTTGAAGCTGAAACTGCTTTACTTTGGCCACCTGATGCGAAGAGCTGATTCATTGGAAAAGACCCTGATACTGGGAAAGATTGAGGGCAGGAGGAGAAGGGGATGACAGAGGATGAGATGGTTGGATGGCATGACCAATTCAATGGACATGGGTTTGGGTGGACTCCAGGAGTTGGTGATGGACAGGGAGGCCAGGCGTGCTGTGGTTCATGGGGTCCAAAGAGTTGAACATGATCTGAGAGACTGAACTGAAACTCAATTCCGCTATTGAAGTCTTAACTCCCTGTCCCTCATAATGTGACTTTATTGGGAGATAAGGCCTTTAAGAAGATACTTAAGGTTAAATGAGGTTATACAGTGCGTGTGTAGCCGTGTCTGACTCTGTGACCCTGTGGACTGTAGCTCCTCTGGGTATAAGGTTTTCCTGGCAAGAGTACTTAAGTCCTCCAGGGGATCTTCCAAACCCAAAGACTGAACCAACATCTCCTGAATCTCCTGCACTGGCAGGCAGACTCTTTACCACTAGAGATCTAGGTGGGCCCTAATCCAGTACGGGCTTCCCTGGTGGCTCAGCTAGTAAAGAATCCACCTGCAATGCGAGAGACCTGAGTTTGATCCCTGGGTTGGAAAGATCCCCTGGAGAAGGGAAAGACTAGCCACTCCAGTATTTTGGCCTGGAGAATTCCATGGACTGTATAGTCATGCGACTGCAAAGAGTCTGACATGACTGAGAGATTTTCACTTTCACTGTACTGGGGCTTCCCTGGTAGCTCAGTTGTTAAAGAATCTACCTGCAATGCAGGAGACCCCAGTTTGATTCCAGGGTCAGGACGATCTGCTGGAGAAGGGATAGGCTACTACTCCAGTGTTCTTGGGCTTCCCTGGTGGCTCAGCTGGTAAAGAATCCACCTGCAATGAGAGAGACCTAGGTTCAATCCCTGGGCTGAGAAGATCCCCTGGAGAAGGGGAAGGCTACCCATGCCAGTATTCTGGCCTGGAGAATTCCATGCACTGTTTAGTCCTTGGGGTTGCAAAGAGTCAGACATGACTGAGCAACTTTCACTTTCACTTTCAATCAATTATGACTGGTGTTCTTATAAGAAGAGGAAATTTGAACACCAGGAATGCTCTTGAACAAAGAAAAGGCCATGTGAAGACACCCATTTGCAACCCAAGAAGAGAGGGAGGCCTCAGAAGAAACCAAACTGGCCAACATCTTGATCTTGGACTTCTAGCCTCCAGCACAGTGAAAAAACAAAGTTCTGTTGTTAATCCACTCCAGTCTGTTTTGTATAGCAGCCTTAGCAAATTAATGCATTGCCCAAGAGTACAACCCCTTCTCACTGCAGTCTCCATCTAATAACTGGTCAGTGAAGGGACCAAGTTCAGAGCTCTCCACGGGGTTTGCTGAGGTCTTCATAAAGGCTGATTTGTGGACAGCATCTTCCCCTTCCTGATTCAGTTTCCTCTCCTTCCCTTCCATGAGTATTAAATGAGAACATGCTCCCTAATAAACTTCTGAGAAACTGATCTCTAAGCCTTAATTTGCTCCCTAATGATTCCATCCTGGGAGAGCTGGTGGCAGAATCAGTCTGAGAAAGTTGACCTTCAAACAGCATTTGTGAGTTGGATCAGCCTTCCCAGATGGTGATGCCAGAGAGAACCCCATCACTGGTGATGGATAGAACAGATAGTCCCCGCTATGGTGCTGGGCTGCACCCCACAAGCTGCAAACTCTGTACTTTCTAAGACTGAAGAAGGAACCCAGAGTCACCAACAGAGACATCAGTGGCTTAATGGATAGGAAGATCTTACACATCTGAAGCAAAGTCCAGCAGTGACACCCCACTGCCACCAGAGGAATGCAGGCAAGGGAAGGTAACCAGTTATAGCAAGAGTTGACCTCTAGTTGACTCACTGGTTATCAGGGAAACCAACAAAAGATCATGCCCCTCACCACTCCTTGAAAAGCTATCATGGTGGAGATATTCCAATCTAAAGTTACAGCAGTCATTAGCTGAGATGCCCCACTCCAGTACTCTTGCCTGGAAAATCCATGGTAGGCTGCAGTCCATGGGGTCGCTGAGAGTTGGATACAACTCAGTGACTTCACTTTCACTTTTCACTTGAATGCACTGGAAAAGGAAATGGCAACCCACTCCAGTGTTCTTGCCTGGAGAATCCCAGGGACGGCGGAGCCTGGTGGGCTGCCGTCTATGGGGTCACACGGAGTCGGACATGACTGAAGCAACTTAGCAGCAGCAGGGGCAAGGGTATAGGAAGGTCAGTCACATGAGTAGAATGTAAGAGTAGCAGGCCCTGGCCTAGCAGGGGGATGTACAGAGAGCAAGAGAATGGCCATTTTGAATGGCCTGACCATACACCTGGGTACTCAGAAATTATTAAAATTTTCACAGAAGATGAGCTAGCATGGCATCACAGTGAAAGAAAATGCACTAAAAGGTAAGACACAGTAGGTATCTGAGACTAATGATGGGGTGGGGAGGAGAGTATAGAAATCTCTCATCCTTCATATCTAGAGGGGGTTGGTTTCAGGACCCAGTGCAGATATGAGCATTTGCATATGCTCAGCCCTCTGAATCTGTGGATGCAGATTTCATGGATACAGATGACCAATTTTAGATTTATTGAAAAAAATCCCATGCATGAGGAATTTTTTTTTTTTTTAATTAGAAGAACAATGGATTAGTAGGTGAGAATTGGTCAGAACTTCCAAGGGCAGCTTCTAATAAATTCCTGCATGCTAACCTCTTTCAGAGTCTGCTTCTCAGAGATCACACTGTGTGACTCTCCCTTTTATCACTAATACATGACTCTCCCAGAGTCATACTGTCTCTGTAAGGTTTCTCCAGAAAGGCTAATCATGAACATTTGGACAGAACCCCAGAAGTATAGGATGACAAAAAAATCTAAGCACAGGTCACGTTCCCACTTACTCACTTCACCATTACTCCACCCTCCTCCCCAGACCCTTGCACCCTCCTGGGGCTTGTATGCTAAATAATCTAGCTTGTTTCTATCTTTGCAACATTGGCTGAGCTTTGATTACCCTTAGTATTAGGGGACCAAAGAGAGTTACAGAAGCGCCTTCATTTCTTTCAAGCATATTCCTACAGAAGTTAAATAGTTCCCTGACTCTTCAAGAGTGACATAATACAAACTTTGAAGACAAAAATCCTCAAACAAATATATGACCTTGTCATATCTTTTCCATATGTTTCTGATATTTTTCAGTAGAGATTTCTACTGAAAGCAAGAAAGCATTGGGTTTGTGGGTGAATATTGATCACATCTATAGATTTGTCCAATTCTGCTTATGCAGAGTTCTGTGAATAGTTGCCAACGCTATCAAAGATTTTCAAGACTATGCCAGCAGGGTATTGGATCCCATGGCTGTCTTTTTGTTCTTTATTTCTGTTCCTTTTGATCTTATGGACTAGCAAAGTTGCTGAAGTCATAAAAATATGAAGGTTTTTTGAGAAGTCTATGCCAAAACCAATACAGAATTGTAAAGTAAAAATTAAAAATAAATAAATAAATAAATTTAAAAAAAAATGAAAAGCCATGTTGAGTGCAAAAATAAATATTTGGCAATGACATAAGAAAAGCAAGAGAGAAAGGAAAGCACAATAAAAAGTTTAGCAAAAAAAATTACTGGATAAGAATTTCACTTTTTGAAAGTGTTTTTAAGTGACAGTATTCCAAGAAAATAAACCTAGCATAAATGTGGGGTGCCTCAGGTATGAATAAATAGGAAAATAAAAATGGGCATTAAGTATAGCACACAGAGTGTTTACTCATGGAAATTCTGAGAAGGTAAACAACAGAGAACTAACACCACCACTTTAATAAATATCTCTTTTAAAACATTTCTGCCAGGGCTGACAAGGACCAAAGAAAGTGTGTGCTTAGCAACAAAGAAATTGTGAAGTATCTGACCATCTCATTATCTGTGTTACATCAAAATAACCCAGTAGGTGTGTAGGACTGTGACTGAAATTTTGAGCAGTAGCATTTGGGACCACTTCATAAAATTGCTGAAGTGCAGCCTGAAATATTGGCATAGAAATGTGACAAATGAGGAGAGATCCACACATTTTAATATATTTTTTTTTTAAATAAACCACTCCACTCTCAAAAGGAAAATGATGTTCATTCCTATGGATGCTAATCCCCAACTAGTAACCAAAGGAATCCTATGTCATTCAGGAGACAATGCATTAATGTATGGTATTATTTGTGACCACACCATGGCATGGGATTTTTACACTAATTGCAATAATTATCACAAACAAGAAGCACTGACCTCTCCTGGCTCTCCTATTACTTTTTTGATAACTGATTTCTAACTTCTTTCACAGCTCTTCCCTCTTTAAATATTTGAGGTCAGCTCTCGATGTCTCTGTCCTCCCTGGGTAATCTCATTCCATTCTGGTAGGTTCAGTTTCTCCGCACTCAAATCTCTATCTCTTACTGACCTTCTGAGCACAAGATTCAGATATTCATTTGCCGGTTGAATATATCTGATGGAAAGTCGCATGGGCAATTCAAATTCGTGTCTGAAACAAAAGACCAGACTTCTGATCTCTCTTCCAACTTATCTCCAAACTTGCTATTATTCACACATGGCCTATTTCCATTAGCAACGTATCTTCACCGTGTTTCCCCAGTCTTCCTCTTCTTACCACATCAGCTGTATCTCTTCTCTGTCAGTCTCTCCCCAGCTCTCAAGTAAAGCATATCAGAACTCTTCTAACAGGCTGTGCTCAGTTTCTGAGTCGTGTCTGACTCTTTGTGACTCCATGGACTGTAGCCTGCCAGGCTCCTCTATCCATGGGGATTCTCCAGGCAAGAATACTGGAGTAGGTTGCCTCCTCCAAGGAGGTCTTCCCAACCTAGGGGTAGAACTCACCCTCTTTGCAAATCTCTTCCCTCTCCAATCCATCCTGAACCTTTGGATATACACATTCCCACAAAAACACCCTTGATGTTTTTATGTCACTGCAGAATAAAGTCCAAAGTATAAACTATAACTGACAAGGCCTTTTATAACTGTGTCCAGTTATGTATCTGATCATCCTTTGTCAGGCCCCTGCACACACCTGTGAGCTTCTGAGCTTCTACGCCAGGTGTTCTCTTTCGTGTGTAGTATGTTTGTTCTTATTCTACACTTGATGAACTCCTTGAATTGCAGTTTAAACCTTAGGTGGCCACCTCTTGGAAGCCACGGTTCTATATGGGCTTAGTTATCCACACACCCCATCCCATAATGCAAAGCCACTTTGTACTTTCATGTCGTACGGCACTTGTGTTGTGATCACATTCATAATCCCTTTCTCACTCATTACAAAAAAGATCTTAGGTGTCTTTGCATCTACTCAGCTACACTAACCCTGGAGGAGGTCATGGCAACCCACACCAGTATTCTTGCCTGGAGAATCCTATGGACAGAGGAGCCTGGCCAGCTAGAGTCCATGGGGTCGCACAGAGTTGGACATGACTAAGCAGCAGTAGCAGCAGCAGTACTAAAAGACTCTTTTTTCCCCAATTTTTATAAAGTTGAAACTCTGTTTTGAATACCTTTATTTGTCAGACCCTGAAAAAGCCAGGACCCAGAATTTTCTAGTGATGTATCATCAGCCAATGGCATTTATCTTCTCTTGCCAGGCTGTCACCTGGAACATCAATACCCCTCAACTGCTTCTGCACAACATACTCATCTCCCATCCTCTCTAACACATCACCTGCAAATTATTTCCGAATACAAGTCACCATTTTTGGTACTTACCTGCAGTGCGGCATGCTGCAGCCATGGGGTCACAGAGTCAGAAACGACTTAGCAACTAGAAACACCAGATATTTAAAAAATTTAATTTCTTCATGATTACATTTATTACATTAACATATTCTTTCACAAATATGTCTTTTGTGGTAAATGTGTTTGTTAAAACTTTAACAACCTGAAAAAAATCATAGGGCTATTGATTGATGTGTATGTAATAGAAATGATGATAGAACTCAGCACAGGTATTTCTAATCTTTATAAAGTGAAACTTGTTTTAACATATAGTGTTCTTCTCATAGGCTTCTTCTAAAAATGTTTGTGACTGTCAGTCACATCATTTTCAGGATTGATCTATATATTTTTTTCTTCATGTCTTTGTTTTTACAAACAAATTTTTCTGTTTTCATCAGACTTTTCCTGTAGTGAAATTCAATGTTTTATAATTCTCTTTAAAGTTTAGCATGAACTACTTTCATGTGGTTTATGTGACAATTAAGGAAATTAAATTTCATATCTCTACCAAAAATATATACATTCAAAATAGTAATTCAAATTAGAAGTCAATAATACTTTAATCTTTTAAATTGTAAACATCTTAAAGCACTTCAGTGTTCAATTTTCTGTTTAATGATGAGCATGAAAGTACATGGTCATTTATTTTGTGTATGCCTCTTAAGCATGAACATTTTCACATATATTTGTCTAGAAACAACACCAAAATTTAATATAAATTTAATCATAGTTTACGTAGAAGTATTATTTCAAATAATCCATAAAAAGCCAGATGATTACAAGAATATTAAGATAGTACATACATAAAGCAAGAATCATAGCCATCCTCATATAAATAAGATTATGATGAATTAATAACACTAAGATTACCAAGCCAAAAAAACTCATCTCATCTTACAGTATAAAGATTCAAGTGTAAATAATATAAAACATTAATTCTTGTAAGATATATAAGCATTTCTAACTAGGACCAATGAATATCTCAAAGTAATTGCTTCATTTTAAATCATTATATAATCATGTATGAATACATGCATAATTTGAATTTCATAATTATCTTTTAATGGAAATAGTATTCATATTTAATTTCTTGTTCAATCTGCATCTGCCTAAGGATAACAGAATGCATTTGAAGGATTTCCACCTAGGGTAGCAGAGCTTCAACTTAGTAACAACATGAGAAAAGGTTAATGTGGCACTCTGTGGTTAATTAAAGCAGAGTCCCCAGTAGTCTACTTCTTAATTAAAGAAATGTTCTAGGTAGAACATTCATTTTACCTTCTTTTTAGTTGTATTGGTCGTGGTTTGCCAACCTAAGGTTTGGAGAAGAGATTTCTCATCGTCCTGCATTTTGTGTCCCTTCATGATCAAGGAGAACTTACTTTTCATCCACAGACAATGCCCTTCCTCTGCAATCAAATGCTCATTCATCCATAATCAACCGTACAAACCTAGAGCACATTTGGGAGTCAGGGTGGAGATTCATAAATACATCTATGGAGAATTAGCTGGAAGCTTCTTGAAGTTACTGTTGGGTTCTTACTCATCTCTTTAGCACCCCAGCCCCCATCCTCTGTCCACAGAAGGCATTATGAAATATTTGTTTTAACCCAATTGATTAGATAATATTCTTATAACACAGCTCAACTCATTCACCTCAGCATATAAATATTCCCCCTTAAGCATCTCAACACAAACACACATTTTGAGACCCCATCTCTTAACTCTTAGTACCATAAATTGGTTGGCTATGTGTCCTGGTGTATCCCTACCATTGCAGCATAAATATTAACAGTGCTCCCTTTCTCAAAGGTGACCATGTCTGAAAATTGTGATAGGCAGAATAATGTCCCCCAAGATGTCCATGCTCTAATTCCTATAATGTTTATGTCATCTTACATGACAAAGGGATTTTGCAAATGTGACTAACAGTCTAGACCTTGAGAGGCAGAGGTTATCCTGGTTTGGCTGGGTTGACCCAACTAGTAAATCCTTGAAAGCAGAGAATCTTTCTAAAGTGAGTCAGAAAAATAAGGCAGAAAAGGAAGGAGGAAAGATTCTAAGCATTAGAAGGACTCAAACCATCTTTGCTGGATGGAGATGATGGCAGGAATAAGAGCCAAGGAATGTGGGTAGCCTGGAGATGCTGGGAATAGTCCTCTGCTCACAGCCAGCAAAGAAAGGGGAACCTTAGTCTGACAACCTTGAGGAACTGAATTCTGCCAATAACTCAAATAAAAAATGCTCATTTAGCCTGATAAGACCTATACTATATTTTCATCTACAGAACTGTAAGATGATCTGTTTAAGCTACTAAGCACGTGTACAATAACATCTTAGGTCAGTGTACTGGTCACCTTAGGCTGGTATAGAAAACACCACAGACTAAGTATCTTAGAAATATTTATCTTTCACATGTCCAAGATCAAGCCTGGAAGATGTATTTCCTGGTGAGAATTCCCTACTGACTTACAGAAGGTCATTTCTCAGTGTCTTCACTGGGTTCTCTTTTCTCTTACAAGGACAGTGATCGCTTTGTGAGGACCCCACCCTCATGATCTCACTAGAACCTAATTACCTCCCAAATTGCCCACCTCCAGTTACCATCGCATTGCAGGTTAGGGCTTCAACATATGAATTTTGGAGGCACAAACATTTAGTCCCTACTGCAGTAGAAAACGAATACAGGCATTAATTCAATTCAGTGGTCACCCTAGTCAGGAAGCTGTGTCATAGCAATGAATACAAAACCTGCATAGTAGGAGCCCGAATCATAAACCAACTTCAAGTGTCAGACTGAGTGCAGGGTGTAGAGAAATCCGATCCTTCATCCCTTGCAGTATCTGATGCCATATCCCCAGGTTTCAAAAAGAGAATGGGAGTGGGTATTTCATACACAGCAAGCTATCAGGTGGTGCTGGTTTTATGCGATTAGATGTTGAAATTTAATTTCATCTCTTCAGGAGAACTAGTTTATAGATGTATACAGAATGACAATGTTGGCATTTTTGAGAGCATCATAACAGTTGAATGAAGGAGTTATATGAAAGAAGAAAACATTTAAGTGTTTGAGTAAAGCTGCTTCAGCTGCTGTGGATTTTCACTGAACAAGTGCTGCCTTCTTTGACTGCTGTTTCAGGCTCTTCTTTCAGTATTCTAGAAATCAGTCTCTCTAGTTTTTTATCAACTCGCTTATTGTTAAACAGGCTTCTGCAGTGGCTCAGTGGTAAAGAATCTGCCTGTAGTGCAGGAGATGGATTCAACACCTGGGTCAGGAAGATCCCCTGGAGGAGGAATGCAACCCACTTTAGTATTCTAGCCTGGAAAATCTCATTTATAGAGGAGCCTAATGGGCTTCTCCTATAGGAGAAGGAAATGGGAACCCACTCCAGTGTTCTTGCCTTGAGAATCCCAGAGACAGGAGAGCTTGGTGGGCTGCCGTCTATGGGGTCACACAGAGTCAGACACGACTGAAGCAACTTAGCAGCAGCAGTAGCAATGGGCTACAGCCCATGTGGTCACAAAGAGGACTGAGCAGGTATCCCTACCTACGTATTGTAAAACAATAAAATCCATTTCTTCAGGAAATAATATTTCTCCTTAGGGAAAGTGCATACGTAATAAAAACATGCCAAGTTGGAAATTGAGTGTCAAATTCTATGTTGAAAAAATAATAATTAAAAAACTATTCTATTTTGGTAAAATCTATAAGGTGCTAATGGTCTAGTGGTTTTCCCTACTTTCTTCAATTTAAATCTGAATTTGGCAATAAGGAGTTCATGATCTGAGCCACAGTCAGCTCCTGGTCTTGTTTTTACTGACTGTATAGAGCTTCTCCATCTTTGGCTGCAAAGAATATAATCAGTCTGATTTCAGTGTTGACCATCTGGTGATGTCCATGTGTAGAATGTTCTCTTGTGTTGTTGGAAGAGGGTGTTTGCTATGACCAGTGTGTTCTCTTGGCAAAACTCTATTAGCCTTTGCCCTACTTCATTCCATACTCCAAGGCCAAATTTGCCTATTACTCCAGGTGTTTCCTGACTTCCTACTTTTGCATTCCAGTCCCCTATAATGAAAAGGACACCTTTTTTGGCTGTTAGTTCTAAAAGATCTTGTAGGTCTTCATAGAACCATTCAACTTCATCTTCTTCAGCATTACTGGTTGGGGCATAGACTTGGATTACTGTGATATTGAATGGTTTGCCTTGGAAATGAACAGACATCATTCTGTCATTTTTGAGATTGCATCCAAGTACTGCATTTTGGACTCTTTTGTTGACCATGATGGCTACTCCATTTCTTCTAAATCAAATCCCTTATGATTATGCAGTGGAAGTGAGAAATAGATTTAAGGGGCTAGATTTGATAGATGGAGTGCCTGATGAACTATGGATGAAGATTGGTGACATTATACAGAAGATAGGGATCAAGACCATCCCCATAGAAAAGAAATGCAAAAAAGCAAAATGGCTCTCTGGGGAGGCCTTCCAAATAGCTGTGAAAAGAAGAGAAGTGAAAAGCAAAGGAGAAAAGGAAAGTTATACCCATTTGAATGCAAAGTTCCAAAGAATAGCAAGGAGAGATAAGAAAGCCTTCCTCAGCAATCAATGCAAAGAAATAGAGGAAAACAACAGAATGGGGAAGACTAGAGATCTTTTCAAGAAAATTGAAGGGACAGTTTATGCAAAGATGGGCTCGATAAAGGACAGAAATGGTATGGACCTAACAGAAGCAGAAAATATTAAGAAGAGGTGGCAAGAATACACAGAAGAACTGTACAAAAAAGATCTTCATGACCAAGACAATCACGATGGTGTGATCACTCATCTAGAGCCAGACATCCTGGAATGTGAAGTCAAGTGGGCCTTACAAAGCATCACTACAAACAAAGCTAATGGAGGTAATGGAATTCCAGTAGAGCTATTTCAAATAGTGAAAGATGATGCTGTGAAAGTGCTGCACTCAATATGCCAGCAAAGTTGGAAAACTCAGCAGTGGCCACAGGACTCGAAAAGGTCAGTTTTCATTCCAATCCCAAAGAAAGACAATGCCAAAGAATGCTCAAACTGCCACTCAGTTGCACTCATCTCACATGCTAGTAAAGTAATGCTTAAAATTCTCCAAGCCAGGTTTCAGCAATATGTGGACTGTGAACTTCCAGATGTTCAAGCTGGTTATAGAAAAGGCAGTGGAAGAAGAGATCAAATTGCCAACATCTCTGGATCATGGAAAAAGCAAGAGAGTTCCATAAAAACATCTATTTCTGCTTTATTGACTATGCCAAAGCCTTTGACTGTGTGGATCATAATAAACTGTGGAAAATACTGAAAGAGATGGGAATACCAGACCACCTGACCTGCCTCTTGAGAAACCTGTATGCAGGTCAGGAAGCAACAGTTAGAACTGGATGGACATGGAACAACAGACTGGTTCCAAATAGGAAAAGGAGTGTGTCAAGGCTGTATATTGTCACCCTGCTTATTTAACTTATATGCAGAGTACATCATGAGAAATGCTGGACTGGAAGAAACACAAGCTGGAATCAAGATTGCCAGGAGAAATATCAATAACCTCAGATACACAGATGACACCACCCTTATGACAGAAAGCGAAGAAGAACTAAAGAGCCTCTTGATGAAAGTGAAAGAGGAGGGTGAAAAATTTGGCTTAAAGCTCAACATTCAGAAAACGAAGATCATGGCATCTGGTCCCATCACTTCATGGGAAATAGATGGGGAAAGAGTGGAAGCAGTGTCAGACTTTATTTTTGGGGGCTCCAAAATCACTGCAGATGGTGATTGTAGCCATGAAATTAAAAGACACTTACTCCTTGGGAGGAAAGTTATGACCAACCTAGAAAGCATATTGAAAAGCAGAGACATTACTTTGCCAACTAAGGTCCATCTAGTCAAGGCTATGGTTTTTCCAGTGGTCGTGTATGGATGTGAGAGTTGGACTGTAAAGAATGCTGAGTACTGAAGAATTGATGCTTTTGAACTGTGGTGTTGGAGAAGACTCTTGAGAGTCCCTTGGACTGCAAGGAGATCCAACCAGTCCATTCTGAAGGAGACCAGTCCTGGTTGTTCATTGGAAGGACTGATGCTAAAGCTGAAACTCCAGTACTTTGGCCACCTCATGCGAAGAGTTGACTCACTGGAAAAGACTGTGATGCTGGGAGGGATTGGGGGCAGGAGGAGAATGGGATGACAGAGGATGAGATGGCTGGATGGCATCACCAACTCGATGCACATGAGTTTGGGTGAACTCCAGGAGCTGGTGATGGATAGGGAGGCCTGGCGTGCTACAATTCATGGGGTCGCAAAGAGTCAGACACGACTGAGCGAATGAACTGAACTGAACTGATGAAGTGCTAAAGAAAGATTCTTAGCTGCCCTGAGAGATGGATTATATGGGAATAGATGTGGGGATAGATGGGGTGTAGGGCTTGTGTGGAGATGAGGAAAACTGAAGATGGATATAAGACATATCAGAAAGTGAGCAAGCCTGGGTCCTGCCCACATCCCACCTCTGTGGTTGTCCCAGAGTGGTCCCAAACCAGCAGCACTGGGATCACCTGGACCCAGCAAAAAATGCCAGTTCTTGAGCCCCATCCTAGACCTCTGGAATCAGAAAGTCTGGAGGTGGAGTCCAATAACTACATTTTAACAATTCAGCTGTGAGCTAATGTTTGAGAAATTCTCTTAACAAAACATAGCAAACCCCAACTGTATACCTTCTAAATCAATCTCTCTAACTTTTGCCAAAGTTGCCTTGTGAGGCACCTTCAGGAATAGAAACACAGGGTCCATTGAGGAAGTGGCTGCAGCTGTTTGAGGTTCTTTTGGGGAACTATGTACTCATGGTGTGGGAGGCTTCCCAGGTGGTCCTAGTGGTAAAGAATCTGCCTTCCAGTACAGGAGACGCAGGAGATACCTATTCTATCCCTGGGTCGGGAAGATCCCTTGGAAAAAGAAATGGCAACCCACTCCAGTATTCTTGCCTGCAAAAATTCCATGCACAGAGAAGCCTGGTGGGCTACAGTCCACAGGGTCCACAAAGAGTCAGACAAGACTGAGTGACTGAGCACACTCATGGACTTAGAGTTCCTGTTATAAGTCAAAGGAGGTTTTTAACACAACAGGTGCTTAATAAATGCAAAATAATAATTAAAGTTGATGATATGTTAGCATTTATGATAGATAGGAATCCAAAAGAAGAGACAAATTAATTTTATCTATTTGGTCTCAAAGTTTATTCCACCTGCTTTCTACATTCTCATTTCAGATTCCAAGTCTTTACTGGCATAACAATATTGTAGTGAAAAGAGTTTGTAAATAAACAGATGGTGATACATATGTCTATTTGCTTTCCTTCAGGTTAATATATCGAAACACAATATAGATTGATTGGTCTATGATCTCTATTTTCCTGATAAAAAATTGACCTTTACCACATTTACCTTGAACTGCAATAGTCTCCCAATTTGCTAAAGAGTGTCCTGAAAATACCCAAATTGTGAAAAGCTAGTGGTGTTAGACTTAAGAAATTTAGCCCTTGAAAATAAAAGAAAATTCTAACTTTTAGGGTGCATAATATATCAGAAAAATGTTAAGGAAGAAAATGATAACTCAGCATGGAGTTCTTACTGATGGTAAATAATTAGAAGATTTTTAGGAAGAATAGCAGCAAATAGAGCCTATCCAATTAAGAATTTTAAACAGAGCCTAAGTTTCTTGCGATGTTTGTTGGTTTGAATATATTTTAGGCTGAGATATTGTTAATGTAATATAATGCCCTTTTAAAATGTTAAGTCTGTTTTACTGTGTACCTTTAAAGGTTAGCACCAGTTTTCCTTGTTGTGTACCATTTGATAGATTTGACTATTTTAATTTTTATGACTAACCAATATTCCAATAACCAATTAAACAATGTAATATGTAACCAAAAGCAGTGCCAATGGCAAGTGAAAAATTATAGGAAAGATTTGGGTTTTAAAACCCACAGCCAAGTTTGTGAATTTTAAAAGCTGGAAAAGATACAGAAGTGGTTCCTAGGGTATTAATAAGAAATTGCTTAATTTGGAGTTCCCATATATACCACAGAATCATAATACTCAGATTAGTATAGGACAATATTCATCATCTTCAAAATCATTAAAGGTCCAAATGTCAGTTCTCAGGAAACCCTCCCTGAAGTCAAATGCAACTTACGTGACCCTCCATTCTTTCTCATAAATCCCTCTGCTATAGTACTTAACAGAGAAGATAGTAACACTCACGTGTTATTGTAAATTCTAGGTGACTTCTCTGCTTTGACCACTACATTCATGTGTCCAGTGTTTAATGATCGCTTTTGTCTTCTATTTCCAGTGTTCAGCAAAGTATTTAATAGGTTGTATAATCTAAATATAGTTTTGGAACAGGTGAATGAATCAATGCTTATATCTAATGCATATAAATATGCTTAACATTTAAAACCAAATATGGATGATAAGACAATCGTTGCCACAACTTCATGCTTTTGACTTTTGTACTGAAGATTTGTAAAAGTTTTGTGGTTTGGAGAAATTTTTTTTAAGTCTAATAATTTTGCAATATAATGCACAAGATAATGCATTTATTTCTAATTGCATTGAATTCTGTCTCTAGTGAAACAAATTACTCACGGTTATATTCAATGAGTACGTAAACCATATCTCTGCCTGCTGCCCATCTTTGTTTTCTCTTCCCAATTTTTCTCAATCTTATTTTGTTGGAAGATGATTCTGTACTCTTTGAATAACTAACTTATTCTGTTTCTAATATTAATATAATTTGTAGTGACAAATTCTAAAGTAAGAACTGAGGTGCTATGTTTCTAATACTGAAAGCCTGCTTAAAGCAGTGAGGGAAAGGTAAAGCATATTGTTGATTTTTGTTTTATTTATGTCTGACATTTTTCCAGACACTTTATCTTTTGGTTTTTAAATTTTTTATTTATTTTTTTGGGGGAAAGCAACAGCTCCAATTATGGGTTACTTTATTTTCTGTGCAGACTTCTTAATTTTTTGTTCCTAAAATTAAAATTAGCAAAGGAAGACTGTTTTTCTCCTCAACTCCACTCTCATTGATTTTCTTACTGAAGTATAATTGACATAATATTTTGTTAAGCCAGGTGTAGTGCACAGTGATTTGACCTTTGTATACGTGGCATCATTGTCACCACAATAAGTCTGTTGAGTCTCTTAAGGGCTCTTGAATGACCTAAAGTCATAAATTGCTACACTGCTGACTCCCAGCTGTAACATCAAAACGGCTTTTTTATTTTCGTCTTCAAAAGCTTCCTCTGAGAGTATTTCAGAAAGTTTCAACACTGCTACTTGAAAGTTGGGATTGCAGAAGTATGTATGAAATATGAGGAAATTTTCAAAATATAAAAATTGCTGGAATCACCTTGTACAGAAGCTGAATGGGGAGAAATTTTTGTGGGAACGGTTTTGATGCATCTCAGCCTTGGGCTTGTATGCGTTTTATATGAGGCTTTATTGTTGCTGCTTATGGAACCAAGTAAGTTCTCCAAAGTTGAAAAAAACAAGTCAAGATATATTTCCCTCTTAAAATATACATGTTGACAAAACTGGGAAATGTTTGCTTCTCTCTGTGTCTTATAAGTTACAAGCAAAGTAACTTGAGGTAAATCCATGCCACACCCCCTTTAAGGAAAAAGTTTTAGAATGTCGTTTTAACTATTTTAGATTAGATACACACAAACAGTTCTTTAAATCCCCTCAGGGATCATGAGATCTGAGGCTTTAGAAAGGCTAAAACTCTGTTCTGTTCTTTGTCTCTGCTTGTCACCAGAAAATGCCTAACAAATATTCTTTCCTGAAGGAAATAGACCCAGAAACAGCCTTAAGTTTCTATCAAGATGTTTATTTTGGATGCTATACAGAAATAATTAGAAAGAAAATTTGGTCAGATATACACGTGTTGCAGCCTCCATTTTCCATAAAACCTCCTTCCCTCCACCAAAAACTTTTTTTTTTTTTTTGTAATATGGGAAAACAGAATACAAAACAAAAACACAGTTTTGTAGTCAGAGGTGGATTCAAGTCCTAATTCTACCACCAAGCTAAGTGATGTTCGGCAAAATATTTAACCTCTGTAACCTTCATATGAAGAAAGCTGAGCACCGAAGGATTGATGCTTTTGAACCGTGGTGTTGGAGAAGACTCTTGAGAGTCCCTTGGACTGCAAGGAGATCCAACCAGTCCATTCTAAAGAAGACCAGTCCTGGGTGTTCATTGGAAGGACTGATGCTGAGGCTGAAACTCCAATACTTTGGCCACCTGATACGAAGAGTTGATTCATTGGAAAAGACCCTGATCCTGGGAAAGGCTGAGGGCAGGAGGAGAAGGGGATGATAGAGGATGAGATGGCTGGACGGCATCACCGACTCGATGCACATGAGTTTGGGTGAACTCCAGGAGTTGGTGATGGACCGGGAGGCCTGGCATGCTGTGATTCAAGGGGTCACAAAGAATCGGACATGACTGAGCGACTGTACTGAACTGAGCTGAACCTTCATGCACTCAGTTCTGTCGCCGTTCTTCCCTTTTCCTGCTGATGTGGGTTTGCATGAAACCATGTATGAGCTCCCTCTGGGGAGACTTCTGTGCTATGCTGTACTCAGTTGTGTCCGACTCTTTGTGACCCCAGGGCTCCTCTCTCCATGGGATTTCCCAGGCAAGAATACTGGAGTGGGTTGCCATTTCCTTCTCCAGGGGATCTTGCTGTATCATGGAACCATATCTCCTGCGTTGGTAGGTGGATTCTTTTCCATGGGGAAGCCCGTGTGGTAATACTATCCTGGAATATAAAATAAGACAGTGGAGTGGACAATCTCTTTTTATTCTGTTGACACTCAACATTTGTATTTTCTCAGTCTCCATCTTCTTTCTTCTGAGTCCATGTCCTTCTGTAAACAATTTCTGCTTGAACTGCTACTGATATTCTACCAGTAGATGCAGTAAGAATTAACTCTTATTTTCCAAGTAAATATAACAGTTTTGACTAATTCATCTATTTATCTTCCTATATTGACTTTTGCCAAAAATAGCCTTGCTATATGGCAGCAAGTCTTCTTAGAAGCAGAAGTCAAAATGACTTCTACTTAAATCTTTGTCTCTTTGGCTTTATAAATCCTGATACTTACAGCATATTTTTCAACCTTAAAACTGTTTTTATTTTGTTTACTGTGTGTCTCAGTATTAAGACCTCACTTTGACAGATAAGCATTTCTGTCCCGTCTTTGTTCAGCTGAGGGAAAGTTTCCAGGCTGCATTTCCTTTGTGCATTAAAATCAGGGTAAAAGACTTTGGGTTGCTCCTAATACCATTAGGAGATTCTGCTGAACTCTGTGTTATCAAGCATTAACAGTTCCAAATAGAGACTATATTGGCAGAAAATCTATATCAATATGAAATGCAAAATATTTGAAGATAAACTTAACAAAATACGGACAAGACTTCTACCCAAATAATGGTAAAATTCACTGAGATAATTAAAGGTAAATAAATGGAAATATACCAGTTTCATGGACTGGAAGGCTGAATACTCTTAAGATGTCAGTTTTTCCTAAGTAGTTCTATAGATTAAATGCAATCCTAGTTAAAATCCCAGTAAGCTGCAATGTATAAATTAATAAATGGATTATAAAATTTACTTTAAAATGCAAATGATTTTAAAAAAAGAAAAATTATTTTAAGGCTGAATATATAAATATGATTTGTATAATAATAAATATAGATCAATAGAATAGAGTCTAGAAATAACCTACACTACAATGTAGATTAAGACCAAAGATAATTCAATGAGGAAATGATAAACTTTTCAATAAATGATACTGAAACATTTAGATATCTATATGGAAAAGCCATGAGCCTTGACCATAACTTTTATAACATATCTAAAAATTTACTCAAAATAAGGCATAAATAACATATATGGTAAAAACTAAATTTATAAATATTTTGGAAGGAAACAGAAATAAATCTTTCAACTTTGGAGTACAATAGTTTCTTAGGACACAAACCATAAAAAAATAATGAATTTGATCTCATAAAAATTAAAATCTTTTTAATTTGAAAGACATGATTTCAAATTAATGATGCTCTTTGAAAGACACCATTAATAAAATAAAAAGGCAAGGTATGAATGGGGAGAAATATTTAAATCCATGTATCTAATATGTATTGCAGTTCAGTTCAGTCCCTCAGTCACATCCGACTCTTAGCAACCCCATGAATCGCAGCACACCAGGCCTCCCTGTCCATCACCAACTCCCAGAGTTCACACAAACTCATGTCCGTTGAGTCAGTGGTGCCATCCAGCCATCTGTCGTCCCCTTCTCCTCCTGCCCCCAATCCCTCCCATCATCACAGTCTTTTCCAATGAGTCAACTCTTCGCATGAGGTGTCCAAAGTATTGGAGTTCAGCTTCAGCATCAGTCCTTCCAATGAACACCCAGGACTGATCTCCTTTAGGTTCGACAGATTGGATCTCCTTGCAGTCCAAGGGACTCTCAAGAGTCTTCTCCAACACCACAGTTCAAAAGCATCAATTCTTCGGTGCTCAGCTTTCTTCACAGTCCAACTCTCACATCCATACATGACCACTGGAAAAACCATAGCCTTGACTAGATGGACCTTTATTGGCAAAGTAATGTCTCTGCTTTTTAATATGTTATCTAGGTTGGTCATAACTTTCCTTCCAAGGAGTAGCATCTTTTAATTTCATGGCTGCAATCACCATCTGCAGTGATTTTGGAGCCAAAAAAATAAAGTCTGGCACTGTTTCCACTGTTTCCCCATCTATTTGCCATGAAGTGATGGGACCAGATGCCATGATCTTCGTTTTCTGAATGTTGAGCTTTAAGCCAACATTTTCACTGTTCTCTTTCACTTTCATCAAGAGACTTTTTAGTTCCTCTTCACTTTCTGCCATAAGGGTGGTGTCATCTGCATATCTGAGGTTATTGATATTTCTCCTGGGGATCTTGATTCCAGCCTGTGCTTCTTCCAGCCCAGCGTTTCTCATGATGTACACTGCATAGAAGTTAAATAAGCAGGGTGACAATATACAGCCTTGACATACTCCTTTTCCTATTTGGAACCAGCCTGTTGTTCCATGCAGACTTGTATCCATAATATATAAAGGACACCTACAACTCACAAGACAAATGTCAATTTATAAATTGGCAAAAGATTTGAATAGATGTTTCACAAAAAATAGAAATTATTAATAAGCATATACAAAAATTATCATTATCATTTTTATCAGGAAAATTAATGCTAAAATGATAAACTGATATAGACCCATTAGAATGGCTAACATGAAAAAGCTTAACAATATATCAAGTATTGGCAAGGATGCGGGAGCTAGAATTCTCAGACATTGTTGTGGGAATGTGAAATGAAACAATTATTCCAATAAACCATCTGGCATTTTCCTATAAAGTTAATCAAACTTGTCATTCAACCCCAAAACTCGATCTACATATTGAACAAAGAGACATCAAACTTTATATCCAAACAATAATGGTACATGAGTGCTACAATAGTAATACTTCTGAATTCAAAACATCATAAATGTCCATTGTCAGGAGGGCCCATAGGCAAACTGTGGTATTTCCAAACAACAGAATACTACTGGCCATAAAAAGGAATAAAATACTATTACTGTAAAGAAAATATGGGAATTTCAACATTCTTATTTAGGTGAAGCTGAAGCGCCAGTACTTTGGCCACCTGATGCAAAGAGCCAGTTCATTAGAAAAGACTCTGATGCTGGGAAAGATTGAAGGCGGGAGGAGAAGGGGATGACATGGGATGAGGTGGTTGGATGGCGTCATCAACTCAATGGACATGAGCATGAGCAAGCGCCAGGAGATGATGAAGACAAGGGAGCCTGGCATGCTGCAGCCCATGGGCTTGCAGAGCTGAACAGGATTGAACGACTGAACGACAACGAGAGTGAAAGAAGGCAAAGACAAAAGATTACACACTGCTTGGCCCCATTGGTAGGACATTCTAGAACAGGTGAAATTTGTCATAATGAAAAGCAGATCTGTGGCTGCCTGATTCTGGGTTTGGGAAATGCTGTTGATTGCAAAGGGCATGAGGGCAGGTGATGAAATTCTGTGTCTTGATTGTGATGATGATTCTACGGCTATGTACAGTTGTCAGAACTCCTTGATCTGATTACTTAATGTGCATTTTATTGTCCTCAAATTATATGATGATAAAGTTGATTAAACAGAGAAGATGAAAGAGGAGGAACAGGGGAAGGAACAGGAAAAGGAGAGAAGCTCATGCCAGACCCAGCTCTGTCACGGAGAGGAGCTGTTTTTCTCACATACTCAGAAGAGTAGGTGGTGCTAGTGATAAAGAATCCGCCTGCCAGTGCAGGAGACATAAGAAATGAGGGTTCGATCCCTGGGTTGGGAAGATCCTCTCGAGAAGGGCATGGCCACCCACTCTGGTATTCTTGTCTGGAGAATCCCACAGACAGAGAAGGCTGGAGGGCTACAGTCCATGGGGTCACAAAGAGTCAGATACAACTGAAGTGACTTAGCACACGCATGCAGAAGGGTAAGCGGTGCCCTGCTTCCTTGGGAGAGTCCTCGGAGGCAAGATTCCCGAGATAAAAGTTTGGGGAGTACTCTTAGTCAGATGAACCCGAGACAGTCACAGAAGTTCATGTGGCCCAGCAAGGCTTGGAAGCAGCAGAATTGTCCCCTGCCTGGAGACCAGTGAGGGACCAGAAGCCTTTAGCTGACCTCACAGAGCATTATGTAACTAGGCGTGATGGAGGAGCAGATACACCTCTTGCAGAGCAGAGGATAGCAAGGAACTCTCTGAGAGGAAAGAGAGGTGACCCAGTGACCTGGGTGTGTGCTGACAATTAGGGGCCATGTGTGACACCTGCTGTGCCAGCATACAGAGGACCAGGGCCAAGTCCTCACAATACCAAAGTCTGGGATGATGAAAGCCTTTCAAACCTCAGACAAAATTCCCAAACTGTCACCTCACAAAATGGGCCGAGGCACAAAATATAAACTGGGGTGAGTCTGACAAAAATAAACTCCATCCGTCTCACCTGAGGTTTAAACCGAGATGTGTGCTCTATGGAACTGTGACCCTCAAAGGAATATTTATTTGTAGATAGGAGTTTTCCTTCTGCTTCTAATGAAGAACGTAATAGAAGTCCCTAGTATTTAAAAAGTCATCCCCTTAGGTTAGTACTCTCATTTAAAAAAAATCTGTATGATCAATAAACAGTACTGGAACTTTGAAAGTGTATTTTTATAATGGTAAGAAATCCTGTGGTTCCCACTTACTCTCAACTCCAGTGCGGGTGCCTACCTGTCACAAAAGCATGGTTCGTCTTATGCCAGCCCTGGGAGGCTTTGTGCCAATCGGGCACAGCTGGTACAGAATGCCCATTGCCAGCCTGTCACCACGGAAGCCCTTTGACCAGAGGGGCAGCTTGTTGAAAAGAGGTGGCAGGAACATGAAGGGAGAAAGTGGTAGAAACACGGTAGCTTTTACAGGAATTGTGAGAAGAATCAATCATTTCATGTCCTGATGATCAGCTTTTGAATTTGTTTTTCATTATGTATTTGTTTATTTTTGGCTGCTCTGGGACCTTGCTGCTGTGCTCAGGCTTTCTCTAGTTGCAGCGAACAGGGGCTAGTCTCCAACTGCGGTGCAGGGCCTTATTCTGGTGGCTTCTTTTGTTGCAGAGCACAGACTCTAGGCTGCGGGCTTCAGTAGCTGTGGCTCGCAGGCTCTACAGTGTGATGAAAGCCCTGAATCTGTGTTAATATATGTGATTCCTACTTCACAAAACAAGTCAGATCCTCCAGGGAAGATGCACAGAGGAAGTAACATAACTCTCAGGATACTGCAAATGAAAGGTATCAGAAATATGTGTAAGTAGTTGCCCACAGTGCAAGGAAGCATCAGATAGGAGGCAAGATTAACCCTGGATAGTTACAGGTGATGAATGGCCTGTGAGAGATCATTGCAGCTATTTCTATACATAAAATTGTAGTAGCCCCAGAGTGGCTACGTATGAAACCTATTTCTGTGTTCATATCAATCTTTGGTTTCTTATTCCTTATTCTGTAATTTATTGCATCGTTAACAATGGATAAACAGTTTTTTCTTTCTTTCTGCTGCTTGTGAGTTGTTTCACACCTACCAATAAGCGTGGTATTTTGTAGACAAGTATTCCTCAAACTGACTGCAAGTACTTTATATAATTTATTGTTCTAATAATTATATAACATTAAACATATTACTTTAAAAAAATAACCATAAAGTTGTCTTCACATTTGTAGCATGAAATAGGCGTCTGAGGCAATACAGACCAGTAGGACACGATTCTTGTGATTTTAAGATTTACTTTAAAATTTGATATACTTGAGAAATGCACAAAATGACAGATTTCCTAAGGTAGATGGTGGGTTAGACCAGAATAGCAATATGCTTGCTATTTGAATTCTCTAATTTAAGATCCTGGGGCTTCCCTAGTGGCTCCAATGGTAAAGAAACTGCCTTCCATGTAGGAGACATAGGTTTTAAACCCTGGGTCAGGAAGATCCCCTGGAGAAGGAAACGGTTACCCCCTCCAATGTTCTTGCCTGGAGAATTCCATGGACAGAGGTGCCTGGTGGGCTACAGTCCACGGGGTTGCAAAGAGTCAGACATGACTGAGAGACTAACAGACACACATTTAAGATTCTGAGATCCATTCCTTAAAGCAGTGATTCTTAACAAGGGGATGGGAGTCACAGAGGGCCATGAGCCTGGCATCACCATAAAGATAAAATATTATTATTGTTTGGGGAGGTTTTTTAGATTTCACATGTTTTCTCTACCTCACTGACCTCTGATTCACCTGCAGGGAGAGGGTCTATATACTGAAAAATCCCTTGGATATTTTACTATGCTTACGATATATCCTCTATTCCCATCCTTAATCGCCACATCCCCAGAATGCTTCAGTTCAGTTCAGTCACTCAGTTGTGTCCGACTCTTTGCAACCCCATGAATTGCAGCACACCAGGCCTTCCTGTCCATCACCAGCTCCCAGAGTTCACTCAGACTCATGTCCATCAAGTCAGTGATGCCATCCAGCCATCTCACCCTTTGTCGTCCCCTTCTCCTCCTCCCTCCAATCCCTCCCAGCATCAGAGTCTTTTCCAATTAGTTAACTCTTCGCATGAAGTAGCCAAAGTATTGGAGTTTCAGCTTCAGCATCATTCTCTCCAAAGAAATCCCAGGGCTAATCTCCTTCAAAATGAACTGGTTGGATCTCCTTTGCAGTCCAAGGGACTCTCAACAGTCTTCTCCAACACCACAGTTCAAAAACATCAATTCTTCGGCCCTCAGCCTCTTCACAGTCCAACTCTCACATCCATACATGACCACTGGAAAAACCATAGCTTTGACTAGATGGACCTTTGTTGGCAAAGTAATGTCTCTGCTTTTAAATACACTATCTAGGTTGGTCATAACTTTTCTTCTAAGGAGTAGGCATCTTTTAATTTCATGGCTGCAGTCACCATCTGCAGTGATTTTGGAAACCCCCAAAATAAAGTCTGACACTGTTTCCACTGTTTCCCCATCTATTTGCCATGAAGTGATGGGACCAGATGCCATGATCTTCATTTTCTGAATGTTGAGCTTTAACCAACATTTTCACTCTCCTCTTTCACTTTCATCAAGAGGCTTTTGAGTTCCTCTTCACTTTCTGCCATAAGGGTGGTGTCATCTGCATATCTGAGGTTATTGATATTTCTCCCGGCAATCGCGATTCCAGCTTGTGCTTCTTCCAGCCCAGCGTTTCTCATGATGTACTCTGCATAGAAGTTAAATAAGCAGGGTGACAATATACAGCCTTGACATACTCCTTTTCCTATTTGGAACCAGTCTGTTGTTCCATGTCCAGTTCTAACTGTTGCTTCCTGACCTGCATACAGGTTTCTCAAGAGACAGGTCAGGTGGTCTGGTATTCCCATCTCTTTCAGAATTTTCCACAGTTGATTGTGATCCACACAGTCAAAGGCTTTGGCATAGTCAATAAAGCAGAAATAGATGTTTTTCTGGAACTCTTTACTAACAGGTAATTCTTCTTACTCATTAGAGGGGCTTCACCGAGCAGTGACCAGGGTGAAGGGGAAAGGAACCAGCCTTTATCGAGCCCTGTGTATATGCCAATTGCTGGACTGATGGCCAGTTTCCATACAATGGAGTTTTGGACGGTCTGCGATAACAATATCCTTGGAATCTCTTAAATTTTATTCCCTCAAGTAAGATTCAGGGAATTAGTCAGAATTCAGTGATTTTAACAAATGAATGATAAGTTGTCTCCAGAGATACTGGAGAAGGATATATCACTCCCCAAATGGTGTCATTTTAGTGTATTGTATGAAGGCATTAAGTGACTGACAGACTTAGGGAAGATGGTTGGCTTAGAAATACGTTTCACAAGAACTTTCCTGGCAGTCCAGTGGTTAGAACTCTGTGCATCCACTGCGGGGGACAACAGGTTCCATTCCTGGTTGGGTAACTAAGATCCCATATGCTATATGGTGTGGCCAATAAAATAAAATAATAAACATATATATTTTAAATTATATTTTATTAAAAAAAATTGTAAGCAATACATCTTACAGAAGAAGTGCCTCACAAGCTGCTAACTTAAATTTGTTATTATTCAAAAGTACTATAAAACCAAAAAATCTGGGAAATTGCTTATTTAATCCATAAGCAACTAAAGATTCATTTATTGAGTTTAATATTAAGACAGTAGGTAAAAAGGTGGTGATATTGTATTTTTCTCTAAGGTTTAATTTATGTTATCTCATATCCCCCAAGTGAAAATGGTGGCGTATACATCTTTATATCACCTCCATATAATTAAAATATACTACTGTTTAATGATAATGAGAAATAAATTAGTTGTATATATTCTTAGAGATTAGAAGTTGCACACTGGCAACATATAAACCACAGCCAGCTGACAGACACATGGCGTGTCTGCCCAGTATTTTGTTAAAATATGAATGTATTTCTGAAATTCTATCTGTAAATATTTTTATAGGTATCTCTAAAGATTATGGTGATTTTCTAATATGACCCTCATTAACTTATCATATATTTAAAAATCAACAATAATTCCTTGATATCAAATATCCAGGCAGCAACTCATGAATGTTATAGTTTAAAAAATGTTTTATTTATTTTCTGTTGAGATATAATGTTATTAGTTTCAGGTAACAACATAAGGTTCAATATTTGTTAAATTAGCAACAAGATCACCATACTCAGGAATTGAACCTGGTCCCCTGCATTGCAGGCAGATTCTTTACCATCTGAACCACCAAGGAAGCTGCATAAATGTTATAATTTTTAAAATTTTATTATTTTTCTTGAGGTATAATTGATATATAATGCTTTATTAATTTGGGGTGTACAACATAAGATTCAGTACTTGTATAATTTGCAAAATTATCACCATAATAAGTCTAGTTAACATTCATAACTGCACATAGTTATGAAATTTTTTTTCTCGTTTATAATTTTACAAAATCAAGATCTATAGAGGTTTACACATTGCAACTGGTTGATGTACCCTTTAAACTTCCTTTGGTCTATGAATTCCCCCTCCGTGTCCTTTTTTTTCTCTTGCAATTATTTCTTGAAGAAACTGTTGTGGGCTCTGCAGTTTCCTACAAGGCTGGGTTGTGCTGATTGCATCCCCATGGTGTAATTTAATGAGTTCCTGAGTTCTCTGTGTTCTTGTAAATTGGGAGCAGGATCTAGAAGTTATATTCTGCTCATTGTGATTTATTTACCTTTTTTATAGGATCACTTCTTAAGTTTTCCAGCATCTTTCTTTTTGTGATGTTATCAATCAATGACAATTCATGCCTAGATACTATAGCAGCATTTTTTTGAGGGGGCCCCCATAGTGAGAGATGACAGATCTTAGTTCTCCCATCAGGGATTGAACCCAGGCCCCCTACAGTGGAAGTGGAGAGTCTTCACCACTAGAAGCCAGGGAAGCTCCCTGCAACAATTTTTTTAAATGAAAAATTTCACAAAAATACCTGGATACATAACCTGCTTGGGAAAAAAATGAAATAGTCCATTAAAAATTAGAAAGAGCTAAGTAACAACTACCCACCTACCCACTTCAGGTGGTGTAGGTATTCTTTTGACTCAACAGTCCTCACAAATCCACTCTCCACACTGGTCTACGTTTGGCCCACTGTCTCATTTACATCAGGTTTCCCTGATGGCTCAGCTGGTAAAGAATCCGCTTGCAATGCGGGAGACCTGAGTTTGATCCCTGGGTTGGGAAGATACCCTGGAGAAGAGAAAGGCTACCCACTCCAGTATTTTGGCCTGGAGAATTCCATGGACTAGTCCTTGGGGTCACGAAGAGTCAGACATGACTGAATGACATTCACTTCACTCATTTATATCACCTGCCAATCTCCTGTAGGGATTTAAGTTTGTATTTTATTAACTTTTAATACAGACCATAGTGCTGTAATCAAAACAAAATAGAGACTTGAAGGTGTTTTCACTTTTTTTAAATGAAAGCTAGTACACAAAAAAGAACAATTAAAGAAGAGCAAGGAATAAATAAGTTATTGGGGGAAATACTTGTATTAAAGGAATGGAGATGATTTTTGGTGATAGATTAAAAAGTAGTAAATATGAACAACTAGTAAATCAAATATATCAAGTGTAGTTAAGGGTTTATAATTTGAATATTTACTATGTCAAAATGACACCTCAAAGAGAATTTAGCAATATCTCAAAAATTTATCTAGCAAGGACTGAAATATTTTCTGTCTAGGCTAAAATCGTGATAGGTTTAATTTACTCTAGTCTGGTAGTATCAAGGTATCATTTTCCAAATACAGCGTTGCTCTGCCAAGATTTAAATTATTTTAGTCGAACTCAATTGCTTCTCCATCTGTCTTTCCTTCATCCTTTAGTTATGAAACCATTACATTAAGATGCCTTTTGGTTTTCAAAATAAGTTCTCTGATCATCAGTCTGACTCACTTGCATATAAATACAAAGAGTTTTTTAAACCATAAACAGTGTTTCAGGAAAGGAAGTAAAATTGGAGTAAATTGTTGCTAAAAAGCTCATTGAAACCCCATTAAAACAATGAAAAGAAAAATATTCGCCAGCCTGGTTAACCTCAATGATGGAATAGTGAAATCATTTTTAAATGGGAAAATCAGACAGTCTTCTGTCCCATTATCTTAGTTATTTATACTCCCAGTCTGCTCTGAATAATGAGCCCAACAGATGTTAAAAAATATTCCTTCACTTATAGAAACTATATTCACACTATCAGCATTTTGAGGAAAGAGTAGAATTAAACTAAAACTTTATTAACAATAAGATTTTGTGTAGTATTCTGAGAAGAGAAAGCTCATTAAGAATGTCCTCAACAACCCCTGCAGTGATCCCTGGGGTGATTTCTAGAGGAATTCTTTGTCCCGCAAATTAACTGTAGGGGTTCTGTGTTCATTTGCCCATAAGAGGCACTAAATAAAACTTATTCTCAAGGAAGGAAAGCCATAGGGGAAAATGTTAATAATACTTTATGTATTTGGACATTGCAGCCAAGCCCATTGGGCATAGATTAATTCCTTAAATAAGCACTTATTTGTGTGAAAATATAAAGTGTATGACACTTGTTCCAGAGATAAAATGTACTAGGTAGCGTGTCTCAAATATAGACTCAACTGTTTGTTGAGAGTGACAAAACAAAAGAGTTACACTAAATGGGATAAGTGTTAATAAAACATAGATAAACTGGCACTAGAACATAGGTGAAAAAATGAACTGATTTGCCTGAGGGAATCAAGGAAATACTTATGAAAGAAGTAAATTTTGAACTGGGATGTAAAGAATGAATGACAAGGAGTACATTAGGCTGAGAAGAGAAGAGAGAACCAGTGTAAAGGGGCAAAGAAATTAACTGACATGCCTGTCATATAGCACAGTGAGTAAAATATGACTTTTTAATATCAAATCATATGGGTGTTTGCTGGCATTGAGTTCACAGTGTCAGAGTTGGCATCTCTGAATTTCTGTTGGTCCCTCATGCTTGTAATTTCAAAGTTACCAAATGGCTGGTATAGCTACAGAAGCCACATACACAAAGAAAGTAGGAAGATTCAATCAAGGATTTTTTCAACACTGTTGGTCTTTATTTGTCATGAAAATAAAACCTTTCATGGAAATGACCAGTAGAGTCAGTTCATGAACTCATAAAGTCACTTTCAGACACGGCTATGCATCACCCAGCAAAAATATTTAAAAAAATACAAATTAAGAAAGACCTTTTGTGATAGTTTAAGAAGATCCAGCTCAATCTTAAAAAAAAAAAAAAAAAGTAGGAGACATTGAAGGTGCTTTGTTTGTTTGTTTCAAGAAGGGACAAGACAACAGCATTGTGTGATAGCTTTTTAAACAATTAACATTTGTGTGTTTGATAAACATTTACTGAGCACCATGCCATACCTCTGCAAAGCTGTGATTTTCCACAGCACAAGATAAAATGGCATGAAGAGGTCCAAATTTCCAGCAGATCAATTAGAATTACCAGTGAGGATTTTTCAAACTATAGTCTTCACTTCTTCTGATAAACCTCAATAAAAAGAGCTCCACTGTGTTTGAAATCCCTGCACTAATGATCACTTTTATTGCCAGGACTCCACAGTATGCCTCATCAGAGATGAGGCAGAAAAGAGTGCATAACCACTCTTTTAAAAGACCATTCCTGAATGTGAACTGAACAATAATTATCCCTTTGAAAAGAACTGAAGAAAGAAAGTGCTCAAGGTTTATATTTTGGTATAGTGGAGAGGGATAAGATAAAACACTTGATTATATCACTTTTCCACAGAAATACAATTCTCTCCCATATTTATATTTTCCCTATAGAATGAGGTACAGAACAGAACCTAATCCTTCAATCTATTGAACTTCCTGTAAACACAGATTTCTGATGCCCTTTCTATATGTGAAGCCCACCTAATCTTGAGGTACCAATATTGTTAAGATCACATTACAAACATGGGTCCTTCCCCACTGGGGTCAAACCAAGAATAAAACCAATGAGATAATTCCTTAAGTAATTCCAAAATCTTATTTAAATCTTGTAAGCCTTTTTTATGCTGCACTTTAAAAAGCCATAGCGCTATTTACCCTCAAAACTGAAAAAAAAGGTGTGCACTAAATTGTTGATTGTTAATCTGTACAGCCTGATAATTTGTCCTTTGTGACCCATTCGAAGTTTTATAGATTTAAGAAAAGCCAGGAAAACTTACATATTCAGCCAGATTAGTCTAGTGTATAAATTACATCCTGGGAATGAATTAAGTATATTGAGCAGAGTGTTAACTCTTTCTGGCCACAAGGGTGTCATTGAGGAAATTTCTGCTCTGGGATGGTGGAAGGAACCCCTGGGCCCAAAAAGAGTTAGAATATTTCCCCATTTATGAAGCTAACTCCCTATTAGTGATTTATCCAGACAGTGTTGCTAATTAGTGTTTTTAATGTTCTATTAGAATGTGTTTGCTATTTTTTTTTAAATCAGTGAAAGATGAAGTTTTTAGATGCCAAATTTGCTTATGGTGAATGTAGAGAAATGTGATTCCTCTTGGTATAGATACTATTTTAAAAAAGAAAAGTGAAGACATCTCTTGATCAAACAAGTTCGACAAACACAATGTTACAAAAAGTTAAGGAAGTTGTCTTAATGAACAAATTTGTACTGTTTATTTGAATACAATGAATTTGTGATCTTCCAGAGATAAAATGTACTAGGTAGCATGTCTCAAATATAGATAGATGACCAAGTTATTTTAATTTTTAAAAATATTCATGAGGATCTTGCAAAATACTAGGTCTTAGAAGACATCCGGTAGGAAATAGCTAGCCTTGTCTACTATAAAATTTTGGTATTTTCAAACCACTCTCCATTTACAAAACACAGTCACAGAGTGTTACAGCAGCATTATACCAAAGGCAGAGCCCTTGTTTTTCGTCTCTATTCACAGATAGAGGAACTAGACTAACAAGTGTAAAGACTTGACAAAATCCACACAAGCAGGTGTAGGAACAGGAATGATAGACTCCTGGTTGATGACATTAAGAAATACTAAAAGCGTGAAATGTTAGTCACTCAGTCATGTTTGACTCTTTTGTGACTCCATGGACTGCAGCCTACCCGGCCCCTATGACCATGAGATTTTCCAGGCAAGAATACTGAAGTGGGTTGCCATGCCCTCCTCCAGGGAATCTTCCCGACCCAGAGATCGAATCCAGGTCTCCTGCATCACAGGCAGATTCTTTACTGTCTGAGCCATCAAGGACGCCCCATAAAAGATGTTGGTAAGATGTAGTTAGAATGCTCACTTTATGTAATTTTCATTATTATTTTATAATTACATAAGATGAAATCTTTAGCAGCTTATTTGTATATCTTAGGGTTCTGTTTTATTTCCTATTTAAGAAATTCCAATATGACCAAGATCATGTCTTTTAAGACCAAAAGACTAAAAAGCTGTAAGACTGAAAGATATAATCTTTGACATAGTTGAACTTCTTCATACAGAAATGAAAATGGAATCTGAAAATGCTCAAATGGGATTGTTGATGTTTTAATATGTAATTATAAAATTATAATAAAATCACCTAAAGCCAGTATTTAAACCATAAATAGAAGGAAGTTGAGAAAAACACATGCATTTGGGAAACTATAATTAAACTGAAAAAAAGTCAAATAATGGGGCTTTCCAGGTGGTGCTGATGGTAAAGAACCCACCTACCAATCCGGGACACATAAGAGACACGGGCTCAGTCCTGGGTCAGGAAGATCTCCTGAGGAAGGTGTGGCAACCCATTCCAGCATTCTCACCTGGAGAATTTCCTAGGAAAGAGGAGCCTGATGGGCTACAGTCCACAGGGTCACAAAGAGTCAGACATGACTAAAGAGACTTCACACAGAGCTGTAAAAAAAATAAAATTAGAAAGGTCAATTGTTACCTTTTATCTGCAAATAACCATTAAAAGTAATTATCAGCTAAATAAGTATTTATGTAATGCTTTCCTTCTCTATCAGGTGTTGAAGGGATCTAAAGATAGACTGGATTCAGGCTTTCCTGTGTGTTCTTGAAATTTTTGAGTTTATAGTAGAGATGATACACCTATGTAGATAAGAAAATATGAGAAACTAAAGTTTCAAGAAATCATGAGAAAAAACATGAGCTATATGATTCTGGAAATAGTGGAGCCCAGTTGTCATTGGAAGAGAAGTAAGTTAAATTTAGGCAAGGAATCGTCACTGGTCAGACATGGAAAATGAAGAAGGCTAGGTGGTGGCTTGATTGTCAAGATGCTTGTCTACCACCTGGAAGACATATATAAATCATATGGAACTAAGCTATCAAGTGAGATTGGGTTGAAAATCTGTGAATTAAAGTGACACATAGAATGAATTTGTAGTTGAAAGAAATGTGAGATTACTTCCGGGTGGAGTGGCCAGAGAGTTTGACTGATCAATGTAGCACTTGAATTAAGCTTCAAAGATCTTGTTGGCTCATGGTAAAAGACGAGCAGATGGAAAAGCATTGTAGATAGGTGGGACAACATTTATTTGTTCAATACATATTTTTGAGTGCCTACTATATCCCTATAGTGTTTAGTAACTAAATTACTGAAATGGATAAGATACAGTCCCTACCATCAAAGAATTCATAGAATATTAGAAGAGACAGAACCACAAATAGAAGAAAGTTGAGAAATTCACATGCATTTAATGGAATATAAATAAACTGGAAAGAATTTAAATCAAAACATCCAGCTGTATAAGACTAGAATTGTGAGTTGTTCAGACTTCATATTCCTTGCTAGAAAGTTTAGAACATAGCTTCTGAGAAGCTACTAAAATTTTCTGAATAAAATACTGGTAAGGACAGGGAGGCCTGGTGTGCTGGGATTCATGGGGTTGCAAAGAGTCAGACACGACTGAGTGACTGAACTGAACTGAAGCCTGCAGAAACCTGCCGTTTCTTCCATTAATATATTGGGTTCACTAGCTGTAGCTCAAGCAATTGTTGTGTTCTAAACACTTTAGAGATAAGTAAAACATACTCTCTGTTATCAAGTTGCTTATCCTATAGAATTCACTATATGGACACAAGAAAAGCTTCAAAAAATTTGCAGGAAAGTTGAATACTGGTCAGACTGCAATAGGTTTGAGAACAGGAAAGATTACAAAGCAGAAAATGGAGCTTGAGAAAATCATCAGATTTCATGTGAAAAATGCAAAGAAAGTATCCCAAGCAGAATTTCTCTCTGAAGTAAGGCTGTAAAGAAAGGAAGACACAGAGTGGGTTCTTGGAATGGGATAATAAAAGATAAGGCCACCAAAGGAAATTCGATCATTGTAGAGGGATTTGAATCTTGGAGTAACCTTGTATTTCGCTGTGAAGCCAATGGAGAGTCTGCCATGCCAGCCACTGAAGTTTTGTGATTACAAAAAATATATTGTAAGTGGGTTTCAGAAGATGAGTAACTTCCTAAACGAGTTACTGTGAGGATTAAAGTCTTAATACATATACAAGGCTTAGAATACATGTCAGATGTACTCCATAGTATAGTTTTTTATTGTTGGAAATAGAATTCCAAGTTTTTTTTCTATTATTTTCTCCAAACTTTAATTTCATTTGTTTGTAGGAAAACTCCATTTGTTTATAGAAATATGGTATCTGTCTCTATACAGACTTTACATAACATTTTTTATAATCATTTACCTTTTAGAGCTTCTGGATTTCTAACTTGGTTACAAAGAATCCTCTTTCCCAAGATTGTGTAAGTAGTCTCAGTCTTTGTTTTTCCTAAAGATTTTTGTTGTTGTTTTGTATTTTGCATTTAAATCTTTAAGTGTAAGAGAGAATTAGTTTTATTTTCTTCCACATGCAGACGGAGTTGTGTCAGTATCACCACGACATAGCCTGCTTTCTTGTCTCTGAATCCATGAAACGCAATCTTTATATGTTGCTTTCACGTATAGGGGAATAGGCTGAACTCTCTGCTCTGTTCCATTGATCTAGTATCTGCTACTGCTGCTAAGTTGCTTCAGTCATGTCCAACTCTGTGCGACCCCATAGACGGCAGCCCACCAGGCTTCTCTGTCCCTGGGATTCTCCAGGCAAGAACACTGGAGTGGGTTGCCATTTCCTTCTCCAATGCATGAAAGTGAAAAGTGAAAGTGAAGTTGCTCAGTTGTGTCCGACTCTTCGTGACCCCATGGACTGCAGCCTACCAGGCTCCTCCATCCATGGGATTCTCCAGGCAAGAGTACTGGAGTGGGTTGCCATTGCCTTCTCTATTCCTAAGCTAATAATACATTGATTTCATTATGGTAGATTCATAATTCTTTCAGATACCTAGTAATGAAAGTCATTTTAACTGCTTTTTCCTTTCATAATTCTCTATACCATGAGTGAACACTTATCCTTTCATATAAAATGTAAAGTAGTTTTGTCTAATTCCAGAAAGAGTCACTTTAGAGAATTCTAATTGAAATTGCATTAAACCTAGAGATGAATTTTGGGAGAGATAACATATCTAAGATTTAATCTTCTGCTCTGAGAACAAATATATTCCCAGTTTTTTTAAAAATTTGCTTATTTAACTTCAGTATTAGTATTAGTATTAGTATTATAGAGATACTAATATATTGAGTAGTTTTCTTCATATGAGTCCTGTTAACCACCGTGAATAAAATGGTGGTTTATTTTATTTTATTGCATTTCCAATTTCACATACTTACAGTTAGCACAGATAAACTGTATTGGTGTTTGTATATTGTGTGTTATAATGTTGCATATTAATTAAGCTGGCCTTGGTTATAGGGGGCTCCAGCTGAGCTCAGCTGTACTTCCGTGATGACTGCAGCCCATAGGAGCTCTAGTTCAGTGTGTGCGCTAATCAAAATCTCTAATAATTATAGAAGATTTGGAGGGATTGTTCTTTTATCTGTTTGTTTCTAACTAACGGTGTTCTGGACATACAAACTGGTGTTCTGAACATACAAACGTATCACCAGCAAAACAATACACCTCTCCTCTTTTACAATGCTTTTTCCAATTTTGCATTTCTGGCTTGCTGAATTCACTGATACAGTTGACCGCTTTCTGTGTCCTGATTTTAATGACACGCTTTTAGTGTTACAGTATTTGTTATCTCTGTGGGCCCTATTTGTCAACTCCGTGACAGTGCTGTCTATCCGCAAGATATCCCTGTGTAGAAATCATACTCTAACTTAGAAACGTAAACAGTACCATGTATTTCTTTAGGATTCTGTGGATGGTTGATTTAGGCTGGGCATGGTTGTTTGAGTTTTCTGCTGGGCTTGGCTGGGCTCACAGACGTGACTGTTGTCACCAATGGCCCTCTGCCTCTGGTGAGGGGAGGTGACAGGAGTCACTTGGTCACACACCCCTCAGCATCCAGCAGGCTGACTTGGATTCATCCTCTTGTGGCTTTGGGCACCAAGGAAAGTCCTAGCCCACAAGCTTTTTCCAGCCTCCCGTTGACTCACATTTGTAATGCTCCCTTTCCAAAGCAAATCTTCAGTGATAGTTCAGAGAGTAAGGGTGAGAGCTTCCAGGGGCATCAAGGGAAGGAAGAGAAACGTTTGTGACCATCTTTGCAGTCAACTGCATGATTAGCCCTTTAAATACAGAGGGTGAATTGGAGGACCTGCAAATTGTTATCTGGACCAGGAAAACTTAGAGCACATATCCTGGATCTTTTAGGGTTTGGATGGAGAGTCTGCTCTCCTGTGAAATGTGTTGGGAGGAGAGAATGACCACCTCCTGGTACAGCAGGGAGGGAGCAACAGGTGAAGAATCAGCTTCCTTCACACTAGTGATAAATAACCCACTTGCCAATGCAGAAGACGGGAGATGCAGGTTCAGTCCCTGAGTTGGGAAGATCCCCTGGAGAAAGAAATGGCAACCCACTCCAGTATTCTTGCCTAGAGAATCCCTTTGATAGAGGAGCCTGGCAGGCTATAGTCCATGGGGTCACAAAGAGACAGACATAACTGAAGTCTCTTATCACACACACACACATGCTCAGCAGTTACTAATCATGAAGTTTCTCCAACCTCTAGAAAAATTAGAAGAATGGAAGCTACCTTCTCTTTTTAATTAACTTTAGCTCTCGCCTGAGCTGTTTAAAAGGGCAAGAGGATTGTAAGAGTGGAAAGCATCCTCCTTTAATTAGCTCACCTTAAGCCAGCTTTTGTTAAAAGGGCAGGAGCTTTTTTGGTAGTATCAGCTTATTGCAGACTGCGGTGATGTTGAAAACTTCACATGCAGGCAAGGCCAGAAGTAAGGCCAGTACAAGGGCAACCTGGCTTATGGGGAGGATATGAATAGAGAATAAGATCTTTTAAGAATACCAAAAACGCCCTGGAAGTATGACCGAATTGGGGTTTATATATTAGAATTTTTCTCAAGTCTTCCTCTAAATGGGTATCTCATTTCTTTTATAACTTGAAGCACAACCTTAAGAACCAACTTACTATGTATAGCTTCAAAATTAGCCATTATGGTTTGCTGGAAAAACAAACTACAAGGACTTTTAAGTGGTTCATTTCTTTAAGGAACACTACTTTAAACAAATACTGTTCGACAGTAAAAAGCACAAATTGTGTGAATTTTAAGGAATCTTAATATATGTATGAATTTTTAAAGTATATTGAACTTTAACTACTTTTAGTAACCTCTTCACCCCAACTCTGAACATGCTTCTGATGGAGGTGGCCTGTGGAAATATTTCACCCTCATGCCACAGAGAAGAGATCAAAATGGTGCCTATCACTTTGGTTCAAAAAGAAATACAGGGACTTCCCTGGTGATTGAGTGCCTGAGACTTTGCCTTCCAATGCAGGGGGTCGTACGGGTTCCATCCCTGGTAGGGGAACTAAGATCTCACATCCCTCATAAAACAGAAGCTGCATTGTAACAAATTCAGTAAAGACGTTTAAAATGTTCCACACTGAAGAAGAATCTTGAGAAAAACACGTTCCAGGGAGAGTCCCCATCAATGTCTTCTTAAGTTATAATGATGATAGATTTCAAGACCCATAGATTTCAACACCATGTCCTTGTGAAGTTTTATAGACAAGCCAATCCGTGACAATAAAGATAGAAGCATTCAATGTGGGAGATGCTGAGAAAGCTTTTATGTTATTGGGGTCCTTGGATTGGGGTTCTGATATCCAGACGTGTCCCCCACCTTTTTCTGTGATCTGGTTTCTGGTTAGATAAGATGTCAATTTCCCCCATTTTGCTTAGCTATTTCAAGGTGCATTTCTTTCCTAGGCAACAGAATTGCTCTGAATTTAATACAATGGACATGCCAGAATACTTGAAATGTGAAAAAACTAAATTCTACATGTTTACTTTTAAGGGAATAATCGTCCTTAAATCTTTTTCCATTTAATTGGTGTTTTTCCTTTATAACTTGGGAAAGAGCTCCTGCACTATACATTTCAAGCTCTTCAGCAGAGTTGTGTTGATGCAGGGAATTGTGGTACCTGCTCAAAATCTACAGCTGATGAAAACTTTCTGTGGCATACCTGGTTTCAAAGATGCTTGTTTACTGTTAATTTATCTACCTTGCATAAGTCTGAGAAAAATGTAATACTATCTCCATGGGAATTTCCCCCTTCATGGGAACTGGTTTTGTTTTGCAGAAATTGGTCTCTGGGAGACTTTTTGCCCTATGACGCAGTAAAATCTGCGAGAAGCACAGATTATAGCTACTAAAGTCTTAAAGATGCGGGCAGGGCAGTTCCTCAAATACTCTGAACTAGCACTTTCAGTTTGGCTTATAGTTTGTTATACAAATTTAAACAAGTTTTGTCTCATTTTTTAAATAAACAGCATGTTCATAACAGGGAATTTAATTCTTCACAATTTTGAAATTTTCTTATGTGACATGATTCGCTGATCATATGTGCTTTGCTATTTTGTGGCCTTCAATCTAAGTGGCCACATGTTTTATTACTGACTGTGCAAATACATCATTTGGCTTCCTATAGCATAGATGGATATTTTATTCCATTAAAAAATTAGTGCATTTTCCCTAAAGTGGAAATGCCTGTAACTTTTTGTGTTTTTCATTAGTGTTTTAGTTTGAACAACTCTGGGGCTGTACCAAAAATAGCTGGAAAATAATTTTAATGACAGTAGGCACATACTGGGACACTGTAATTAGGATGCTATAATCAGGAATACCCAGCAACGATCCACCCGTCTGGACTACTGATTGATTTTGGGGGACCCAGGTTTTATGTGAAAACTTCAGAGATCTCTTGTTATTGTCTCCCAGAAGTTTCTGGACTTGATCTATTTGTAAACTTGGCAGTTTTTTAAGCAAATAATTTTGTTTATTTATTTGTTTTGACTGCCTTGGGTCTTCATGGCTGAGCACAGGCAGTTCTCTAGTTGCAGAGCTTGGGCCTCTCACTGCCGTGGCTTCTCTCGTTGCTGAGTATGGGCTCAGTAGCTGTGGCACATGGGCTTAGTTATTCCATGACACGTGGGATCTTCCCGGACCAGGGATTGAACCAGAATTCCCTGCATTACAAGGAGGATTCTTAACCACTGGACCACCAAAGAAGCGCCAATTTAGCAGATTTTTGATATTAATTTTAGTCTGTTTCATTACATTCTTGACTGGCTTTGGGGAAATGGATAAAATATTAAACTGGGGTACTAGGTATCATTGCATGCTGAAAGTCCTCTGAGAAATGGAAATTAGGTTAAAATATGAATCAGGAAATACTCAAGTACTAAAATAATCCATTTGGTGTTTGACCTATTATTTTCAAAAGTAAGCCTTTTTACCTTAATAATTCTTTTGCATCCCCAGGGAACAAGCACTTTATTTGGGACCTCTTTCTCCTCCAGTGGAGAAATAAGATCTTTAAACTGTTTCTTACAGAGATTCCCAGAAGGAGAGACTGGCACAGATTTGGAAGTGGTGTAAAAGTACACTGCCTGTATCACTCTGACACAACAGTGTACTGCTTGCCAGCAGTGAGATAGCTGGTTAGGGTTAATAGAGATTGCTCTGTGTTATTAATGGAGGAGAAAGAATTATCATCAGCACTGCCTATGGCAACCAACTGAGCAATGACACAATGAGAAAAGGAAATAGATTCAAAAAGTAAGACTCACACAGACGCTAAAGACCCGTAAGCCATACAGAGAAAAAGAGGTATGAGAAAACCTCGTAGCGAAAACCTCTAAGGCCAGTATTTCTCTAGATATAGGTGAATACATTTACTTGTGATGCTAGGAGATTTATGCCTTTGAATTCTTAGGTGTTTCACTAAGGGAATCCCTGAACATTCTTTTTTCAGGAAGCTTGTGCAGTTTCAGATGATAGAGACTTGTACTCGTTGGAGCCAATGCTATTACTCTTTTCTTCCTCAAGGTCCTGCTTCCTCAGCAGTTCAAGGATGTCAGGGCCCATATCTCCACTGTTCATTTGGTATTGCCTCATGGTCATGGTGTGGCTGACACAGCTTCAGCCATCACTTCTGCATTCAAAGCTGGAAGAAGGAGGATAGACTTTCTAAGCTGCCCATTTACAAAAACCGAGATAGTTTGGGTACTTTCAAAGGACACAAAATCTTTCTCAGAACTTGCATTGTCCAACAGAAGTTCACTTATATTTATTGGCAAAAATTAGATCATATTGCCAGCCCTGACTGAGGAAGGCTTGAAAAGTAGGGAAACGTCTATGGGAGACACTTTGGTGTTGGCCTTGCTCTTCAGAAATGCTGTAATCTTTGAACCATGTTCCATTCTTGGGATGTGGGAATGAGAAAAGATTACTCCTAGGCATTAACATGACAGAAAGTAGAATCAAGATATTAGACTGTATGGAATTAGAGGCATTTGCAAGTGTACCTGAAGTAATTTCTTTTTCTTAATTATTTCACCTAAATTGAGACTGCCTTCTCAGAGACAAATTATTTTGCATCTGTGGATTCATTTAGGATAATAATTAATGAAATATATAGCATGTTAAAACCTCAGTATATTCTAATCGTGCCTGTTTATGTCTTATTTAAAGAACTTAACAAGTATAAACTCCATATATTTTACAAATGGTATTTCTTCCATTTCCCATGCTGAGCTGTTTTCATGAGAATTCCTACTTTAAAAGCTAAGTTCGTGGTAATTGACTCATTATATTTTTGTAATGCAGGACAAAATGCAACTTTATTGTTTATACACAGCTCTTTTTCAGCTGTGCCTGAAGATAATGTCATAATCACTGTCTGTAAGACCATCTTACAATAATCAACAATATTCAGTAAGTGTTCAATCCCAAATTGTTTACATGGTAATAAAATCAAAGGGGTGATTTTAAGAAACAAGGAGTTGCTATGACTACTGTTTCCAAAGTTAGATATTAACCACAAATTGATATCTTTTTTTCATCCTTTTAATCTTGGCCATATGGTAAGGAAAAACACAATGATTAAACAAATATTAGAGCATACATAGGTGTTGATGAAAATAGATTTGGACAAATGCCACCTGCTCTCCAGGACTGACTGGTTATAGGTCAAAATACATGTATCAGGGATATCCCCAGGGCCTGGACATTTTCACTGAACAAAGTTTTGCAGAAGGGAGCTAAGGCAGAGTAGCATATCCAAGGATATAAAACCTCTGACTCCTCACAGAAGTTCTATCCGGAGAAAGAAGATGGAACCAGAGGTGTAAGTTACTGACACAGACTACCACTTCATGTTAATTTTTGTATTAAAAGACAAAGATGGGGAGATTAGAATTGACATACACACACTACTATGTATAAAAGAAGTAAGTGATGAGAACCTACTGTATAACACAGGGAACTGTGTAACTCAGTGGTCTGTGGTGATCTAAAGGGGAAGGAAATCCAAATCAGGGGAGATAATACGTCTATGTATGGCTGATTCTTTGCTGTACAACAGAAAATAGCACAACATTGTAAAGCAACTATATTCCAGTAAAAATTTTACAAAATAAATAAGACCAAAAAAAAGAGAAAGAAGGATCTGGTTAATGTTTTAGGGGAACAAAATCTGCCAACCCAAAATGTCTCTTTGGCATACAGATAATTTCTAGCTGAAAATCATTAAGGCTCAAAGGATTCAGGAAGAAACTCCGACGTTCTCTCTAACTGCCTAAAGAGTGTACCTAGAGGACCTGTTCCAGGAAGGGAGCCACACCACAAACAACTGTAGTGTGAACTAGCTGTGTAGACAGAGAGGAACCCCTCAGAGTCTGTTAAAATTCCTGGGTCCCACTGTCTCTGCAGGCCCAGCAAACATTTGTTTACCAGATGTTTGCTTTTCCATGTCCAGGGAAATTGCCTTCCTTCCCTTTGAAGTCCCAAACCACTGCCCCAACATCCTCTTTTTTGCTTTAGCTGAAGATATTGTTTGACGTGAGAGCCTCAGGCATTTTTATGAATTTCTCAGTTTTCCTGGGTCTCTCCTGTGTAGACAAGTTATAAGCTTTGGTGTGATTTTCTCCTGCTAATCTGTCTCATGTCAATTTAATTCACAGACCAACCAGAAGAACCTAGAATGGTAGACGAAAATGTCTTCCTCCCTCACAGTGTCATGAAATATCAACTCCACTTATTTTTAAACAAGTTTTAGTTAGGCTTTCCAGGGAGTGTTTACTTCCAATATTGATGGAAGTTTAAGAAAGAGCAGTGTTTGCTTGAAAGCATACATAAAAACTAGCATGCAGGCCAACCTCATTTTATTGTGTTTGATTTGCTGCCTTTCGCAGATACTTTGTTTTTTTAGGAAATGAAGGTCGTGACAGCCCTACATTGAGGATGCCTAAAGGTGCCATGTTTCCAGCATTTGCTCACTTCATGTCTCTGTCACATTTTGATAAGTCTCACAATCTTTCAGAACTTTATTATTTGTTATGGTGATTGGTGATGAGTAATTTTTTTATTGAGGTATAGTTGATTTACAAAATTGTGTTACTTTCAAGTGTACAGCAGAGTGATTCAGCTTTTTTCTTATTGTACTCCATTATAGATTATTACAAGATATTGAATATAATGCCCTGTGCTATACAGTAAATATTTGTCATTTATTTTATGTATGGTAGAGTAGGAGTTTTTTGAACTAAGAGGCTTTGCTGTTCTACTCAATATTCACAGCATCAAGTACAGTGATGGACTCATAACAGATACTCTATAAATGCTTGTTGAATGAGAGCAAACTTGTCTGAACCAGCAAATCTATGTTATACTGTGTAGAATACGGGGAAGGAGCAAAGATGCTAATATTTTGTTTCAGTCTTTGTTCCATTTTTTGTGGAGAAATCGAAGGCTAATATAAATGCCAATAGCATCTTTGTGACCATTTATATTTCCAGTAATCTTGCACAGGCCATTTAGAGTTTGAAATGTAACCCACCCATCATCAATAGGGGATGCTGAGGGAATAGGCCTGGAAAAAAAGAGTATGCATGCAAGATATTGAATTCTCTCAACTGAAATTATTTCTTATTCTTTATGAATATATTGATTTTCATTACTCATTACTGAGCACCCAGTATATGCCAGACGTCCTTGCTTACTAGGATGGGTAAGACTGCCCTAAAGAAATTCATGATAGAGGAAAATATACTTACAAAGTATTTAAAAACCATATTTAGATGAATTATATATAATTAATAGGCACATATCCTTATTCTTCATATTCTTGTGAAAGTATAGTGCAAAGAGCACTCAGTGAGATGCCAAGACTGAGTAGCAATTAATTGTTTAGGAAGCTGCCATGAAGGAAATAATATTTGAGCACCAGAATGAGGTTTCCTGAAACATCACTGCTGCTACTGCTGCTTAGTCGCTTCAGTTGTGTCCGACTCTGCAACCCTATGTCCTGCCAGGATCCTTTGTTCCAGAGTTCTGGAGTAGGTTGCCATGCCCTTCTCTAGGGGAATCTTCCCAACCCAGGGATTGAACCCCGGTCTCCTGGATTGCAGGCAGATTCTTTGCCACTGAGCTACCAAGAAAGCCCCAAAATATCTCTAAATGTTCCCCAAAACTACACCCATCCATTTTCTCTGCTTACTATGGCAAGCATCATTTAGCCACACTTTATATCTACATCTTCAATTTATTTTTCAAAAATTTATTTTAAATTGAAGGATAGTTGCTTTACAATATTGTGTTGGTTGCTGCTGCTGAGTCGCGGCAGTTGTGTCCGACTCTCTGCGACCCCATAGACAGCAGCCCACCAGGCTCCCCCGTCCCTGGGATTCTCCAGGCAAGAACACTGGAGTGGGTTGCCATTTCCTTCTCCAATGCATTTAAGTGAAAAGTGAAAGTGAAGTCGCTCAGTCCTGTCCGACTCTTAGCGACCCCATGGACTGCAGCCTACCAGGCTCCTCCATCCATGTGATTCTCCAGGCAAGAGTACTGGAGTGGATTGCCACTGCCTTCTCCGGTTTCTGCCATCAGTTCAGTTCAGTTCAGTTCAGTCGCTCAGTCGTGTCCGACTCTTTGCGACCCCATGAATCGCAGCACGCCAGGCCTCCCTGTCCGTCACCAACTCCCGGAGTTCACTCAGACTCACGTCCATCGAGTCAGTGATGCCATCCAGCCATCTCATCCTCTGTCGTCCCCTTCTCCTCCTGCCCCCAATCCCTCCCAGCATCAAAGTCTTTTCCAATGAGTCAACTCTTCGCATGAGGTGGCCAAAGTACCGGAGTTTCAGCTTTAGCATCATTCCTTCCAAACTACAGGTATACATAAGTCCCCTCCCTCTTGAACCTCTCTCTCAACTCACTGTTTACTTAAGTTTATAAACTTGCAACTTTGTTAATTTTGTATTCCTATAATTAGATTTACAACACCTTAAATACAGGACTATATTTTCATAATCCTAATACTGAATTATTTCCCTGTGGGTGCTTAACAAATACTTTCTAGTGCACTGACATGATGGTCTTACCATCATTTAAAATGGAAGAATCAGGTTCTGCGTTTGGTAATTTCCACTTTTTTATTAATTTATGATATTGTAAATTACATTGTTTAAAATGTTCTCTAATTCATGTTCTGCTTTTTGATGTATAATTGTTCATTTAATTTATCTCTTCCTTCATAATTCAATCATTTAAGGCTATAGTATATAAATAGTATCACCAAACAGCTTCTTAACTTGTTACATATGTCAAGGAAGTAGGACACTGAATTAAGATTTGTTAAATTCCAACAGGATGTCTACATAGAATAGACTGTTATTCCTGTAAAGCCCTTAGTGTCCTTCGCAGTTTAGTAGGAACAATGAATAAGCTATAAGAGGACATAACATAGTCATATCTAGGAACTGGATCATTAGATCAACAAGAGCTAATGCAGATTCTACTACTTGATTTTACATGAGCTTGAGAAAGTTGTATGAATTCTCTAAGTCTCAGTTTTCTCATCTGTGTAGAAGGATGAATGTGCCGATCAATGAACAAATGAGCATAAATGACTTGGCACAGCACCTGGGCGAATGCATAGTTACCACTATAGATGTTGTTATTCATGAGCTGAGATTTCAGTGCGGTGTAGTGAGTGTTGTGAAAGAGACTCTCGGATTAAGGAGACTGCATATCTGGTAGAATGTATACTGCTTGTTTTGTCATAAAATGCTACCTCTGCAATCATATCAAGATTATTTTCCTTCTGCAAAAGAAAAAGAAAACTTGGTCACAAAATTGATTGCACGCCTTTGCAGAGTAAACCACTTTCACCTGAGGCAACTGAAACTGTTCTAAAACATTTTGTTCACTTTACCAGTTCCTCTAGTAATGAGAGTGTAGTGTGTGTGTGTGTGTGTGTGTCAGATTAAATTCAGTAGAATTTCAGTAAACAGATATTTTAGATGGTCAAATCATACTTTTGAAGGAGTAACTCCAGTTACAAAATAACAATTAGAGATGTATGGTAGACTAGGAAAAAAATAGTTATGAAAAGCTTTGAAAAGATACTTTTTCAATATGAGGTCAATCAACAACCTGTGAATGAATCTTCCACCCTTTGACAGCACATTTGGTACAAGTCAAACTGAAAAATAGACACCATCTCAACAAATGGGCTCTATAATTTTAATATGTTTATTGTAACAATACTTTTATGGATTTGATCATTGTATTAACAAGGGGGAAATATAGAAAACCAACTTTATTGTTTTTTTAAAATCCCTTTGTATAGTGTAATAAATCCCAATTCCATGGCTGTCTGTTTAGAGAGCTCATTAGAAATAAGATGGGGATTTGTAGCCTTAGACAAAGTGATCCTGGTTCCTATTAATCTTTCTAAGGTTAAAAGAGGAATATCTACACTTTAACTTGCATGTTTTCTCTAAGGGAATTACCTTTTTAAGTTCTTAAAGATCATAGTTTCTTTTCATACTTTTAAACTCTAAAAAATATTTTTATATCCTTACTTAAAGGTTTGGCCTACTAATTCACAAGATCTTTAGAGACTTTTATATCTAAATTATTCCATCCCTAAACTGAAATGTATCCTCATCTCAGAGTCATTCAAACTTTCATATAACAGAATTTTATTTATCCATTAGATCTAATAGTTCTTAGGAGCTGGTAAATCTTTTATATGCTTCTACAGAAAAAAAATACAGCTATGTAATTATGCCAATATCTTATCTTTTTTGTAATCTATTTAAACAGCATATTACCTAATCTTTAGATTAGTTGACCTGAGCAAAATGGAAGCATTTAACTTCAATAAAGTTAATTTTTAATTCAAATGTATTTTTACTTTTCAAAGAGAGTGCATTTAACTACAAATGAGTATTTGAATTATTATTGTTAAGGGGATAAGGACATCCTCTATTGTTAAATCTTCACTAAAGAATTACCAAATACTTCATTCCCAAACCACCAAATTATATTTATTAACAGTAGTTAGTTATGATCAGGGTTATAGCCTTCCTTCATTGACTAGAAAAGTACAGTTCTTATCCAGAACCAGTGTCTCCTCAAACCATAATTTATTCAGTGTTTCTTTAGCATTTCTGTAAAAGAAAAGCTGAGATCTCATGGTGGAGGGAGAGAGAAGAGGAAGAAAAAGGAAGAGGAGCAGGAAGAACAGGAAGAGGTCAGCTAAAGACAGCCACACTCATCTTCTCTGGCATCCCAGCCACTCCGATTTGGTCCCCAATCTTGAATACCATAGCTTAGCAAAACAAGAAGAGTTAACCCTTCCTTCCCACTTCTTAAGAAGTTTAGCAAACATCTTGATTATTTGAGCATCGCCGCAGACTCTACATCTTCCCTACTCACACAGCTTGTCAGGGGATGTCTTTCTACTCTCTCTCTCTCTATAGCACTCTAACCAAAGTCTTGGCAAACACCTTTTCCTCCTTCCAGAGTTCAGTGATGTTGTTATCACTAAAACACTGTTTTAGTGATACTCACAGAGGTACCCTGAACAATGACACAGCCTTCATCCTCTTCACTCCACTACTGATTGACTTCCTGGGAAGTTTCCCTACTTTGGCCACCGTGATACCACAGTCTCCTTGTCTGACAATCCGTTTTAGGCTCCTTCACTATTTTCTCTTCCCAGTTTCTGAAAGTATTATTATATTCACCAACATTCTCCTGCTAAACAAAATCCCCCCAAGTAGACAGTTCCCACAGATCTGCGTTCCCCTCTCTTTGCTTTCTCTCTCCTTTAGTAAAATTCGTTCACTTTTATTTCCTTGATGGTTACCAACCCTTCCTTTCAGTTCTTAAGCTATAGACTTAATATCCATTTCTCTTCTGGATTTTTACACTTGCATTCTCAGAACTGCCTCAAACTGAACATGTCAAAACAAATAAATTTGTACACTTCCCTCTAAATCCGACTTCTTGTCTTATTCTGATTCTGCAACTTGTTTCAATATCCCCAACAGACTCAGATCAAACCCTCAAACCCCTCCCACTGTGGAAGAACGTACATTCTACGCCTGATGTATTTCCTTCTTTTCATTTGTTCTGCCTACCACTCCTCTAGCCCCTGACTTGATTATTTCTTACTTATAGTCATTGTTGTCAGAGTGACTTACTTTAATCTCTTCCTTCTTATAATTCCTTCTAACCTGCTGCCCAAACAACCTCTCTAAAGTACAGCTCCTTCGGTGATTCTCCACTGTCTACATAGTAAAGTCTAAATTCCATGTGATTTCTATCTGACCCTTGCTTAATGTGGATTTACCTGTATTCACACAACCTAGGCTTGAGCTTCAAGAGACATTCCTGGGACATACTTGGACTTTCTATCCCACAAATTTTCTCCTGCTCATGCTAAACCCTGTAGCAGGAAAGCTTTACCCATTTTTGATGCCACATTGAGGTATTTTCTTGCTTGTTTATCCTTCCTAACTGGCCCCATCACCACCACTGTTACACTGCAGTACTTCAGCATATTTGTTCATTTACAGTTTTTCTTTCTTTCTTTTTTTTTTTTTTTACAATTTGACATTTTTTTCTGAGTGTTAATTTCTTCATTCTACTTCCAGAGCTGAAGGAACCAAACATTTTGGTTTGTTTGCTTGCTTTTTAAATTTTTTTAGATCGCCATTTTATTTTCAGTATGAAGCAAGCTTGGAAAAGATGAAAATGTGTATCGCAATTCTACTAGGTGCTAGGCATTGTATTCAATGCAGTGAGATATCCTGGCACCACTGTTTGGACTTCCTAACCATTTTTAAAGTTGTATTTCTTTCTTTCTTTTTGGCTGAGCTGGTCTTCATTGCTGTGTGGGCATTCCTCTAGTTGTGGTGGGCGGGCGCGCCTCTCCAGTCGTGATGCGTGCACTTCTCATTGCTGTGGTTTCAGTACCTACGGCATGAGGGCTCAGGAGTTGCGGCTCCCAGGCTCTGGAGCACAGGTTCAGTAGTTGAGGCACGTGGACTTAGTTGCTGTGTGTCATGTGTGATCTTCCCTGATCAAGGATCAAACTCCTGCGTTGGCAGGTGGATTCTCTACCACTGACCCACCATACCATTTTAAGCCCTCATACTATTTTTAATATAATATTTTAATGATAATTATATTGAGGTTGATAGATTTTCCTCCAGAAGTCATTTTCTGGAAATAAGCTCCATTTAGCAATTTAATTTTTATTAATTGATGTAATAACAGCTTGGGTTACTTTTCATTTTCATTAATTTATTAAAATTACTTTTTATGTCAGTTTCAATTTTTTCCACTTAAAGTTTCTAACATTTGATTCTTATTCAATTTTCTGTCCATATCAAATTTTAAAATACTATGGTATTCTATTATACATTTGTTGACATTTTCTCCTACCAAGTCTAACTTATCTAAGTCATATATAGCAATTGAAATGTTGTCTGGATTATGTATTTCCTCTATTTTTCATCAATAACAAATATTAAAACTTGTAGTTTTCACCATGTTAATTTAATTTTTTGTTGATTATTGTTACTAATGATGTTTATTATGAGTTGGAAATAACTGATAGTTTTACTGATTCATTAGGTAGGTCATGACAAAATAGTAATTAATTTGGTGAGAGAGAAAGGGGGAAAAGTAGAGAAGAATCTGGGGACATTGACAAACCAACTCACAGGGAGAGACTATATAGAGAAAGAGAGATAGGCTAGACATTTCTGGTCACCTTGAACACCCACTTCTATCTCCTTATCTCAGCAAGATAAGAGTTCAACTTCACAGAGCAAAGCATGGTAATTATGACCATATGATCCATTAGCAATCAGTGTGTCTACATGCGTTAGCATGCATGTGTGTGTGTAAAAGGATAAAGAGAAAGTCAAATAAGATACAAGATTCAGAAATACTTTAACATCTAGCACTTATAATATCAGAGTAAGTCAGTCCGTCAGTTAAGTCTCTCAGTTGTGTCCAACTCTTGCAACCCCATGAACCACAGCACACCAGGCTTCCCTGTCCATCACCAACTCCCAGAGTTCACCCAAACCCATGTCCATTGAGTCGGTGATGCCATCCAACAATCTCATCCTCTGTCGTCCCCTTCTCCTCCTGCCCTCAATCTTTCCCACCATCAGGGTCTTTTCAAATGAGTCAGCTCTTCGCATCAGGTGGCCAAAGTATTGCAGTTTCAGCTTCAACATCAGTCCTTCCAATGAACACCCAGGACTGATCTCCTTTAGAATGGACTGGTTGGATCTCCTTGCAGTCCAAGGGACTCTTAAGAGTCTTCTCCAACACCACAGTTCAAAAACATCAATTCTTTGGTGCTCAGCTTTCTTTATGGTCCAACTCTCACAGCTGTACATGACCACTGGGAAAAACCAAAGCCTTGACTAGACGAACATTTGTTGGCAAGGTAATGTCTCTGCTTTTTTTTTCAATATAAATTATGAATAATATATTTTTAATATAAATTATAAATTATTTATTTTAATTGGAGGTTAATTACTTTACAATATTGTATTGGTTTTGCCATACATCAACATGAATCTGCCACAGGTATACATGTGTTCCCCATCCTGAACCCCCTCCCACAGCCCTCCCCGTACCATCTCTCTGGGTCATCCCAGTCCACCAGCCCCAAGCATCCTGTATCATGCATGAAACCTGGACTGGCGATTTGTTTCATATATGATATTATACATGTTTTAATATGCTGTCTAGTTTTGTCATAACTTTCCTTCCAAGGAGTAATTGTCTTTTAATTTCATGGCTGCAATCACCATCTGCAGTGATTTTGGAGCCCAGAAAAATAAAGTCAGCCACTGTTTCCACTGTTTCCCCATCTATTTGCCATGAAGTGGTGGGACCAGATGCCATGATCTTAGTTTTCTGAATGTTGAGTTTTAAGCCAACTTTTTCACTGTCCTCTTTCACTTTCATCCAGAGGCTCTTTAGCTCTTCTTCACTTTCTGCCATAAGGGTGGTGTCATCTGCATATCTGAGGTTATTGATATTTCTCCTGGCAATCTTGATTCCAGCTTGTGCTTCTTCCAGCCCAGCGTTTCTCATGATGTACTCTGCATAGAAGTTAAATAAGCAGGGTGACAATATACAGCCTTGACGTACTCCTTTTCCTATTTGGATCCAGTCTGTTGTTCCATGCCCAGTTCTAACTGTTGCTTCCTAACCTGCATACAGGTTTCTCAAGAGGCAGGTCAGGTGGTCTGGTATTCCCATCTCTTTCAGAATTTTTCACAGTTTATTGTGTTCCACACAGTCAAAGGCTTTGGCAAAATAAAGCAAAAATAGATGTTTTTCTGGAACTCTCTTCCTTTTTCGATGATCCAGCAGATGTTGGCAATTTGATCTCTGGTTCCTCTGCCTTTTCTAAAACCAGCTTGAACATCTGGAAGTTCACGGTTCACGTATTGCTGAAGCCTGGCTTGGAGAATTTTGAACATTACTTTACTAGCATGTGAGATGAGTGCAATTGTGTGGTAGTTTGAGAATTCTTTGGGATTGGAATGAAAACTGACCTTTTCCAGTCCTGTGGCCACTGCTGTGCTTTCCAAATTTGCTGACATATTGAGTGCACCACTTCCACAGCATCATCTTTTAGGATTTGAAATAGCTCACCTGGAATTCCATCACCTCCACTAGCTTTGTTTGTAGTGATGCTTCCTAAGGCCCACTTGACTTCACATTCCAGGATATCTGGCTCTAGGTGAGTGTGAGTGATCACACCATCATGATTATCTGGGTCATTAAGATCTTTTTTGTTTAGTTCTTCTGTGTATTCTTGCCACCTCCTTTTAATATCTTCTGCTTCTGTTAGGTCCAGACCATTTCTGTCCTTTATTGAGCCCACCTTTGCATGAAATGTCTCCTTGGTATCTCTAATTTTCTTGAAGAGATCTCTAGTCTTTCCCATTCTATTGTTTTCCTCTATTTCTTTGCATTGATTGCTGAGGATCAATAGATATCAGAGTGATCACTGAGGATCAATTGATATCAGAGTGAATTATTAAGAATGAAGACTAACACTCATGGAGGACTTCTTATGTATAGGCACTTCTCTGTGTGTTGAGATTCATTATCCCAGATAGTCCTACAGAAACCACTTATGTTCAGCATGACTGTCATCCTCATTGAACACACTGGGGCATGTAGAGGCTGAGGTACCCAAGGGAATCCAGCTAGAGTGGGGATGACAGACTTCAGACTGAGCCAGTCTACCTCCACAGTCTTGGGTTCCACCTGCCGTATTATACTTAGTATAGACACAGCCTTAGAACACATTTTGAAAGATTTTTCCTTTTCAGTTCCTTATTCAATAAGTATGTGAGGTGCCACACAGCGGCCGACTCAGTGAATCCCACAATATGAATGTCTTTCCTTCCTCCCAGTTTACAAAGCCTCCTCTTCTGAACTCGTTTCTCAGTAATTGTCCAGCTTCTTTTGGCCCCAGTAGGTCATTCTACTGAGTTTAGGATTGTCATAAGATAGAGTTGGTGTACATATGTTTCATCTGAAGAAGGGGATAATATGGAGAATAAATGTTACTGGTTTTACTGTCATGTCTAATAAACTGCGAAGCAATTGCCATATAGCAACCCATTAGAAAAGGCTCAAAATTACACTTTTCTTTATATTTCTGGAATTGTTTTGATAAATGTTCCAACACGATCATCTACTTCCTGGACTTGTTGATTGTCCTGGGACGAGGATTTGCCGAGCAGAAAAGGACATTTCTGCCATCCTCCTGCCAGACCACATGCCCCTCCCAGCCTTCAGAATAAGCAAAATGTAGGTATATCTTCAATTCTTATTCAAGATACAAGTTTTTACTTTTTTTCTTACAAATCTAAGCACTTATTTTTCCCAGCCTACACCTGAGGAAATGACTCACCTGGAGTTGGATTATATGTAGCCCCAAATCCCTTTGGTCCCTTTGGACACAGCTCTTCCCAGGGAAGTAAAATGAGAGAATAAGTGGGTGATGTCTTCTTAGGGTGGGATGTGGGGAGAGGGGTTGGGTTTGATCTTCTTGAATATAGGTGACCTTCTTCAGATTCGTCCTTTTCTCAAAAAATGCAATAATGATTTTATGTTTTCCATTTCCCCCCCTTTATCTCTGTGAAATTTATTATCTCCATGTTAAAATATTTTTTTTGAGGCAAGTTTTTTAATCTTTAACCACACAGCGATCGTATACACCTGCCCAAAGCAGGACACCATCAAGTCATAAACCTGCCCCATGAGTTTTGATTACACAAAAGCTACAAAGCCCCAGTTGGATACAAATCTCAGGCAATAATGCTTACAAACGTGTGTGCAATAAGACTAATGTAAACAGTAGGTGCAGCAGGAGGTCAAAGGCTGCACAGGGATGACCACTTGACCACTCGTGGTCAGTTTGTCCCCAGGAGCCAGCATCAGTCAGTCCCCAGGATCAGACCATTTTTTATGTGCAAAAAAAAAAAAAAAGAAAGAAAGAAATCTGAGGGAAAATAAAATATTATCTTGTAAAAAATTATTATTGTTAATGTATTTATTTATTTTTAGCTATGTTGGATGTTCATTGCTACACGGGGTTTTTTCTAATTGTGGAGAGTGGAGGCTACTCTCTAGATGTGGTGTGCAAGCTTCTCTTTGCAGTGGATTTTCTTGCTTAAGATCACGGGCTCTAGGGTTGTGGGCTTCGGTAGTTGTGACAGTCGGGCTTAGTTGCTCCATGGCATGTGGGATTTTTCTGGATCAGATCAAACCCATGTCTCCTGTGTGGCAGGTGGACCCTTTACACGGAGGCACCAAGGGAGCCCAGGATAAAGCATTATCTTGCAGAAAGCACATAACAATCTACTGTCTCTACAGTGATTTTGTTCCTACCTGTATTTGGAGGGGCTTTGGGACTCTGATTGTAGAATTAGATATTAAGCTCTCTGAGCCAAGAATCTGGTCCCTACCTAAAGTTTAGTCACCGTGCATGTCCACCCAGCACAGTGAATCTTAACCCCTGGGGTCTCCATGAGTAGTCTCTGGTGACAGCTTGCTACAAAACCGTAAGCAGCAGTTTCTTTAACTCATGGATTTTAAAGGGACATCAAGAATCCTAAAAGTTTGCTCACCGCTATAAGAAGTCTAGAGAAAACAGGAGTTTTGAACCAAATTCCTACCTAGGAAGCCCTTTAGGGATACACAGGTGTGTATGAAGTCCTTTGAAAACTCAAGCCTCCCATTGGTCCTGAACACAGAATTAGCCTCCACCTTTCACATAATGACCAAATATGTTATATAAAGTAACATCTTGACCTGAAATAGCATTGCTAGGCATGATGATGCCCCTATAATATATCCAGGTACATAAAAAATAGGAAATAGGGGGTTCTTTTTGTTTTTCTCTAGGCTAAATGGTTTTCTTCTTTTATAAAAACAATATGCTGCATTTCTTCTTTGAATTGTCTATTATTTTAATTAGAGAACTGGGAAATTTTCTTTCCTGTTATATCTTCCCATCCCTGTTGAACTCTAATGACTAGTTTTAAGCTGTCAGGACAGAAATGATATCTGCAGCCGCCTCTGTCACATGGGTGCGTTTTTTTCTCCACATCAAAGCCAACTTCTTTTTCTATTTTTGTGCTCAATTGAGCAAATTAAGAAGAAGGTAAAATGAATAAATCTTCATTACACTCCAGAAAAGCAACTTGTAAACTGCTTACTAAAGCTTTACCAGGCAAATTACATGGAAAGGAAGTCCTTATTACACCCGAAGGTTGGATGACTTTTTAACAATTGGGAAGAGTCCTGAAAGTGTGAATACCCTAATTTCACACCTGGCCCAAATATGTCAGGAGTGATCTACCTTTTACATTTGGAACATCGCTCTGTCTTACTGTAGAATGGAGTAGGCTGTATTTGAAGGCAAGTTTTTAAGTAAAACTTTTTTAGACTCCTTAAAATTCTGCTTTCTCATGGTACATACGAGCTTGCTCTCTTTTCTCTAAACTTTTTTCTCCGCCCACTCTTCTCTCCTCAGTATATATTAAGTAGATAGGCCATTTTCCTAAGGGTATTTTTATGCTAAGTTTTAAACTCATTTAAATGTTGGGTTTTACAATTTTTTGACACACTTAGTTGTCTGAAAGCAATTTATATGACAGATAACACTGCTAGTAGGGTGTCAATGGTAATATTGCATTGTCTTCCTCTAAATAAGTTCAACACACCTTCAATCATTCCTAGCTATTGAATATTATGATAAAGGCATGCATACAGGGTGGCAGTACATAAGTTATTTTTCAAGCTCTCTCAAGATTGTTGCAAGACTTTATTCAGCAAAATTCAGGTTGCCAACCCTTCTTCACAAAACCAGCATCATGTAAAATCAATGTGTGCCAATAATATTCACCCATATTCTCCATAGTGCCATCTAAGCACTCTAAGTTAAGAGAATTCTTTTGAATTCAAATGAAATATGATGTATTTTATTCTATAGAATGTTTTTTACATATGAGCTTATTTAAATTTAAAATAAATACATTAAATTAATTATATGATCCTTTAAAGGACAGAATTGCCTGTGTTTTGTATGGATTTTTATTTTAATGTTTTCCCTGGTGGGCATCATCAGAGGACATGTTAATTCATGTGCTGTATTTGTGACAATGTGTGCTCAGAAGGTAATGCTAGCTCAACTTTCAGCACGATGTTACATTTTAGAAATCTTAAGGGAAATTTAGTGATAAACCTATCATCCAAGGAAATACTTAAAAATGATTATCACTTTGTATATGAATTACTTGAGATGGAATCTGGCTCTCCAAATTGTTAACTGTTGACATAGTATGGTGGAAGAAATAAAATCATTTTATGCCATTTCACTTAAAAATAACTTTTTCTCAAGATCCACAAATATTTATATACCCCAATACTATTTACCCTAAGATGATCAGAGTATATTCTTTCTCAGAAAAGTAGCTCAACAAGTCTGTGATATTTGGGAATTTCTGATATGGCAATATCTAGAATAATCTTCAAACTGAAAACTCTTTTGCATTCAGTTTCCATAGAGCCAATATCAAGTTACCTTGCTCTTTTAGGACTCCAGTGATCTGATTGGCTCCGACTCTCCTGTTCTGTTTTGTTTTTGTTCTGTCTTTCTCTTTTCTAAGCTCTAAGATACTGTAAGGGGGACAGGGGATCCTACGCAGAACACAGAGACCAGGCTCCTCTTTGCTGTTGACAGGAATGGTCAGGCCTCTCTCCCTTCTCCATATCCTCTCTGAACTCTTAATTTCACAACCCTTTACCTTGTAATTGCCTTCTATTGCAAGTGTGGGTGCTAACGCTCCAGTTCCAAGCAGCCCTTCTGGAAGAGGTATCAGTCAAAACCAAGACTTTTTTTTGGTTGGCTGGATGGTCATTTTATTTTGTTTCCATAGGGTAAAATTTATCATAGTTATCTGTCTTATTCAACTCATAAACATAGAATTTGTTATATTGGTACGTTTTAGCTAGAGAAATAAATAACAAACAATAAATATGATTAAGCAAATTGTATCACATTTTAGAAGGTAAAAAGTGCTAGGAAAAAAAGGGCCAATTAACAGGGATGCAGACTTCATAATGAGGAGGTTACAATTTTTGATAGGGTAGTAAGAAAGTTCACTTCAGTCTCTCAGTTGTGTCTGACTCTTTTCGACCCCACAGACTACAGCATGTCAGGCCTCCCTGATACCCAACTCCCTCCCATCACCAACTCCCAGAGTTTACTCAAACTCAAGTCCATTGAGTCGGTGATGCCATCCAACAATCTCATCCTCTGTTGTCCCCTTCTCCTCCTACCCTCAATCTTTCCCAGCATCAGGCTCTTTTCAAATGAGTCAGTTCTTTGTACCAGATGGCCAAAATATTCGAATTTCAGCTTCAACATCAGTCCTTCCAATGAACACTCAGGACTGATCTCCTTTAGGATGGACTGGTTGGATCTCCTTGCAGTCCAAGGGACTCTCAAGAGTCTTCTCCAAACCACAGTTCAAAAGCATCAATTCTTCAGTACTCAGCTTTCTTTATAGTCCAACTCTCACATCCACACACAACTATTTGAAAAACCAGAGCCTTGACTAGATGGACTTTTGTAGGCAAAGTAATGTCTCTGCTTTTTAATATGCTATCTAGATTGGTCATAACTTATCTTCCAAGGAGCAGGCGTCTTTTAGTTTCATGGCTGCAATCACCATCTGCAGTGATTTTGGAGCCCAGAAAAATAAAGTCTGCCACTGTTTCCATTGCTTCCCCATCTCTTTCCCATGAAGTGATGGGACCAGATGCCATGATCTTAGTTTTCTGAATGTTGCACTTTAAGCCAACTTTTTCACTGTCCTCTTTCACTTTCATCAAAAAGCTCTTTAGTTCCCCTTCACTTTCTGCCATAAGGGTGGTGTCATCTGCATATCTGAGGTTATTGATATTTCTCCCAGCAATCTTGATTCCAGCTTGTGCTTCATCCAGCCCAGTGTTTCTCATGATATACTCTGCATATAAGTTAAATAAGCAGGGTGACAGTATACAGCCTTGATGTACTCCTTTTCCTATTTGGACCCAGTCTGTTTTTCCATGTCCAGATCTAACTGTTGCTTCCTGACCTGCATACAGGTTTCTCAAGAGGCAGGTCAGGTGGTCTGGTATTCCCATCTCTTTCAGAATTTTCCACAGTTTGTGGTGATCCACATAGTCAAAGGGTTTGGCATAGTCGTTAAAGCAGAAATAGATGTTTTTCTGGAACTCTCTTGCTTTTCCAATGATCCAGCAGATGTTGGCAATTTGATCTCTGGTTCCTCTGCCTTTTCTAAAACCAGCTTGAACATCTGAATGTTCACAGTTCATGTACTGTTGAAGCCTGGCTTGGAGAATTTTGAACATTACTTTGCTAGTGTGTGAGATAAGTGCAATTGTGTGGTAGTTTGAGCATTCTTTGGCATTATCTTTCTTTGGGATTGGGATGAAAAATGACCTTTTCCAGTCCTGTGGCCACTGTTGAGTTTTCCAAATTTGCTGGCATATTGAGTGCAGCACTTTCACAGCATCATCTTTCAGGATTTGAAATAGCTCAACTGGAATTCCATCACCTCCACTAGCTTTGTTCATAGTGATGCTTCCTAAGGCCCACTTGACTTCACATTCCAGGATGTCTGGCTCTAGGTGAATGATCACACCATTGTGATTATCTGGGTCATTAAGATCTTTTTTGTTTAGTTCTTCTGTGTATTCTTGTTACCTCTTCTTAATATCTTCTGCTTGTGTTAGGTCCATACCATTTCTGTCCTTGATCGAGCCCATCTTTGCATGAAATGTCCCCTTGGTATCTCTACTTTTCTTGAAAAGATCTCTAGTCCTTCCCATTCTATTGTTTTCCTCTATTTCTTTGCACTGATCACTGCGGAAGGCTTTCTTACCTCTCCTTGCTATTCTTTGCATAAAGTAAGAGAAGGCCTCAGCAGAAAATAACATTTGAGCAAAGACTTCTTTTTAATTATAATTCATCAAAGAAAGTGAATTCTGAGATATGGTAAATAACTGCAAGAAAACAGAATTACTTAGTCAATTAGCTGGATAAAGCTAAATTACTGTTTGTTATTTGGTGAGCATATACTTGGGCATGTGCTTATTAGTAACTCCAAACAGATAGCACCAGGTAACCAGAGCTAGTGAACAGCACTTATTTTTAGGGAAGGTTGCTCACCAAGAAAAAAGTTTACATGTTGGTCCTTATTTATAAATTTGACATTTAACTCCTTCCTTTGGTAAAACACACTTACTTTGAAAGGACCCAAGCAGATTTTTCTTCTTTTTTTTTGGTCTGTTTATCATTGAGAACCCCTTTCTGGAGTATTCAAAGATATAAAATTAGCACCTTCATCTCAAAGCCACCAGATTCAACAATGAGAACCTCATTATTTTCCTTTAAATTCCTGTGGTTTTTCAAGTTTTCTCCCTATTAAAAATTTATATGTGCTGTGCTTAGTCACTCTGCTGCTGCTGCTGCTGCTAAGTTGCTTCAGTCGTCCCCGACTCTGTGCAACCCCATAGACGGAAGCCCACTAGCCACCCCTGTCCCTGGGATTCTCCAGCAAGAACACTGGCGTGGGTTGCCGTTTCCTGCTCCAGTGCGTGAAACTGAAAGTGAAGTTGCTCAGTCATGTCCAACTCTTAGCGACCCCATGGACTGCAGCCCACCAAGCTCCTCTGTCCATGGGTTTCCCAGGCAAGAATGCTGGAGTGGGTTACCATGCCTTCCTCCAGGGGATCTTCCCAACCCAGGGATTGTTCCCAGGTCTCCTGCAAAAAATTTATGTATCTGTTTAAAATTTTTTTTTTTGGAAATATACTCCATTGCCAGAAAAATGTAATGAGCAGTGCAGTTAGCGGAAGTGGGCTGTAGGTCAAGTGAACCAGTTAGCAAATACATTTCTAGAAATGCATGCTGTTTTGGATGAGTTATTGATTTCATCTGTGAACAGTCTATGGGTAATTGGTTGTTTCATTTTTTAATGCTAACAGACTCATTTGTTAGAACCAGCATGACACATTTTAGAATTACATTTGAAAGTGACTTTTGAACACTTATCTACCAGGCCTGTAAGTGTTTGGAACATTAACTGCAGAACATGGATTTTCTCTCTCATAAAAGGAAGAGTCTATGGTACTGTTCTGTGACAAAACAGTACAGTTATTGTTATACTGACATCTCTGAAAATAGAGGGAAGAGATGGAAATGAGGCTTCCTACTCTTCAAATCAGCCTTAAGCTGTGCTACTTTTTTTTTCAATTGTCCTTGATTATTTTTATTTACTGACATACCCTGGCATGAAATTTAATAAAATAAATTAGAATTGCATGTATTTATTACCCTGATTTAGGAACTACTACTAATCAGTAATAAGATCAAGATGAGAAAGAGTTTATTTTTTTAAACCTTTAAACATTTTTTTCTACCTGAAGTTTGGGGAAGCATGCTTTTGTGTATTGTTCTGGTAACTTGCCAATCTACTCTATAACTAAGCTGTGTTGCTTCTGGCTATAGAACATAATGTAGTGAGCTTCAGCTTGTATGAAAGGAAAAGTCTATTCCTTTAGGACTCAATTCCCATTTCACCAGGTAAAAAATTTCAGCCTTCCATCATGTGTACCTATGTCTGTGTGTATATATACATACACACTTAAAGGTATTCTGGTTTTTATTGATGGGGTCTATTAATTATTTTTAAAAAGAGTCTATTTATTTTATCTGTTAAAATTATAGATATTCCCCACAACCCGTGTTTGACTTTTTTGCAGTGTCTAAAGAAATTCTCGGAAGATTCCTGCTAACAGCCCAGATGTCTGAATTGATGCCATTTTCACAAGTTGTTAAATTTAAGTCCAGTTTAAAGTGTTTGTTAAAGTAAAAGAAGTACATCATCCATTAAGCATACTTGATGCCTAGAATATAAAAGCCAAGACAGGTATCTCTAGCCAGGCAGTACTTTTCTCTCTTTACAAATGTTTTTGCTCCTTTTGCTCTTTTTCGGGATGGAGTCTGCAATTGGCTCAAGAAATGTTATTTAAAGTCACAATCTCAGTGAGTAGCACTGTTCCAAAATTGAAAGAAACAGTCTCTGAGGAGGCAAACTAAATATTGTGTGAAGAACTTATCTCTAGGGCAAATATTTCCCATTTTCAGCTTCTTACAACTTAGCCCTCTCCAAGGAAGTTTCCTAATACTTTCATTTATAATCTGAATGATATGTTTGACAGCGTAGCTCCTCCTCTGACCTGCTACTTGCTCCTGCTTCCCCACACATGTGGTCATAGATAGAGGCATGAACAGACAAAAAGCTTTTCCTGAATTGTGGACATATATATATATAAAAGAAGGAAATGGCAACCCACTCCAGTATTCTTGCCTAGAGAATCCCGTGGACAGAGGAGCCTGGTGGGCTGCTGTCCATAGGGTCACACAGAATTAGACACGACTGAAGTGACTTAGCATGCATGCATACATTGGAGAAGGAAATGGCAACCCACTCCAGTATTCTTGCCTGGAGAATCCCAGGGACAGAGGAGCCTGGCGGACTGCCATCTATGGGGTCAGACAGAGTCAGACATGACTGAAGTGACTTAGCAGCAGCATATATATATAAACTTGACTGCAATGTTGAGTAAGTAGAAAAACAGACTTCCCACTTAGTTATTTAGTATTCTCATATCTCATTAATTAAAAAAAATTTAATTGAGGGATAATTGCTTTACAGATTTTTGTGGTTTTCTGTCATAAATCATCAACAAGAATCAGCCATAAGTACATCCATGTCCGCTCCCTCCTGGACCTCCCTCTCATCTCCCTCCCCACCCCACCCTTCAGCCTGTCTCAGAGCCCCTGTTTGAGTTCCCTGAGTCATACAGCAAATTCCCATTGGCTATCTGTTTTGCATATGGCATTGTAAATTTCCATGTTACTCTCTCCATACATCTCCCCTTTCTCCCTTCTCTCCTCCCACCATGTCCCATAGATCTGTTCTCTATGTCTGCTTCTCCATTGTTGCCCTGGAATAAATTCATCAGTGCCATTGCTTCAGATTCCATATATATGTGTCAGTATTCGATATTTATATTTCTCTTTCTGACTTACTTCACTCTGTATAATGGGTTCTAGTTTCATCCACCTCATTACAACAGATTCAAATATGTTCCTTCTTATGGCTGAGTAGTATTCCATTGTATATATGTACCACAGCTTCTTTATCTACTCATCTGTCAATGGACATCTAGGTTGCTTCCCATGTTCTAGCTATTGTAAATATTGCTGCAGTGAACATTGAGGTACATGTGTATTTTTCAGTTTTTATTTCCTCAGGGTATATGCCTATGAGTGGGATTGCTGGGTCATATGGTGGTTTTATTCCTAGCTTTTTAAGGAGTCGCCATACCATCTTCCATCATGGCTGTATCAGTTTATATTCCCACCAGCAAAGCAAGAGTATTCCCTTTTCTCCACACCTTCTCCAGCATTTGTTGTTTGTAGACTCTTTGATGAGGGCCATTCTGACTGGTATGAGGTGATATCTCATTGTGGTTTTCATTTGCTTTTCTCTAATAATGAGCAATGTTGAGCATCTTTTCATGTGATTATTAGCCATCTGTGTCTTTGGAGAAATGTCTCTCCAGGTCCCTTTCCCACTTGTTGATTGGGTTGTCTGCTTTTCTGGTATTGAGTTGTATAAGCTGCCTGTATATTTTGGGAATCAATCCTTTGTCTGTTGTTTCCTTTGCTATTATTTTCTCCCATTCTGAGGGCTGTCTTTTCACCTTGTTTCTAGTTTCCTTTGCTGTGCAAAAGCTTTTAAGTTTAATTAGGCCCCTCTTGTTTATTTTTGCTTTTATTTCCATTACTCTAGAATGTGGGTCATAGAAGATCTTGCTTTGATTTATGTCATCAAGTACTCTGCCTATGTTCTCCTCTATGAGTTTAACAGTTTCTGGTCTTACACTTAGGTCTTTAATCCATTTTGAGTTTATCCTTGTGCATGGTGTTAGGAAGGGTTCTAATTTTATTCTTTTATATGTAGTTGTCCAGTTTTCTAGGCACCAATGAGTTGAAGAGGCTCTCTTTGCCCCATTGTATATTCTTGCCTGCTTTCTCAAAAATAAGGTACCCATAGGTGCGTGGGTTTATTTCTGGGCTATTTGTTCCATTGGTATATATTTCTGTTTTTGTGCCAGTACCATACTGTCTTGATGACTGTAGCTTTGTAGTATAACTTGAAGTCAGGAAGGCTGATTCCTCCAGCTCCATTCTTCTTTCTCAAGACTCCTTTTGTTGTTCAGGGTCTTTTGTGTTTCCATATGAATTGTGAAATTTTTGTTCTAGTTCCATGAAAAATACCATTGGTAATTTAATAGGGATTGCATTGAATCTGTAGATTGCATTTGGTAGTATAGTGGTTTTCACAGTACTGATTCTTCCTACCCAGGAATGTGGAATATCTCTCCATCTGTTTGTGTTGTCTTTGATTTCTTTCATCAGTGCCTTGTAGTTTTCCGTATACAGGTGTTTTGTCTCCTTTGGTAGGTTTATTTCTAGATGATTTATTCTTTTTTTTGCAATGATAAATGGTATTGATTCCTTAATTTCTATTTCTGAGTTTTCATTGTTAGTATATAGGAATGTAAGTGATTTCTGTGTATAGACCTTGTACCCTGCGACTTTGCTGAATTTGCTGATTAGCTGTAGTAATTTTCTGATACTTTCTTTTGGGTTTTCTATGTATATTATCATGCCATCTGCAAACAGTGAAAGTTTTACTTCTTTGCTGATCCGGATTCCTTTTATTTCTTTTCTTATCTAATTGATATAACTAGGACTTCCAAAACTATGTTGAATAATAGTTGTAAGAGTGGACACCTTGTTTTGTTCCTGATCTTAGAGGGAAAGCTTTTAGTTTTTCACAATGGAGAATTATTTTTGCTATGGGATTTTCATATATGGCCTTTACTATGTTGAGGTAGGTTCCTTGTATGCCCATTTTTTGAAACATTTTTATCATAAATGAATGATGAATGTTGTCAAAGGATTTTTCTGCATCAAATGATCATATGTTTTTTTATATTTCAATTTGTTGATATGGTGTATCACGTTGATTTATTTGCATATATTGAAGAATCCTTGCATCCCTGGAATAAACCCAATTTGATCTTAGTGTATGAGCTTTTTAAGGTGTTGTTGGATTCTATTTGCTACAATTTGGTTGAGGATTTTTGCATCTATGTTCATCAGTGATATTGGCCTGTAATTTTCTTTTTTCATGTTGTCTTTTCCTGGTTTTGGTATCAGGGTGATTGTGGCCTTGTAAAATAAGTTTGGAAGTATTCCTTACTCTGCAATTTTTTGGAAGAATCTCAGAAAAATAGTCATTAGCTCTTCTCTAAGTGTTTGATGGAATTCCCCTGTGAAGCCATCTGGCCCTGGGCCATTGTTTTGGGGGAGATTTTTGATCACTGTTTCAATTTCAGTCCTTGTAATTCGGTTGTTCATAATTTCTATTTCTTTCTGGTTCAGTCTTGGGAGGCTAATCGTTTTTAAGTATCTGTCCATTTCCTCTAGGTTGTCAATCTTATTAACATATAGTTGCTCTTAATATTCTCTTATGATCATTTATATTTCTGGGTTGTCTGTTGTAATCTCTCCTTTTTCGTTTCTAATTTTATAGATCTGATTTTTCTCCCTTTTTTTCTTGATGAGTCTGGCTAGTGGTTTGTCAATTTTGTTTATCTTCTCAAAGAACCAGCTTTTAGTCTTATTAATCTTTGCTATTGTTTCCTTCAATTTTTTTTCTCATTTATTTCTGCTCTGATTTTTATGATCCCCTTCCTTCTGCTGACTTTGGGGTTTTTTTAATTCTTCTTTTCCAGCTGCTTTAGATGTAGTGTTAGGCTATCTATTCGATTTTTTTCCTTGTTTCTTGAGGTATGATTGCATTGCTATAAACCTCCCTCTTAGAACTGGTTTTCCTAAATCCCATAGATTCTGAGCCCTCGTGTTTTCATTGCCATTTGTTTCTAGGAATCTTTTGATTTCTTTTCTTATTTTTCAGTAACCTCTTTGTTATTTAGTAATATATTATTTAATCTCCATAGTTTGTGTTTTTTGCTGTTTTTTTTCTTGTAGTTGATATCTATTCTCATAGCATTTTGGTCAGAGAAGATACTTGATACAATTTCAATTTTCTTAAATTTATTGAGGCTTGAATTGTGGCCCAAGCCACAATTTGTGGATTGATTGTGGCCCAAGATGTTGTCTATCCTGGAGAATGTTCCATGTGCACTTGAGAAGAAAGTGTATTCTTCTGCAATTGGATGGAAAGTCCTGAAGATATTAATTAGATCCGTTTGCTCTAATGTTTCATTTAAGTTTCATGTTTCCTTATTGATTCTCTGTTTTGATGATCTGTCCACTGGTGAAAGTGGGGTGTTAAAGTCCCCTACAATTGTTGTGTTGCTATTGATTTCTTCTCTTAATGCCTGTTAATGTTTGTCTTATGTATTAAGGTGCTCCTATGTTGGGTACATAGACATTTACAATTGTTATGTCTTCTTCTTGGATTGATCCCTTGATCATTATGTAGTGTCCTTCTTTGTCTCTTATAATATTATTTATTTTAAAGTCTATTTTGTCTGAAATAAGGATTGCCATTCCAGCTTTCTTTTGGTTTCCATTCACATGGAATATCTTTTTCCTTTATTTTACTTTCAATCTGTATGTGTCTCTAGATCTGAAGTGGGTCTCCTGTAGGCAGCATATATGTGGACCCTGTTTTTGTATCCATTCAGTCAGTCTGCATCTTTTGGTTGGTCCATTTAATCTGTTTACATTTAAAGTAATTATTGATGCATATGTTCCTATTGGCATTTTCTTGATTGGGGTTTGTTTTGTAGGTCTTTCCTTTCTCTTGTGTTTACTGGCTATGAGAGTCCCTTTAGTATTTGTTGCAAGACTGGTTTGGTGGTGCTGAATTCTCTTAACTTCTGCTTGTCTGTAAAGCTTTTGATTTCTCCATCAATTTTGAATGAGGTCTTTGCCAGGTATAGTAATCAAGGTTTTAGGCTTGTCTCTTTCAGTACTTTAAATATATCCTGTCATTCCCTTCTGGCCTATAGAGTTTCTGCTGAAAGACCTGCTGTTAATCATATGGATTTTCCCTTGTATGTTACCTCTTGCTTTTCTCTTGATGATTTTAATATTATTTCTTTGTGCTTAATCTCTGTTAGCTTGATTAATGTGTGTCTTGATATGTTTCTCCTTGGGTTTAACCTGTAAGGGACTTTCTCCACTTCTTGGACTTAATTGACTATTTCCTTTCCCATGTTGGGGAAATTTTCAACTATAATTTCTTCAAAAATTTTCCCAATGCCTTTCTTTTCTTCTTCTTTCCCTGGGACCCCTATAACTCAAATGTTGGTGCATTTAATATTGTCCCGAAGGTCTCTGAGGCTATCTTCAGTTCTCTTCATTCCATCCTTTTATTCTGCTCTTCAGCATTTATTTCCACCATTCTATCCTCCAGCTCAGTCATGAGAGACTGAACTGATCGTCCAGCTCACTTATCCATTCCTCTGCCTCAGTTATTCTGCTATTGGTTCCTTCTAGCGTATTTTTACTTTCAGTAATTGTGTTATTCACCTCTGTTTGCTTACTCTTTATTTCTTCTATGTTCTTGATGATTGTATTAACTGTGTTAAATGCTTCTTTCATTTTCTCCATTCTCTTTTCAAGTCTTCTGAGCATCTTTACTATCATTATTCTGAATTCTCTTTCAGGAATAGTATTTATTTCCTCTTCATTTATTTGGTTTTTTGAGTTTCTACCTTGCTCTTTCATTTGTGCTGTATATCTGTCTTTTCATCTTTTTTTTTTTTTTTTTTCTGACTTGCTCCACTTGAAGTCTCCTTTCCTCAGGCTTTAGGGTTGTATTACTTATCCCTTTTGAGTTTTGCCCTTGGAGGGAAATGTTGGTTGGGTGGTTTGTGTTGCTTTCTTATTAGGGGTGACTTGTGCCTGTGTTTCAGTGGGAGGAGTTCAAGCAGGTAATTAAAGAAATACTGGGACATATATACATGCACTTCCACACAGACAGTTATAACCAACATGTTCTAAAGAAAAGAGTACAGGAGATTGACTTGGTGAGCAAGGGAAACCAGAGGTGAAATCAACCAATTGAAAGCAGAGTTAGCTAATGCTTAGTCTGGAAATCTGAGCATGAGCAGAGGGTCAACTGGGGAATATAGCATAGAGAGCTCAAGAGTTTAACTTACTTGGTGAAAGAAGGAAAAGTGAAGGAAAAAGAGGAGAATAAAAAGAGAGAGAAAAGAAAGAGGAGAAGGGAGGGAAAAGAGAAAAGGAGGGGTGGAGAAGAGGATTAAAAAGAGAGAGAAAAACAGAAAAGCAAAGATGAATAGACATATGTTGAAAAGATTTATGTATATTCAGGAATAGCTACAGCTAGTAAAGAACTGAATATATTAAAAACAAAATCCAAAATACTCATCAAGAACAAAGAAAAAAAAAGTGAAAAAGAGAAAAAAATAGAAAAAAAAATCTTAAAATGAATTTTTTGTTTCTTTTTTTTTTTTTTGCCAAAAACACAAGAAGAAAACTCCACAGAACCACAAATGGCTAATATGGAGGTAGAAATATGTAGGGGGGATAAGCCATGTGATTTATAAGAAAAAAAAGAAGAAGAAAATCTAAAATGATTTTTTTTTTAACAAGGAAGACTCCACAACACCCTTAAAGGCTAATGTGGTGGTGGAAATATGTTGGGGGAATAAACAGTGTGATTTATAAGAAGAAAGACTCTTAAAATGATTTCTTTTCATTTTTATAACAAGAAAAGCAAAGAGGAAAACTGCACAGCACCACTAAAGGTTAGTGTGAAGGTGGAGATATGTCGGGGGAATAAACAGTTTAATTTATAAAAGAAAAAATGAAAGTAAAGAAAAAAGTTTAAAAAAGGTTCTCAAGGTTGTAGCTCTTGGTTGTGGAGTCTGCCCCTGTGGATGGGGTTGGTTAGTGTCTTGTGATCTTTTCCCAGTTGCGGGGGCTTGTGCCTGTGTTTTGGTTGATGGAGCTGGATCTCCTCTCTCTGAAGGGGAGTGCAGTGTCCAGTAGTAGGTTTGGAAGTGTCTATAGGTTCAGTATGACTTTGGGCAGTGATCTAGCTTTTGTAGTATTGCTGCTGCTGCTGCGCTAAGTTGCTTCAAACGTGTCCCACTGTGCGACCCCATGGACAGCAGCTTACCAGGCTTGTCCCTGGGATTCTCCAAGCAGCACCACTGGAGCAGGTTGCCATTTCCTTCTCCAATGCATGAAAGTGAAAAGTGAAAGTGAAGTCGCTCAGTCGTGGCTGACTCTTCATGACCCCATGGACTGCAGCCCACCAGGCTCCTCCGCCCATGGGATTCTCCAGGCAAGAGTGCTGGAGTGGGCTGCCATTGCCTTTGTAGTGTTGCTGCTGCTGCTGCTGCTAAGTGTTAGGCGCATCTATTTCTGCAGCTGCTTCAAAGTGGCCCTCTCGGCATATCTGCAGTGCGGCCAGCCCCATACTTGTCCCTGGGATCACTGCTCATGCTTCTGTTCCCCTGTCCTGCCCTGCACTGCTGGCTGAAACTTGCTAGGTAGGTGCTTGTGTGGATCCTTCTGCCCCGCAGCGACTTGTGTGGCCTGCCCTCAGCCCCCTAAGCTCATCCTCTTTGTCGTGGGGCTTGTGTGCACTTGTTTTGGCTCCCCAGGCCTGTCCTTTGCTTCACAGCGCTTGTGTGCGCTTCTCTTGGGTTCCCAGGTGTGCACTCTGTATTGCCCTTTATGCTGGCCATGTTTGTCTGTGGTGTCACACTCGGCTACCTGGGCCCACGCTCTGTGCTGCAAGGGTTGTGTGTGCTGGCTGGGTTTGTACGCCATGCCACTCTGTGGTTCCCCGAGCCGTCTGTTTGGGTCCATGGTCCAGGAGCTGTTAATGGGCTGAGAAGTGTGCAGCTTTCTCTGTTTACGGCCTTCCAAATCCCTGCTTTGCCTGGTTTTCCAACACTTCGCAGCTCCTCTTTGGACCCGCCTGTGAGGGGTTTCCCTTTGTATGGGAACCCCTGCCGTTTCAGGGCTCATTCCCTCCCTTGGGGCACAAACTCCTGCCCAGAAGTTCTCTGTCCTTTGCCCAGAAGTTCTCCATCTTTTCCCTTTTGATGTCTCCCTCCTCTCTGTTACCTCATTTCAGGGAGCTTTATCTGTCCCCCTGGAGGCCTGGGGTCTTCTGCTGTTGTTTTGAGGTTGCTTTGGAGGAGTTGCTTCATATCTTAATGAGTCTTTGATGTATTTGTGGGGAGGCTGGAGATCTCCTTATCTTACTCCTCTGCCATCTTCTTCCATCCCTCCCATTAACTTTTGAGCCTTTGGGTGCTCAAGATTGCATCATGAGTTTTAACACTCTGACTTTTGTGGGTGATTATATTCCTAGGATTAGGTATATTTCAAGAGGTTCCTCTTAATAAGACCTTATATTTGTATAGCTGCATAAGAGTTTACCAAAGAACTGTCATAGGTGTCCCTAACATGTTGACCCTGGAAATCGGGAAAGGATTTTGCCCCCATTTGACAATTGATGATGCTGAGTATTGGGCTTCCCAGGTGTTGCTGGTGGTAAAGAACCCACCTGCCAATGCAGGAGACTAAAGAGACGCGGGTTCGATCCCTGAGTTGGGAAGATTGCCTGGAGAAGGAAATGACATCCCACTCCAGTATTCTTGCCTGGAGAATTCCTACGGACAGAGGAGCCCGGTGGGCTACAGTCCATAGGGTCACAAAGAGTCAGACATGACTGAAGCGACTTAGCACACACACACACACGAGTAAAAGAGAAACCTCCACTCTGCCTACAACTGAGCATGCCTGCACAATGTTATCTAGTTGTTACAGGCATTAAAACATCTGTGAGAAAAGAATCTACTTAAAATATGTTATTCTAAATAATATCCAAATGCCTCTAGGTCCTACAGTCTATGGGAGAGAGACAGGTGATATATAGTTGAATTTTTTTTTTTTTTTTTAGAATTTAGTGAGGTTTAGGTTATAAGAAATTCTATCCTATTCCAGGAGACAGAGGAGGACACAGACTTGGGCTGCAAAATAGCCGCATTTTGTCTTTCCTGTTGCCCTTCCTCCATCCCCCTCCATCTTGCCCTGTGTCCTCCAGGTGATAAGCTGTGAATCCCTTTTTCCTAGCTCCCTGGTCTCCCATGTTAGGCTCAGCTTCTCCAAACTTCACTGTTCATCAGCTGACTCTTTGGGCAGAACAGTTTAGTGTATGGTGAGGTGTTACAGAAGAACAATGAAAATATCCCAACAGTACTGCCAACTTGCTGACCTCCAGAAGACTTCAGGCTTTTGGTTTTTGTTTTTATCTTTAAACCTCCACATCCTGAATCACATTTACAGGACCACAGAGGAAGCTGGAATATCTGTGGGATTGAATGAAGTATGTCACAAAGATTGATGGTAACATCACTTCTTTTTTATTGCTTCATTGATTTTCAATCAAGTTGAGTACTGACCAGATGGTGATGTATGTGTCTGGCTTTAGAGGAAGCAGGATGAGTGGACCAAGAAGGTAAAGAGAGAGAATGAGTAGAATGAGACACCGAGGTGAAATGACGGACAAAGTGAGGTTGATCAATATACCAGTGAACTAATCTCAGCTTTTCTTACAACCATTCATTCCACCATTCATACCCACTCTGTCTGTGTGACTCACCCAGAAGCCCTATGATATTCACTGGGGCTCACGACCCAAAATTTGAAGACCTGCTCAGTAGTAAAGGACAGCATATCTTGAGAGATGATGTTTAGTCCTTCAGTTGTGTCTGACTCTTTGCAACCCCATGAACTGTAGCCTGCCAGGCTCCTCTGTCCATGGGAATTTTCCAGGCAAGAATACTGGAGTGGGTTGCCATTTTCTCCTCCAGGGATCCTGAGTGATTACCAGATGCCAGTTACTATACCACAGTGGGTGGGTGGGCTTCCCTGGTGGCTCAGCTGGTAAAGAATCTGCCTGCAACATGGCAGACCTGGGTTTGATCCCTGGGTTGGGAAGATCCCCTGGAGAAGGGAAAGGCTACCCACTCCAGAATTCTGGCCTGGAGAATTCCATGGACTGTATAGTCCATGGGTTGCAAAGAGTCAGACACATCTGAGTAACTTACATATACCCTACTCTTTAAATATATGGTCACATTTAATCCTCCCCACAGATTTTAGCCTAATTTGACATAAAGGGAATTGAGACAAAAAGAGGATTAAGAACATTCTGAGCACCACAGGTCCTAAAATAAGAAGAGAAAGAAAGCCAGGCAGGTTGGACTCCAGTGGTGAAGTTGCCAACCATGTTATGTGAAAATCTTTGGGTTTCACTGAAATGAGGGTTCCATTACCCTCAAAGCTGTCCATGCTTCCACTGGCTATTCTGTTTTACAAGAATTTTCTAAGACTATTAGTTTTATATTTTTTAAATCTATTAGCCTTGAAAATATTTCTTCCAATGAAATTATTTCATGTTTGTTGCAGTAAAAACAATGTATATTTCCACTTACTTTCATCGTAAGACATAACTTAGGATAAACTAAATGCAAGTGTCTTCATACTAAAATGAAATTACATGAAAATAATACAGCTAGAGAAGTTGCTCTCATTTCATTTTCAGGGAGCAAAAATTTTCATTATTCTAAATGACATAGTCCTGAGATTGGGCACAAAAATAAAGGAACCCCAAGGCATGTTGTAAAGAGCCGACTCATTGGTTAAAAACCCTGACGCTGAGAAAGATTGAAGGCTAAAGGAAAAGGGGGTGGCAGAGGATGAGATGGTTAGATAGCATCACCAACTCAACAGACATGAATTTAAACTCCAGGAGATAGTGGAGAACAGAGGAGTCTGAAGTGCTGCAGTCGAGTGTTTAGGATCCTTTACTTAGCCATCAAGTCATTGGTAAATAATTGTTGTATAAATGAGTAAAAGGCACTTGCCTGAAGCTTTGTGTAATAAAAGGTAACATGCCTTGCTTGTGGCTGTTGTTCAGTCACCAAGTCATGTCCAATTCTTTGTGACCCCATGGACCACAGCACACCAGGCTTCCCTGTCCTTCACTGTCTCCTGGAGTTTGCTCAAACTCATGTCCATTGACTCAAATGATGCCATCCAACCATCTCATCTTTTGTCACCCCCCTTTCCTCCTGTCCTCAATCTACTCCAGCATTAGGGTCTTTTCCAGTGAGTTGGCTCTTTTCATCAGGTGAGTGCAGTATTGGAGCCTTACAATATACAAGCATTTTCAACAGTGCTGTGGACGATCTCATGAGATATAATTTACATATATAATTCTGTCCAAGGTTAAAATATAACTATGCAAAGTTATTTTCATGTTGAGCAATTATAATAAAATCAGAGTGTTCTTTAAGAAAATTTCCTAATTCCATGCTTCCTTTTAAATCTAATTTGTATTATTATTATGGAAATTAAAACATTCCCAGTGTTTTCTTTTGTTTATGTCATAGTGCATGGTATACATTTCCTGCTAAAAATCTATAGTCTATTTTCCTCCTTTCAAAGGCAAATATATTTTAATACAAAACTAGACTTTAAATAATAATAGTTTTATGCTAGAGTGTGAGCATATAAATATACAAGAAAGAATATTGATCAAAAACTAATGAATACAATTCCCATGGCAGTAAACTGTCAGGAAACTGGTACTGTTGATAAATGCTTATGAGAATGGAGTTCTCATTTTTTCTGCAGCCAATAAAAAGATGAGGTTTCTTTAGAGAGAAATAGTTTTCCCCAAGAACTCAGAGACTGCATTATTTTGCTGCTTATTTGTCAAACAAGAAATGAAGATTTCAGAGTATGCATAAAATGAGTGAAAGATGAAAACTAAGAAAAACCGCAGAAAAAGGGCTTGTGACAATAGGACTTAATCAAGTGTCTAGGGACCTGGGAGTGCTCTGGGCCTAATTGTGGTCACCAGGGAGAAACTGGGGGTTTGCAGTTTTCTTTTGTTTTGGGATTTCTGTTTGCTTGTTTGTTTTTGCCCACACTGAGTGGTTTGTGGGACCTTAGTTCCCTGACCAGGGATCGAACCTGCACCCCCTGCAGTGGAATTGCAGAGACCTAATCACTGAAAGTCACTCAGTCATGTCCAACTCTTTGCAACCGCATGGACTATAGAATCCATGGAATTACCCAGGCCAGAATACTGGAGTGAGTAGCCTTTCCCTTCTCCAGGGGATGTTCCCGACCCAGGGATCGGAACCAGGTCTCCCGCACTGCAGGCAGATTCTTTACCAGCTGAGCCACAAGGGACTTCCCTGGTGGTTCAGACGGTAAAGCATCTGTCTACAACGTGGGAGACCTGGGTTCAATCCCTGGCATGGGAAGATTCCCTGGAGAAGGAAATGGCAACCCACTCCAGTACTCTTGTCTGGAAAATCCCATGGACTGAGGGGCCTGGTATCCATGGGGTCACAAAGAGCTGGACAGAGTGATTTCACTTTTACCCAGTGAAAAGGAAAGATATTCCCATTTGAATGCAGAGTTCCAAAGAACAGCAAGGAGAGATAAGAAAGCCTTCTTCAGGGATCAATGCAAATAAATAGAGGAAAACACCAGAATGGGAAAGACTAGCAATCTCTTCAAGAAAATTAGAGATACTAAGGGAACATTTCATGCAAAGATGGGCTCGATAAAGGACAGAAATGGTATGGACCTAACAGAAGCAGAAGATATTAAGAGGTGTCAAGAATACACAGAACTATACAAAAAAGATCTTCATGACCCAGATAATCATGATGGGGTGATCATTCACCTAGAGCCAGACATCCTGGAATGTGAAGTCAAGTGGGCCTTAGAAAGCATCACTATGAACAAAGCTAGTGGAGGTGATGGAATTCCAGTTGAGCTATTTCAAATCCTGAAAGATGATGCTGTGAAAGCACTGCACTCAATATGCCAGCAAATTTGGAAAACTCAGCAGTGGCCACAGGACTGGAAAAGGTCAGTTTTCATTCCAATCCCAAAGACAGGCAATGCCAAAGAATGCTCAAACTACCAACAATTGCACTCATCTCACGCGCTAGTAATGCTCAAAATTCTCCAAACCAGGCTTCAGCAATACGTGAACCATGAACTTCCTGATGTTCAAGCTGGTTTTAGAAAAGGCAGAGGAACCAGAAATCAAATTGCCAATATCCAGTCAATCATCAATAAAGCAAGAGAGTTCCAGAAAAACATCTCTCTCTGCTTTATTGACTATGCCAAAGCCTTTGACTGTGTGGATCACAATAAACTGTGGAAAATTCTGAAAGAGATGGGCATACCAGACCACCTGACCTGCCTCTTGAGAAACCTATATGCAGGTCAGGAAGCAACAGTTAGTACTGGACATGGAAAAACAGACTGGTTCCAAATAGGAAAAGAAGTACATCAAGGCGGGTTATTGTCACCCTGCTTATTCAACTTCTATGCAGAGTACATCATGAGAAATGCTGGGCTGGAGGAAGTACAAGCTGGAATCAAGATTGCCAGGAGAAATATCAATAACCTCAGATATGCAGATGACACCATCCTTATGGCAGAAAGTGAAGAGGAACTAAAAAGCCTCTTGATGAAAATGAAAGAGAGAGTGACAAAGTTAGCTTGAAACTCAATATTCAAAAAACTAAGATCATGGCATCTGGTCCCATCACTTCATGGCAAATAGATGGAGAAACAGTGGAAACAGTAGCTGACTTTATTTTTCTGGGCTCCAAAATCACTGCAGATGGTGATAGCAGCAATGAAATTAAAAGATGCTTACTCCTTGGAAGGAAAGTTATGACCAACCTAGATAGCATATTGAAAAGTAGAGACATTACTTTGCCAACAAAGATCTGTCTAGTCAAGGCTACGGTTTTTCCAGTGGTCATGTATGGATGTGAGAGTTGGACTGTGAAGAAAGCTGAGCGCCAAAGAACTGATGCTTTTGAACTGTGGTGTTAGAGAAGACTCTTGAGAGTCCCTTGGACTGCAAGGAGATCCAACCAGTCCATCCTAAAGGAGATCAGTCCTGGATGTTCATTGGAAGGATTGATGCTGAGGCTGAAACTCCAATACTTTGGCCACCTCATGCGAAGAGTTGACTCATTGGAAAAGACCTTGATACTGGGAGGGATTGGGGGCAGGAGGAGAATGGGACGACAGAGGATGAGATGGCTGGATGGCATCACCGACTCAATGCGCATGAGTTTGGGTGAACACCAGGAGTTGGTGATGGACAGGGAGGCCTGGTGTGCTGCAATTCATGGGGTCACAAACAGTCAGACCTGACTGAGCAACTGAACTGAACTGAACTGAAGGCTCAAAGGCTCTCAAAGTGTTTGTGTGGGAAGTTGCTTCAGTTGTGCCTGACTCTTTGTGACCCCATAGATTGTAGGCTCCTCTTTCTATGGAATTATCCAGGCAAGAATACTGGAGTGGGTTGCCATGCCCTCCTCCATGGCTCAGACTGTTTAATTAAACATTAAAATGAATGTTTAATTTTAACCAAAATTGAAAATATTCCTGATGAAGGTTGAGACACAGATATCTAAAGGAAGATGTACTTGCATCAAAGTCTTTAATGACTTAGATTGTTAATAAATAAGGGGAAATATAAAGGAAAAATGAATAATAACAAATTACCAGAAAAATGTAAAACATATTGGTGTTTATCTCTATAAGATGGGGTAATTTTTGTGAGTGTGGTTTTTCATCCTTTTTTTTTTTCTGTCTAAAAATTTTTTCCATGGGGATTTACACAGCTTTTAAACTTAGAAATTAACAATAAATATTATTTTAAAATAGAAATATAAGATCATCACTAAATACAAAGAGTGACACAAACATATAAGAAGTATACAAGGAAGGCTGAGCTCCAAAATGAACTTCTTTAGAGAAGGAATGGAGGCAGATAGAGAGGTGGGGGAAGATGTTATTCATGGAAACAGCAAGAAATAAAATTAATAAGGAAGAAAATTGAAGCCAAGTAACTACAGGATTGAAGGATGGCTGTTTGTTGGGAGGACCTCAATTGAGGTCCTCTCTTTCCCTGGTGGCTCAGCTGGTAAAGAATCTGCTGCAATGTGGGAGATCTGGGTTCGATCCCTGGGCTGGGAAGATCCCCTGGAGAAGGGAAGGGCTACCCACTCCAGTATTCTGGCCTAGAGAATTCCATGGACTGTATGTATAGTCCATGGGGTCGCAAAGAGTCGGACATGACTGAGCAACTTTCATCATTATCTTTTCAATAAAGGAGATTGATCTTTGTAGCAGAACTGAGAGAATAATTATTGAAATGAAGGACTGGTCTGAGAGAAGAGACTTTTTCAAGTAAGATGTCTTCCAAGACAGGGTAATATTGATCAGAAGATAATCTATTGTATTTGAGCAGAAAAATGAATCAGATTTAGTTAATAGAATATAAGCATGTAAATTTAGGGGTGCCATCGAAGGAAACAGATAAGTAGATCAGTCTGCATTGATAAGAATGAGATTCAATTGACTGAGCTAATCTGATTGAGTTCATGTTTCTAAGACTCTCACAGTTGTCTTGGCAATGGAGCTCTTACTCATGCAGAGAGGAGGAAAGCAATGAACAATAATGTGGGCTTCAGCAATGCATGTCCTAGTTAATTCTGTTATCTCAGAATATCAGAAAAAGTATTTGGGAGAGGTTTGTGTTGTGGGCAAAGGATGAGTTCAGGAATAAATTACAATGGATTCTAAATAAAGGAGATTTCAGTGAGCCTACACTTTCTGAAACATTGCAAGAGCCGTAAATCAGGCCTGCCTATCGCAGGCCTGGTCATGGCACGAGTGAGCCAGGTCTTTAGGCATCTCTCTTGTTTCTGCTGGTCCTCCTTGGTGTGCCATGCTGTATGGGAGATATCCTCAAGTCTTGGAGGGGAAGAGATCTTTTTTTTTTTTTTTAAAGATAGGTCCTTTTCTTTTTATTTATTTTTTTTTTCAGGTTGCAATGGGTCTTCACTGCTGCGTGGGCTTTCTCTAGTTGCAGAGAGGAGGGCTACTCTTGAGTTGCGGTGCGCAGGCTTCTCACTGCAGCGGCCTCTCTTGTTGTGGAGCACGGGCTCTAGGGAAGCAGGTTTCAGCAGCTGCAGCACAAAGGCTCCTCAGTTGTGAACTTTCCAGCCCTAGAGCATGCAGGCTTCAGTAGTTATGGCACATGGGCTTAATTGCTCCATGACATGTGGAATCTTTCCAGACCAGGGTTCAAAGCTGTGTCCCCTGCATTGGCAGGCAGATTCTTTATCCACTGTGCCACCAGGAAGGTCCAAGATTTTTTTTTTAACTAATTTTTAATGGAGTACAGTTGATTTACAATGTTGCATTAGTTTCTGCTATAAGGCAGAGTGATTCAGTTATACATATATCCACTCTTTTTAAGATTCTTCTCCCACATAGGTCATCACAGAGTACAGTACTGACCTGCCGTGCTGCACAGTGGGTCCTTATTAGTTATCTACTTTATATATAATAGTGTATACATGCCAATCTCAGTCTCCCGATTTATCCCTCTTCCTGTCTTTCCCTCTTGATAACCTGAAGTTTTTTGTACCTGTGATTCTATTTCTGTTTTGTAAATAGGTCCATTTGTATCATTTTTTTAGATTTAAAAAAGAAGGGTAGAGTTCATTTTACTGACAGCTTTGTATAACAAACTTGAGATCCTGGCCAGTGGGGCAACTTGTTACCTTCATTTCTTTTCCTGTGTTCACTGCCACAAAGGAAATTCAAAACCACCTAGAAAGATTTGGAAAAGGAGTTGTCATGGAGTGCTTAAAAGTGAGATCATGGCAACACTATCAGTTATTTTGAAAAATCTTGGCAAATAAGAGAAGCACTTGGTGGCTGCACAGGAGCACATTTTAGCCCAATTTTACACACTGGGGGAAAAAAAGGATTAGACAACCTGAGGCTTCACCAATGACAACTATTAAAAATCTGGAATGAAATATAAAAACAAAGGTAAACTGGAATAATGTGGAAAAGAAAGTATAGTGATGAATAGTTTGCATCATAACCCCTTTCTTTTTACAATCCAGAAGATAAAGTATGGTAAATCATTATCTGTACTTCAGCATAGTTTTGCTAAGTTTTCTCATTATTTTCTTGTATACAAGCTAGATTAGTATAGCTGTGTTGGGGACCATTTAGAAACATCAGATAACTGTATTCATCAAGTTGTGAACTTTGGATTGATGTCAAATAAAATAGAGATTTCTAGATGAGAATTCCAGCTTGCTGTTCTCAGCCTTATATCCTTACATTTCAATAAAGGTGTAGAGTAGGTTTGAGACTTCCCTGGTGGCTCAGTGGTAAAGAACCCGTTTGCAGTGCAGAAGACACAGGTTCGATCCCTTTTCAGGGAAGATAGATCCCCTGGAGAACAAAATGGCTACCCACTCCAGTATTTTTGCCTGGAGAATCCCATGGACAGGGGAGCCTGGCGGGCTATAGTCTGTAGGGTCACAAGAGTTGGATACAGCTTAGCAACTAAGCTGCCACCACCATACAGTAGGCTCAGCAGTTCAAGAATGGCATAAAGTTAGGAAAGACAGTAGATACATTAGAAGATCAAGATCTGAAAATACCTTTAAGATTTGCACTGTTAGGTTAAATCCGATAAGAGGAATTTTACACAAGAGAACAAAAAGCACTCAAATCAAATTAAAAAAACAATATCAAATTAAATAGATGAAGAAGACACTATTTAGCATTAGCACAAGTGAGGAATAATAGAATAATTTTAGTTAAGAGTAAGAATTATATGCATTAATGGGCTATTTTTAATGAGATATAACTTTAGAAACTTAAAAGAACCATAACATTTAAGACACAACTCTCTTCATTTACCTAGGAAAATATTCTTTTTATTTTAATATTGAAATATAGTTGCTGTACAATATTATATAAATTATGAGGATATACACAATATAGTTATTCACAATTTTTTAAAGGTTATACTCCATTTTAACTTATTTTATACCTAATAGTTTCTACATCTTAGTACCCCTCTACCCTCCCCTCTCTCCACTGATAACCACTAGTTTGTTTAGAGAAACATTCCTGAAAATAGGCAGATAGATAGAATGTGTCTAAACGAAAACCACCAAGTGGAAAAAGGTTAAAGAACCATGAGAAACAAAAATGTGCTTGAATTTAGATTGTCTGTTTTGGAAGAGACTAAGGAAGACATACTGTTCATACTGTTCATGGGGTTCTCAAGGCAAGAATACTGAAGTGGTTTGCCATTCCCTTTTCCAGTAGAAGTCTTGTCTAGTCAAACTAGTCATGTATGGATATGAGAGTTGGACTATAAAGAAAGCTGAGTGCCAAAGAATTGATGCTTTTAAACTGTGGTGTTGGAGACGACTCTTGAGAGTCCCTTGGACTGCCACGAGATCCAACCTGTCAATCCTGAAAAAAAAAAAATCAGTCCTGAATATTCATTGGAAGGACTGTTGCTGAAGCTGAAACTCCAATACTTTGGCCACGTGATGTGAAAAACTGACTCATTTGAAAAGACCCTGATGCTTGGAAAGATTGAAGGCAGGAGGAGGAGATGATGACAGAGGATGAGATGGTTGGATGGCATTGCCGACTCAATGGACATGAGTTTGAGTAAACTCTGGGAGTTGGTGATGGACAGGGAAGCCTGGCGTGCTGCAGTCCATGGAGTTGCAAAGAGTTGGACACAACTGAGTATCTAAACTGACTGAAGGAAGACATCCAAATCCTCTCCAAATGTTCAAAAAATGATCACACAGAGCAAGAATTAGACTTCTCTTTTTTTGGCCATAAATGATATCTGAGATCTATAGGTAGAAGCAATCTAGTAGTAAATTTCATCCAATATAAGGAAAATCATTGCAACAGAGAGGTGGAAAACAGATCATTGCTTAGAGACAGAAAGTTCTTTTCAAGCACAGAAAATAATTTGGCAAAGATGTTACAGAGAGGATTTAATTCTTCAATGGATAATTGTCAAATCGGGCTCATTTATGGAATTGTTATGGGATATATTTTAAATAACAGATTCTTGATTTCTGCCCTTACGTACAGTATCAGAGTTTCCAGGGGTGGGGAAGCTTGTAGTTTTTCAAAAAGCATCCTAGCTGACTCGAAAGATCATCCCAGTTTGACAAACACTAGGTCTTCCTAAGGTCTCTTCCCAGTCACATTTTACCTCAAGGCAATCAAATCAGTTGGCTGCCAATGAAGTCTGTGGTTAAAACCAAGTGTGTATACTTATTATTGTTCTTATTCTAGGATATGGAAACTTCTATATGAAAGAGATAACGCCTGCCCAAGATCACATGGTTAACGTGTCTGACCCTTTGTGACCCCATGAACTACACAGTCCATGGAATTCTCCAGGCCAAAATACTAGAATACTGGAGTGGGTAGGCTTTCCCTTCTCCAGGCGATCTTCCCAACCCAGAGATCAAACCCAGCTCTCCCACATTGCAGGCAGAGTCTTTACCAGCTGAACCACCAGGGAAGCCCAAAGGTGTGATGGGAGACTCTGACTTTGAAAATCTGACTTGAGAACATGTCTTAGGAGCCGCTTTAATACGCTGCCTCCTTAATGGGAATGTCTGCACAGGTGATATAAATAAAGCAAACTGAACCAGAGCAGCTTTTTAAAAAGCATCTCTGAAGAGATGATTAAATGTAATTCACTATTTTATATCACACATAAAATTCACACATTTTATATATGATGTCATGTATATATATGTTACATATATACATGTATATGAGATTTGAGTGATTAAGCCAATAATATAACTGGTATTTTTAAAAATGCTACTTTCAACACATGTTTTTTTTCCTGTTTATGTTACCTCCCAGCCTCTAGACAGATGTGCATCCCTTTAATTCTTATTCTCCTGCCTTGTGATATTTTTATTCTAAGTAAGCAGAAATGAAAACCAAAAGGCCCTGGAGGATAGGAGGCTTCAGAAGTGATTTTGAAAGGTTATTGGCCCACAGAACTGGAGGATTTCACATAAGCACTATCAGTGCTACTGATCTGAAGGTGCTGCAGAGCCTGGATGAGCTGGATGGCCAACAAGTATAAACTTATTCAAGATTTAAGGCCACAGGGTCAAATAAATTATTCTGAGGCTTTATCAATAACAGAAATCACTGTAAATAGATAGGTATTTAATCCTCCTCCTTTCTCCTCTGCTGATCTTACCAGGCTAGAGGTTGTGGCCTCATCTAAATGCCAGCCAGCTAGAAAAGGGTTGCCCATCTATGCCAGATACTACCATATATACAGTCTCTAAGCTCAAAGGCACAAGCAAGTTAACAAAGCAGCCTTATGTGCCAACATTTAGAATCACAGATTTACCTGAATGTTGTTTTGTTTCGTGTTTTTCTACTCAAAGCCTTGGGTATCCTAATGAACAAGTTAAAAGTTTTCACAGCTGAAATCCCTTTACTGGTTCTTTCCTCTGAGGCTAAAAAGTGAAGTCACTCAGTTGTGTCTGACTCTTTGCTACCCCACAGACTGTAGCCCCGCAGTCTCCTCTGTTCATGGGATTTTTCCAGGCAAGAATACTGGAGTGGGTTGCCATTTCCTTCTCCAGGGGATCTTCCTGACCTAGGGATCAAACTTGGGTCTCCCACATTGCAGGCAAGCTCTTTACAATTTGAATCACTCTGAGGCTAAAGAAAGTATTTTACAGGTATACCCTGCACTGTGCTATGTCAATTCAGTCATGTCCAACTCTTTGCGACCCCATGGCCTGTAGCCCTCCAGTCTCCTCTGTCCACGGGGGTCCTCCAGGCAAGAATACTGGAGTGGGTAGCCGTGCCCTCCTCCAGGGGATTTTCCCAGCCCAGGGATTGAATGAGCATCTCCTGCATTGGCATGTGGACATGAATTTGAGTAAACTCTGTGCATTGGTAATGGACAGGGAGGCCTGGCGTGCTGAAGTCTATGGGGTTGCAAAAAGTAGAACATGACTGAGCGACAACTGAACTGCACTGAGGAGGCCTTACAAACAGCTGTGACAAGAAGAGAAGCAACAGGCAAAGGAGAAAAGGAAAGATATACCCATTTGAATGGAGAGTTCCAAAGAATAGCAAGGAGAGATAAGAAAGCCTTCCTCAGTGATCAATGCAAAGAAATAGAGGAAAACAACACAATGGGAAGACTAGAGATCTCTTCAAGAAAATTAGAGATACCAAGGAAACTTTTCATGCAAAGATGGGCTCAATAAAGGACAGAAATTGTATGGACCTAATGGAAGCAGAAGACATTAAGAAGAGGTGGCAAGAACACAGAAGAACTGTACAAAAAATATTTCATGACCCAGATAATGACAATGGTTTGATCACTCACCTAGAGCCAGACATCCTGGAATGAGAAGTCAAGTGGGCCTGAGGAAGCATCACTATGAACAAAGCTAGTGGAGGTAATGAAATTCCAGTTCAGCTATTTCAAATCCTAAAAGATGATGCTGTGAAAGTGCTGCATTCAGTATGCCAGCAAATCTGGAAAACTCAGCAGTGCCCACAGGACTAGAAAAGTTATTCTCAATACAATCCCAAGGAAAGGCAATGCCAAAGAATGTTCAAATGACCACACCATTGCACTCATCTCACATGCTAGCGAACTAATGCTCAAAATTCTCAAAGCCAGGCTTCTACAATATGTAAACTTTGAACTCCCAGATGTTCAAGTTGGATTTTAAAAAGGCTAAATGTTAACCAGAGATCAAATTGCTAACATCCATTGGATCACTGAAAAAGCAAGAGAGTTCCAGAAAAAATATCTACTTCTGTTTTATTGACTATGCCAAAGCCTTTGACTCTGTGGATCACCACAAACTGTGGAAAATTCTGAAAGAGATGGGAATCCCAGACCACCTGACCTGCCCCCTGAGAAATCTGTATGCAGGTCAGGAAGCAACAATTAGAACTGGACATGGAACAACAGACTGGTTCCAAATCGGGAAAGGAGTATGTCAAGGCTGTATATTGTCACCCTGCTTATTTAACTTATATGCAGAGTATATCATGAGAAATGCTCAACTGGGTAAAGCACAAGCTGGAATCAAAATTGCTGGGAGAAATATCAATAACCTCAGATATGCAGATGACACCACCCTTATGGCAGAAAGCGAATAAGAACTAAAGAGCCTCTAAATGAAAGTGAAAGAGAAGAGTGATAGTATACATGCTTCAAAGCCATTCTCCCAAATCATCCCACCCTATCCCTCTCCCTCAGAGTCCAAAAGTCTGTTCTATACATTTGTGTCTCTTTTGCTGTCTTGCATAAAGGGTCATCATTACCATCTTTCTAAATTCCCTATATATGTGTCAGTATACTGTATACTGTATTCTGGCTTACTTCACTCTGTATAATTGGGATGCTTGGGGCTGGTGCATGGGGATGATCCAGAGAGATGATATGGGGTGGGAGGTGGGAGGGGGATTCAGGATTGGGAGCTTGTATACACCCGTGGTGGATTCATGTCAATGTATGGCAAAAACCAATACAGTATTGTAAAGTAAAATAAAGTAAAAATAAAATTAAAAAAAATAAAATAAAATAAATTAAAAAAAAAAAAAAAGAAAGAGAAGAGTGAAAAAGTTGGCTTAAAGCTCAGTATTCAGAAAACTAAGATCATGGCATCCAGTCCCATCACTTCATGGGAAATAGATGGGGAAACAGTGCAAACAGTGACAGGCTTTGTTTTTTGGGCTCCAGAATCATGGCAGATGGTGTCTACAGTCATGAAATTAAAAGACGCTTACTCCTTGGAAGAAAAGACCAACCTAGACAGCATATTAAAAAGCAAAGACATTTTTTTTGCCAACAGGAATCCACCTAGTCAAAGCTATGGTTTTTTCAGTGGTCATGTATGGATGTGAGAGTTGGACTGTAAAGAAAGCTGAGCACTGAAGAATTGATGTTTTTGAACTATGTTGCTGGAGGAGAATCTTGAAAGTCTCTTGAACTGCAAGGAGATCCAACCAGTCCATCCTAAAGGCAATCAATCCTGAATATTCATTGGAAGGACTGATGCTAAAGCTGAACCTTCAATACTTTGGCCACTTGATGCAAAGAACTGGGTCATTGGAAAGGACCCTGATGCTGGGAAACATTGAAGGCAGGAGGAGAAGGGGATGACAGAGGATGAGATGGTTGGATGGCATCACCGACTCAATGGACATGAGTTTGGGTAAACTCTGGGAGTTTGGTGATGGACAGGGAGGCCTGGCATCCTGCAGTCCATGGTGTACCAAAGAGTTGGACACGACTCAGCGACTGAACTGAACTGATAAGCGATAGCATATCATATTTGTCTTTCTTTTTCTGACTCATTTCACCTTGTATGTTAATCTCTAATTGAATTCGTGTTGCTGCAAATGGCATTATTTCTCTCATTTATGGCTGAGAAATAGTCCATTGTATATGTGGACCACATCATCTTCACCCATTCCTCTCAGTGGATGTTTCAGTAGCTTCCATGTCTTTGCTATTGTAAATAGTACACTGGGGTGTATGTATCTTTTTGAATTATGGTTTTTGCTGAATATTTGCCAGGGGTAGGATTGCTGGATCATATGGTAGTTGTATTTTTAGCTTTTTAAGGAAACTCCCTACTGTTCTGAATAGTGGCTGTACCAGTTTAGATTCCCACCAACAGTGTAAGAGGGTTCCTTTTACTCCACACTCTCTTCAGCATTTATTGTTTGTAGAGTTTTTGATGATGGTCATTCTGACCAGTGTGAGCTAATACCTCATGGTAGTTCTGATTTGCATTTCTTTAATAATTAGTGGTGTTTGGGCTGCTAGGTGGTATATAGCATTAAGCAAGATTACATTCAGCCTTTAACAATTTAGTTGAGTCATCAGTTGCTGTCTTTTCATCTTATCTATGGTGTTATTTTTTCTGCCTCTCACTGTTCTGCTAAAAATCAAAGTAACTTTGGATCTCTAGGCTTCTAAAGGGACCATTTTAGATTTTAATGCCATTTAACCACTTTGTAGGTTTTTTTTATGTCTTTGCAAACATAGATATAATTTTAAAATAGTTTTATACAGTATGTGGTTGCTTTTTATTTCAGAATAAGAGCCACTTTGTCTTATAAATTTCTATGTCTCCAGTGCAAACAGAATTTCCCTGGTTGACTCATATTTATTTATTTATTTATTTATTTATTTATTTATTTATTTGGCTGTTCTGGGTCTTATTTGCCACAGGCAGGATTTTTATCTTCCCTGCTGCTGCTGCTGCTGCTAAGTCACTTCAGTCGTGTCTGACTCTGTGCGACCCCATAGATGGCAGGCCACTAGGCTACTCTGTCCCTGGGATTCTCCAGGCAAGAACACTGGAGTGGGTTGCCATTTCCTTCTCCAGTGCATGTTGATCTTCCCTAGGGCATAGGAATCTTTACTTGCAACAGGCAGACTCTTAGTTGTGGCAGGTAGAGTCCGGTTCCCTGACGAGGGATCAAACCTGGACCCCCACATTGGGAGTGTGTCGTCTTAGCCTCTGGAACTACCAGGGAAGTCCCGAATCTTTATTCTTGAGAGATACAGAATGGAATAAATGTGGATGAAATGTCATAAGGTCTGGGAATTTCTTTAAAATAGTCCAGGAATGTAGGAGGTAAGCGGGAGGTAGGTGAAACAAGCTGGTGTTGGTGTCATGGTTGTGCGTGATGATGTGGATGCTTGGTAAATGGATGTCCATGAAATTATTCTCTCTACTTTTGTCTATGTTTGAATATAGTTTTCATAATAAAAAGCTTTTTTAGATGGATACTATAAAATTTTAATGCCTTGCTAGCAATGGGTCAGAAAATTGTCTCTAAGTTTTCCAGTGGCAAACAGATAAAAGAAAATCTACTCAGTTACAGAATTCAAAATGTCAGCAAAGAAATGGGAGAGGGGAGAAAATTTTCAAAAGTTCTTTGTTTTAAGACCACACAGAAATCTTTCCTGAGGGTTCTCATAAAGAGAACACTGGGAAATGTAATAACAAAAAAATTGTTCGTAACAAAATTTCCGCTCAACACAAACAATAATGAATTTCTTAGAACTTTTATTATAGCATCTTTCAAGAAGAGTAGATGACATCACACAGAAGTATAAGGCAGAAAAGAGAATTTAACAGATGCCTTGTAAACTTGTGCACATTATCTGGGAAAATACATGAAGTTTCTTTTCCTTCAAATGGTCCTCCTTAAATATTGTTTTTTGCTTTTTTCTAGACTGAGTTTACAACTAATGGTACTTAGATACTTTTCAACCCTCTCCTCCATCTCACCCCAGAATGGCCTCTATGTTCATAGGGGAAATTTGTGTAACATCATCAGGAAGGAAGCAGGACATGTGGATTTCCTGTTGTCCTCTGGTTACCAGTGGTGATGTCCCGTTCCACTCTCTTCCATTCCTAGTGTAACCCTTTATCTTTCTGCAGGCTGCGAGGATGATGGCTTTCAAGCCACTCAGCCCCTTTATCTCTTGCTGGTCCTGCGACCTTATACCTCAGAAGTATCCTGTAGACATAGGCATTCAGTGGTCTAATTCTTTGACTGCCCTTCAGGTCCTCCAGCCCCAGGCTCCCATCATCGTCTGAGAAAGAACACTGACTCAATTCTCAACCACTCTCTCACCCTGTTCAAAGAGGATCTCCTACTGCATCTCTCCACCCTGAACCTAGGGAGCTCCAGTGGGGAAAGAGATTCATCCCATGGCTTCTCATTGTGGGAGCTCTCCTGACACCACTCTTGCTTGCTTGAAGCATTCCCATGGATTTAGAGTGGCCACAAAGATGGCCAGAGAAGCAAGGCAAAATTCTTTTTATCTTCTTCCCTGCAAATAGTACTTCTATCAGCTTTGCATTCTAATTCAACTCTGGTAGGAGGCAGGGTCTTCCCAGGTGGCTTAGTGGTAAAGAATCCGCCTCCCAAGCAGGAGACCTGGGTTCAGTCCCTGGGTCAGGAAGATCCCTGCAGAAGGAAATGGCAGCCCACTCCAGTATTCTTTTCTGGGAAATCCCATGCACAAAGGAGCCTGGTGGGCTACAGTCCAGTGGGTCACAGAAGAGCTGGACATGACTTAGCAACTAGACAACAGCAAAACTCTAGTTCTCCAAGCCAAAGCCCAGTCATTCAGCATCAAGTTTAAATTTCCTGAATTTGATAAAGTTGACAAGCATTATATTAAATGGTAGAATTCTAAAAATACTCCCTTTTAGATTGGGAGTGAAATAAGGATGGTCATTGTAATCAGTTTTTTTCAACATTATATTGGCAGTCCTAATCAGCAAGGCAAGGAAAGAAAAGATATTAAAAATCATAAATATTAGAAAGAAAGGAATGAAACTATACTTGAAGATAATATGACTGTGTATATACTGTATATGTAAAGGATCTATATTTTAGAGAAACTAAGTTTCTAACAGAGTTTAATATGATTGTTGAATGTGAGGTTGATAAATTAATTGCAGTTTTAAGTATTAGAAACTAATAGAAAATAAAAATGTTTTAAAGGGAACATTTAAAATGGTATCAGATTTATGAAATAACTATCAGTAAATCTGAAGAAATATGTAGCAGATCTCTGTGCAAAACAGTATGAAATATTGAAAGAAACTGAAGAAAATAGAGATGGTCCAGGTTTGGGCATTAGAAGTCATATTTAAAGATATCAGTTCTCCAAATATATTTATTACAATCCAAATTCCCAACAGAAATATTATTAAAAAAAAAAAGACAGAACTAATTCTAAAAATTATATGAAAAATTGTGGGGCCAAAAAAGCTGAGACACTGGTTTTTTTTTTTTTTTTTGCTGTGTGTGTGTGTGTGTGTGTGTGTGTGTGTGTGTGTGAGAGAGAGAGAGAAGGGTGCATGCTGTATGATTTATGTAAAGTTCAAAACCAGGCAAAATGAAAGGAAGTTGGGGTTGTTGGGGGATTAGTAACTGGGAGAGAGGATTAAGGAGCCTTACCTGTGTCACTGGTAAGTGTTTGATTTCTTGATATGAGTTGTGGTTACATATCTTTTTTTTTTTTTATCTTATTATTGGAGGATAGTTGCTTTACTCCGTTGTGTTAGTTTCTGCTGTACAACAAAGTGAATCAGCTATATGTATTCATATACCTGCTCTCTCTTAAGCCTCCCTCCCACCCCACATCCCACCCACCTAGGTCATCACAGAGCACTGAGCTGAGCTCCCTGGGCTACACAGCAGTTTCCCACTAGCTGTCTATTTTACACACAGTAGTCCTGGAGGAGGGCATGGCAACCCGCTCCAGGATCCTTGCCTGCAGAATCCCATGGACACGGGAGTCTGGCAGGCTACAGTCCATGGGATTGCAAAGAGTTGGACATGACTGAAGCGACTTAGTACACACACACATACAGTGTACGTATGTCAATTGCAAGAGTAGGATTGACATATAGACACTATTTAAAAAGAATAGCACTGTGTGAAGATTTGTTCTGCTGGATATTAAAATATAATAAAATTATAGCAATGAAAATAGCATTGCATTGGTGAAAGGATAGACAAATAGACCAATTTAATGGTGAACAGAAACAAACTCAGAAGTGTATTAACTATTTTTTATAAAGGTGGCACTGTGTAGTCGTTTAATAGGGAGGACTTTTAAATAAATGCTTCTGGAATAACTGGACATTTGTAAGTGGGAAATTTTGAAAATCAATGACTGTCAAACACCAAGCACTAAAATAAATTCCAGGTGGAATTTTTTAACCACATAAGAAGTACACATCATAAAGAGGATAGCTCCATAAAATCAGTATGTTCTTAAAGGAAACATTAAAATATCAATAAACGGAATGGAAAGATTGTTGGCTTTTCCATATCAAGATTAAGACTTTGTATTTGGAAAAAAGAGAAGGAGTTAAAGGGCATGCCACATATAACTGACAAATGACCTCTGTCCAGAGGAAGACAGACAACCAGAAGACAGACAACTGACAATAGACTCAGTCACTTTATAACAGTGGGTATCCAGTCCATAAACATATGGATAGCTGCTCAATTTCATTGGAGAAGTAAATGGCAACCCACTCCATTGTTCTTGCCTGGAGAATCCCAGGGACAGCGGAGCCTGGTGGGCTGCCATCAATGGGGTCGCATAGAGTCAGCACAGAAATGCATATTTGAAGTTCCATGATATACCATTGCTGCTGCTGCTAAGTCACTTCAGTCATGTCCGACTCTGTGCAACCCCACTGACAGCAGTCCTCCAGGCTCCACTGTCCACAGGATTCTCCAGGCAAGAATATTGGAGTAGGTTGCCATTTCCTTACACCCAGAATTAATAAAAGTGAAAAGGATGACAGCAACATATGCTGACAAGAATCTGGAAACAAAGGAATTTCCTACATTGTTGGTAAGATTATATAAATTGGAATTAATATTTTACCAATTGTTTGGCAGTATCTACAAAAGCTGAACATATGTGTTGTTTACAACCCAGCAATTCTGTTCCTCAGTATGTATCCAGCAAATTGCTTGCGCCTGAAGGAGAATGATAGAAAATTTTATAATGGTATTATTTGTAAGCTAAAATCACAAAACATCCAAGAAACCCCTAAGCAGTAGAATGGGTTAATATATTGTGTTGTTTTTATTAATAGAATGTTAGAGAAGAAAATTACATATGAATGAACTACCCTTAAACTCAACGAAATGAATGGCTCTCAGTCATCATGTTGAGAGCAAAATAAGCCTGCCACAAAAGATCCAGATCATATATAACATGATTCCATTAACTATAGTATTTAGGGATACATGTTTGGGAGATAAAGGTGTAAAAAAAAAGTAAACATGGTTACTTTTGTTGGAGAAGAAGGTGGACAGTGATTGCAAAGGGGTGTGAAGGGAGTTTGTTTAGTGGTGGTAATAGACAGGAATCAAGACCATCCTCAAGAAAAAGAAATGCAAAAAAGCAAAATGGCTGTCTGAGGAGGCCTTACAAATAGCTGTGAGAAGAAGAGAAGCAAAAAGCAAAGGAGAAAAGGAAAGATATACCCATCTGAATGCAGAGTTCCAAAGAATAGCAAAGAGAGACAAGAAAAGCCTTCCTCAGCAATCAATGCAAATAAATAGAGGAAAACACCAGAGTGGGAAAGACTAGTGATCTCTTCAAGAAAATTAGAGATACCAAGGGAACATTTCATGCAAAGATGGGCTCAATAAAGGACAGAAGTGTTATGGACCTAACAGAAGCAGAAGATATTAAGAAGAGGTGGCAAGAATACACAAAAGAACTGTACAAAAAGATCTTCATGACCCAGATAGTCATGATGGTGTGATCACTCACCTAGAGCCAGACATTCTGGAATGTGAAGTCAAGTGGGCCTCAGGAAGCATCACTACCAAGAAAGGTAGTGGAGATGATGGAATTTAGGTTGAGCTGTTTCAAATCCTGAAAGATGATGCTGTGAAAGTGCTGCACTAAATGTCAACAAACTTGGAAACCTCAGCAGTGGCCACAGGACTGGAAAAGGTCAGTTTTCATTCCAATCCCAAAGAAAGGCAATGCCAAAGAATGCACAAACGACCACACAATTGCACTCATCTCACCTACTAGTAAAGTAATGCTCAAAATTCTCCAAGCCAGGTTTCAGCAATACATGAACTGTGAACTTCCAGATGTTCAAGCTGGTTTTAGAAAAGGCAGAGGAACCAGAGATCATATTGCCAACATCCACTGGACCATTAAAAAAAGCAAGAAAGTTCCAGAAAACTATCTATTTCTGCTTTCTTGACTATGCCAAAGCCTTTGACTGTGTGGATCACAATCAACTGTGGAAAATTCTGAAAGAGATGGGAATACCAGACCACCTGACCTGCCTCTTGAGAAACCTATATGCAGTCAGGAAGCAACAGTTAGAACTGGACATGGAACAACAGACTGGTTCCAAATAGGAAAAGGAGTATGTCAAGGCTGTATATTGTCACCCTGCTTATTTAACTTCTATGCAGAGTACATCATGAGAAATGCTGGGCTGGAGGAAGCATAAGCTGGAATCAAGATTGCCGGGAGAAATATCAATAACCTCAGATATGCAGATGACACCACCCTTATGGCAGAAAGTGCGGAAGAACTAAAGAGCCTATTGATTAAAGTGAAAGAGACTGTAAAAGTTGACTTAAAACTAAACATTTAAAAAACTAAGATCATGGCATCTGGTCCCATCACTTTATGGCAAATAGATGGGGAAATAGGGGAAACAGTGGCTGACTTTATTTTTCTGGGCTCCAAAATCACTGCAGATGGTGATTTTAGCCATGAAATTAAAAGACTCTTACTCCTTGGAAGGAAAGTTATGACCAACCTAGACAGCAAAGCAGAGACATTACTTTGTCCACAAAGATCTGTCTAGTCAAGGCTATGGTTTTTCCGGGGGTCATGTATGGATGTGAGAGTTGGAGTATAAAGAAAGCTGAGAGCAGAATTGATGCTTTTGAACTGTGGTGTCGGAGAAGACTCTTGAGAGTCTGACTGCAAGGAGATCCAACCAGTCCATCCTAAAGGTGATCAGGCCTGGGTGTTCACTTGAAGGACTGATGTTGAAGCTAAAACTGCAGTAGTTTGGCCACCTGATGCGAAGAGCTGACTCATTTGAAAAGAGCCTGATGCTGGGAAAGATTGAGGGTGGGAGGAGAAAGGGATGACAGAGGATGAGATGGCTGGATTGCATCACCAATTCCATGGACATGAGTTTGGGTAAACTGCAGGAGTTGGTGATGGACAGGGAGGTCTGGTGTGCTGCAGTTCATGGAGTCGCAAAGAGTCGGACATGACTGAGTGACTGAACTGAACTTGTAACACAGATGTTTGCTTTGTGGGAACCTATTGAGTTATGCATTTTTGTTCTGTAAACTATCCTGTGCATAAGTTCTATTAAACATGTGCACACACACATGAATGATTAAAAGCAAAACTACATAATTGAATGAGCCTTTATATTTTGATGAAGAATTTAGAAGTGGGATTGGGATATTGACTGGGAATAACGAAGTGAAAATAATACAACCATTTGTAGTAAAGTGTATAATCAATTAGCTGAGAGTTCTATGAAAACAAATCTTCTTTACCGTAGTCAAATATAATTGAGACTTGTTCAAGTATGAGTAAAGCAAATGCTATAGCTTATACTGATATTTTATAATTATAATTCAGTAAACTGATGTTGTAATGAAAGCAGGCATTTAAAAAAAGGAACAGTTAAGCATTTTAACTTAGGTAATAGATTCCATGCAGACTTTTTGCAATGAAGGCATATCCTTTAAGTAAATACCATTTTACTTTAAAAAGAAAAAGAAAAAACAGTTCCTGAATGCAAATGAAAATAACCATGAAAATGCGGAGTATAAGCTGGTTTTGTTTGAAGGAAAGGAAGGAACAATCATGGGAATGTTCACAGTCATTGAACATTCAGAGGAAATAAGATATTAAAAGTGGTGGAGCCTGAAGACACTTTTAGTCACAACCAGGTTGAGAGTATAACCTGGGGGCACAATGAAAGTAAGATTGGAGAACATAATGGTAAGATATTATGTTGGAAAGAAATTTGTAAGACAAATCAGTGAAAAGTTGTGAAGAACAACATGTGTCAATAAAGCAAATAAATATTTATTAAGTACCTACTCTCTACAAAGCACTGTGCTAAAGGCTAATGGATATAAAGAGACTATATGTACATGTATGTATGAGAGAGAGAGTGTGTGCACATGTATAACCACCACTGAAGCCAGAATATAATTACTCTGTTATGAATATAAAGGAAATATGCTTTACTAGCACTTATCTGCAGAGAAGGCAATGGCACCCCACTCCAGTACTCGTGCCTGGAAAATCCCATGGGCGGAGGAGCCTGGTAGGCTCCAGTCCATGGGGTCGCTAAGAGTCGGACACGACTGAGCGACTTCCCTTTCACTTTTCACTTTCATGCACTGGAGAAGGAGATGGCAACCCACTCCAGTGTTCTTGCCTGGAGAATCCCAGGGACGGGGGAGCCAGTGGGCTGCTGTCTATGGGGTCGCACCGAGTCAGACACGACTGAAGCGACTTAGCAGCAGCAGAACTTATCTGAGGTAATATGCTTTGAAAGTGAATGTGAAGTCGCTCAGTCGTGTCCGACTCTTTGCGACCCCATGGACTGTAGCCTACCAGGCTCCTCTGTCCATGGGACTTTCCAGGCAAGAGTACTGGAGTGGATTGCCATTTCTGTAGTAGGACTTATTTGAAGTAAGCAGGATTAGTAGAGAAAGTGAGATTTTTACTGGGCCTTTGAGAGATACAGCAGAAGAGGGGCAAAAACACAAAGGCAAGAAAAGAGCAAAAATAGATCAGATTGGAATGGTAAATTAGGAATATATGGAGAAGGAATTTGCCAGCCAAGCAATGTATCTTCTTTCTATGGGAAACCATTGAAGTTTTGAATGAAACAATGTTATAAATTCTTTTTGTTTTTATCTAAATTTTTTACATCACTGAATATATTAAAAGACTAAATAATTTGGTGATATTTATCTCATTGATATCTATATATTTGTGTGTGTGTATATATATATGTGTGTGTGTGTGCTGCTGCTGCTGCTAAGTCGCTTCAGTCGTGTCTGACGCTGTGTGACCCCATAGCTCCCAGGCAGCCCACCAGGCTCCCCCGTCCCTGGGATTCTCCAGGCAAGAACACTGGAGTGGGTTGCCATTTCCTTCTCCAATGCATGAAAGTGAAAAGTGAAAGGGAAGTCACTCAGTCGTGTCCGACCCTCAGCGACCCCGTGGACTGCAGCCCACCAGGCTCCCCCGTCCCTGGGATTCTCCAGGCAAGAGTACTGGAGTGGGGTGCCATTGCCTTCTCCATATGTGTGTGAGAGACACTGAAAACAATTCTTACTGTTTGTTGTTGGCTAAGTTGTATGCAACTCTTTTGTGACCCCCATGGACTGTAGCCCACATGGCTCCTCTGTCCACTGGCAAGAGTACTGGAGTGGGTTGCCATTTCCTTCTCCAAGGGATCTTCCCAACTTGGATATAGAACCCGTGTCTGTCTCCTGCATTCACAAGCAGGTTCTTTACCACTGAGCCACCTGGGAAGCCTCTAAAAACAACTTTAGTACATAAATATTTGTGATTATTTTTATCGTGGATAGTGCATTTTACCAATATTAGCATATCTCTTTTACAATGTTTGGCCCCCAATTCTATTTTATCTCTATTATTGCCAACCCAGCTTAGTTTACTGTATATTTTTCTACTGTATATTTGCAGATAGCTTTATTTTTAGCCTTTATTTCAGAAATTGGAACAAAATTTGTTCCAAACAATTGGAACAAAAGTTATCTGTCTCTAAATATAATTCCTACACAACCGGTAATCTACTTTCCATCTCTATGGGTATATCTGTTCTTGACATGTTATATAAATGGAGTTGTACGTTGTGTGGTCTTGTGTGTCTGGCTTCTTTCAGTTAGCAAAATGTTCATGAGATTTGTTCTCATTGTAGAAAGTGTCAGCTCTCCGTTGCTTTTTATTGCTGAATAATAATACTGCATTGTATTGATTACTATATTTATTTACCCATTTATCAATTGATGAACACTTGGATCATTTCCAGTTTTGACTGTTATGAATAATGCTACTGTAAACGTTCATGTCCTACATTTGTGTGCTATAAACATTCAAGTATTTTGTGTAGACATATGTGTTCAGTTTCCAGTGAAATTGGGATATATGTAGAAGTATAATTGCTGTGTTTAACATTTTGAGAAACTTCAAAACCGTTCTCCAGAGTATTAATAGGTACATTATTTTGGACTCTCAACAGCAATGTAAGAGAGATACAGTTTTTCCAAAACCTCACCAACATTTCTTATTGTCTATCTTTTTTTATTCAGAGGGTCAAGAGTAGATATGAGGTGGTGTCTCATGGTTTTCGTCATTGCCTTAATAACTAATGATGTTGACCGTCTTTCCATGTGCTTTTGTCTATTTGAATATCTTTTATAGAAGAGTGTCTATTCAAATCCTTTATTCATTTTTAAATTGGGTTGTTTGTATTTTTATTGTCGAGTTGTAGGATATCTTCATATATTCTGGATATGGATTCCTTATCAAATACGTGATTTGTAATTACTATTTCTCATTCCATGGGTTATCTTTTCACTCACTTGATAGTATCATTGAAGCACAATTTCTTCTAAAATTTTGATGAAATTCATTGATCTATGTTTTCTTTTGTTACTTATGTGTTCAACATCATATTTTTTAAAAAGTGCCTATTTCAAGACCACTGTCATTTTTCTTAGCTTTCAGTACTTCTTTTATATTTCCTATAGAACAGTTACATGGTTGACAGACTATTTAAGTTTTTGTTTAAGGGGAATCTTAATTTCTCCCTTCATTGTCAAAGGATAATTTTGCTGAATATAGGATACTTAGTTGACAGTCTTTTTCTTTCAGGATTTTGATTATGTCATCTCATTTCTTCTGGCCTCCAAAGTTTCTAATGACAGGTCAATTATTAAGGATGCCTTTTACATGCTGAGCCTTTTTTTAAAAACTAATTTTATGGTTATCTTTGTCTATTTACACTTTGACTCTGTGCCTAGTTGTTATCTTTGGGTTTATTCTACTTAGAACTTATTGATTTTCCTGAATGTGTAGGTTAAGGTTTTTGCTTGTTTTTTTTTTTTTTTTTTTTTTAATCAGACTTGGAAAGTTTTGGCCATTATTTCTCCAGATATTCTTACCATCACTTTCTATTTTCCCTTCTTGGATTCCGTTATATATATATATATGTTGATATGCTTGATGATAACTCACAAGTCTCTAAGTCTCTGTTTATATTTCTTGGATAATTTCAATAGATTGAAGTCGAAACAGAGGAAATATTAAATGTATTATACCTAAGCAATTGAAACCAAAAAATGTGTGTCTCTAAATATAATTCCTATATGCAACTGGTAATCTACTTTTTGTTTCTATGGATATGTCTGTTGGGAGACACCTCACCCCATCTCTGCCTTGACATTCACACAGGTTCTATATTTGTACATTTGTCTTCAAATTTCAACTTTCTATAAGGAAACTAATCATATGAGATTAGGACTCATCCTACCTTTTGTTATTTTAATTTGATTACCTCTGTAAAGAACTTCATCTCCAAGAAAGGGTTCATTTTCAGGTACCAAGAGTGAGAAGTACAACATATGAATTTGGGGGTGGGAGCGTGAGAGGATATAATTTAACCAATAGCAAGACCTTCTAGTGACCCTTTAATTGTGTTTTTGTTCTTTTCATTCAACTACAGAATGTGTCTTTTGTTTATTTTTATCTTTTTATCAAAATTCTTCTTAGTGAGACATTTTTCTTATTTTTTAAAGTCTTTATATATGGTCTCATTCAGTTCTTTGAAAAACTTATAACAACTGATTTAAAACTTTTGTCTAGTAAATAATTCCTCAGTTTCTATTGCCTGTTTTTATTTTATCCTCCCTGTGTATGGGCCATAATTTCCTGTTTTCTTGTGCGCAGCATAGTTGGTTTGTGTTTTTTTTTTTTTTTTTTTTTTTTTGAGAACTAGACATTTAAAATGATATAACATGTAAACTGTCAGATTCTTCAGCTGCCTCCACCAGATGTTGTTGGGTCCGTTTATTTGTATTAATTCTGTATTAATTCTGTGAAACCTGCCTTCTTTGTCATGTGCATCCACTGAAGTCTTTAATCAATTAACTTAGTGGTTATTTGATGATTGGACAGAGATTTATGTAAATTCTTTGAATCAGTAAGCCTCCCAGGCTTTGCTAAGGGGCTCTGCACGTGCCTGTGTGTGTGTGGGTATGGGTATGTGTGTATATGTTGGGGCATGCCTTCCGTGCTTCTGCAGGCAGTTTACAACTCTGTCTTAGCACTCACTTCCAACCCGTGCAGTCTCATGGTCAAAAAGAATTGAGATTTTAAATGAATTATGAAGTGTTTCCATGGCATTCGCATAGCCCTACATATGTGTATGACCTTCAATATTTCCAGGGATATGATGGAGCTTTTCAAAGCCCCCAGTAAACATTACATTCCCTTTTTTTCCTTAGGATTCTTTGGTCAGTCTTTTCTTTTTTCTTTTTTTAGATTCTTTTTTTTTCTATTTTAAATTTTTATTTTTACTTTATTTTGCTTTACAATACTGTATTGGTTTTGCCATACGTTGACATGAATCCACCAGGGGTGTACATGAGTTCCCAATCCTGAACCCCCCTCCCACCTCCCACCCCATATCATCTCTCTGGATCTTCCCCGTGCATGGTCAGTCTTTTCTTTATTTCAATTGGTACTACTCCTTCAGGCAGCTGTGATATTAAGAAATTGCCACTGATATTTTTCAACAAATGTTCAAAGGATAGGGCTGATCCCACAGAGTGAGTCCTGAGTCAGACCAAATAGAGTTTGAGCTTTTCTAGAGAGCCACTGGACAGAGAAAATAGTACCAAATTTGTGGATATGGACTTCTAGGAAAATTCCAAACCTATTTTTTCCCTTCTTGTGGCTGGTTTTCCTATCTACTATGTAAGTAGGACTGTTAGTTTTCAAGATTGCTGTGGAGCGGAGGTGGGGGTGGATGGGAAAGGAGTAGGTCAGAATGCTGTGTTCTTACAGAGAGTGGGGTGTTTTTCTTGAATAAATGCTCCTTTAATTGTTATAAACTTTTGGTTAATTTCTAGAGTTCTTTAAAAACCGAATTTTGCAATTTTTGCCAAGTGTTCTTATTACTTGTATAGAGGAGCAGATTTTTGGTGCTTACCAGAGTGCTTTAAACAAAGTTACTTTTTAAAACAATTTTTCTATATCCTAGCTTTACATAATTATTCTTGAGCCAATTTTAAGATATATATATTCATAATTTCATAACATGGGTTGCTTTATTCTTAATGAATTATTTCAGTGCACCTATCAATTATTGAGTTAAAATACATATTATATAAATACCTAGTACAGAACGACCTGTTAATATATTGTATTAAAACTGGTGATACTTTTTGGGAGAGAAGTGACATGTTAGTAGACAAGTTAAGCAATATTTTATAGGACTTTATTATTCTATAAATTTACTACATGTTACAGAATAAAAGTATCGATATAGTACATTATATAAACTTATTTAGAAATATTTTAACATTTATTAAGGAATCAAAAGCATTTATCATATCTGATCAGTTACAACAAGCATATCACTAATTTCATATAATGTAATGCCAAAATTTACTACTAAGATAATGGACAAAATATAAACATCATGTCATCATTTTCAAAAAAAACACAAATTAAGGTATAGATTGCTCTTTCTACCTGCCTTTATAATGTAGATTCAGAGATTTGGTTTGTCTTCATTTCCAGTCAGTTCTAGGACTCCCTAATCTTAGCAAGCTTCTCAAACAAGGAAAACAAAACAAAGACAAAAATCTAAAGATGTCATTTTCATGTCAAAGTAAAATGATCACATTTAGAATTTTGAGGTGGCTGTTTCCATACACATTCTACATCCAGTAAAACCTATTTACCTCCCTGCTCCCATATTCTATCCATTTTATTATATGCACATGTCTGTTTCCTTCTAAATCCTAAACTTCTTTGGTAGTAAGTAATTTATACTTAGTTTAAACTTACTCATCTAAGAACTTCCCCTAAATGCAGATATGTATATACACTTGATTCTTTGAGTGTAAAGAAGTAGAAAGCTTTACTAGCTGGAGTTCTCAGTAGAGGCTTGGGCAGTAACATGGAGCTAGGTCTTGAACTATTTGATCAAAATATTGATGGTCAGTTTTAGAAGAGGGAATTCTAGTATAGTGAAAAGTCTTTGATGTCAGAAAAATTGGAAAGAAAACGTTGCTCGGGAAGTGAAAATAAGAATTTTCACTTGTCCAGAGTGTGATCTTGCTATTCAGAATCCCTTTAGAAGTGATTTTCACTTTTTCATTTTCCATTCATGGCTCTAAGATCTTTGTTCAATCACAGATTGTCATCAGAAATGCTTTATTTACATATAAACAAGACCTACCCATGAAAACTCAGACATACTTGTATAGAATCTCTAGATACTTAGAGCTGCTTAAAAACACATTTATAAACAAGTGTTAGAGACGCCTAATAGGTAAATTTACCCGGGTTGGGAAGATCCTCTGGAAGAGGCCATGCAGCCTACTCCAGTATTTTTGCCTGGAGAATCCCACGGACAGAGAAGCCTAGCCTATTTTTGCCTGGAGAATCCCACGGACAGAGAAGCCTAGCCTATTTTTGCCTGGAGAATCCCACGGACAGAGAATCCCACGGACAGGTTACAGTCCAGAGGGTTGCAAAGAGTTGGACATGACTGAAGCAACTTAGCATACGCGCACAAACTTTGACTTTTTGTCAAGCTTGATTTTCTAACATTCTACTCATAGTAAGAAAATGAAATATAACCACTAGAGTCAATAAGAGCTGAAATCACATTCCAAATCCACCACAACTTACCAGAGGGAGAACTTTGAAAGAATCAGTAACATTTTCCCCAATTTTCTAATTTGTAGAAGCTAATGTCTCCATTAACTTTTTAGCATTAATAAAATAATGTGTGTACATAATACATGATTCATATCTAATTAATGCTAGCTTTTTTCCAAGTGATATTTACTCATTTAATGCCCCCTATTATCTCTCATAAGGCAAATTTGTTTTATTTATTCTTTAGCTATACACAAATATTAACTTGAAAAAGTATTACAACTCATTATAAGCTTCAAGTTTCAAATGTGTTTTTCAGATAGTTCTGTAACTTCAGGCAACTGACTATTCCTCTTCAAGTCTCAGTTCATTAATCTAGAAAAATAGAAGAGATACTTAAGAGGATTTCAAACTGCTTACAAGCTGAGAATCTTTGTCACAGTTCTCTTGGTTGCATGTAACAGAAAACCACATCAATCTAGCTTAAACAAACAAAAATATATTTTATTGAAAGTATACTCTGGTGTATCACAAAACAAATGGAATGTTGAAAAAACAGGACTAAAGGAAGAGTGGGAACCAGGGAGTTCTAGACTCTCAGAAGAAACCTGTGACTCTATTATTCTGCAATTAACATGACTCTTTGTTGTGAATCTCTGTACCTCTCAATTCAGACTTGCTTGCCTTGTGTCTACCTCAGTTCCAAAGCGTATTGGCTAAGAGATTAGTATTAAGATGGCACAAACACAGCTATTGATATTCTACTTACAGGGATAGGGGATGATTTTCAGAGGTCAGAGAAGAGTTGTGAGCTAAACAGACATTCCTAATAAATTATCTTCTACAGTTGACTTCTTGGATATCCACAATAAGTAGGCTTTTCTTTCTAAACATGTAATTATAAAAATGTGTTCACTTATTATGATTTACCTCTGAAACACAAAAGCACACATTTCCTCCATAAGAAAATACAATAAAAGGCCATTAATATTTTGAATCCAGAAGAGATATCATTGAACAATTTTTATTGGAGTCTATGATTTCCAGGTGGTGAACATTGTCCTTGAATTCCAATGCCAACTGCCATTGTACTTTGTAATCTATAAACTAAATAGTTAATTTAGTCACAAACAAGGAAAAAAATAATGTGTGGTTTATTTGTGAAGCGAGTTAATTTGTTCTTCAACAGTCAATTTAATTACTTCTCCCAAATAATAAAAAATAAATATAATGTTATCTGTAAGACTTTTTGTAAAGTTTGACTTTCCAAAGTTTCATATTATTCTGAAAAATAGGTCTATTCATTTATATTTTAACTTATTTTATTTAACAATCATTAAAAATAGAACACATTGTATAGTCGTGGGAAATATCAGTATTAGCACCCTTGAAAATAAAACACTACTTTAAAATAAACCGTTTGCTCATCTCTCCACCCACCCCCTTTATTATATTTAAAGGATAAAAAGAATTAAAATACATGGAGAAAAAAGAAAAGATTGCTGAGAAACCAGGCAGTAACAATTGAAAACACTCTTATCTGAAGAAAATCAATCATTAATTTTCAAAAAAATAAACCATGCTGCTACCCGTTTATCATAGGTAAAGTCTTTGATTTCTCATAAACTAAATCCAAAGTTTTCCTTTCATAAAACTTTACTGTCAACATTATCATCATGATCAATATAAGCTCATAATAGCAAACATATTGTCCTAATATATACAACATACATATATAAATCATTTTGAGATTAGAATGATAATCAACCAATTGCTATTCTTTCCCAATCATCTTCAATCTTCCTTACTTTTCTAAACTGTCATCTGTCTAGGACTCTTTGACCCTTGGCAGAACAGATTTCTCCAAGAGTCTAAACTCTGTGGCACTAGAGCATTTCTTAACATTGGCTGAACACTGGACTTGATATTACTCAGCCATTAAAAATAATAAATTTGAATCAGTTCTAATGAGATGGATGAAACTGGAGCCGATTATACAGAGTGAAGTAAGCCAGAAAGAAAAACACCAATACAGTATACTGACACATATATATGGAATTTAGAAAGATGGTAATGATGACCCTGTATGCGAGACAGCAAAAGAGACACAGATGTGTAGAACGGACTTTTGGACTCTGAGGGAGAGGGCGAGGGTGGGATGATTTGGGAGAATGGCATTGAAACATGTATACTATCAAGTAAGAAACAAAGTGCCAGTCTATGTTCGATACAGGATACAGGATGCTTGGGGCTGGTGCATGGGGATGATCCAGAGAGATGATATGGGGTGGGAGGTGGGAGGGGGATTCAGGATTGGGAGCTTGTATACACCCGTGGTGGATTCATGTCAATGTATGGCAAAACCAATACAGTATTGTAAAGTAAAATAAAGTAAAAATAAAATAAAATAAAAAACTTTGATAAGTAAAAAAAAAAAATAGAGCTAGGAAATTACTCATGTTTGAGCCTATCTCTGAGATTCTAATATAATTGATCTAAAGTGTAGCCTGAACACTGAAAGTTTCTAAAGATATCCAGATGGTTCTAATGCAAAAATAAGAATGAGAACTACCATGCTAAGAGGCAGTAAATTTGAAAGATTAGCTTTCAGTTCACCTGTTGTTTCAATGAAGACATTGTTGGGGTTTTCCTCTGTGAGTTACTCCTGGTGGGCTGGCAGGAATGGAGCCATAATCTTCAGAGGAATGGGGAGGGGACAAAAAGGGCATTTAAAAGAAAAAAAGCAAAACCAGACCAAACCAAAAGCCTTATCAGGATGGTAAGAGGACTGTCTCAAAAGCTGCTGGACTGTCACCTAGATCAGGTATTATCATTGGCACCTGGCTACTATCTGGAGTCATGAAAGCTAAGGAAATGTGTACCCCCAGCAGGCACTGCTGCCATGCCTCTTGCTCTCATCTGTGAATGGTAGGTCCATTCTTGACCTCCATTGAGGGAACTGTTGCCTTTGCCTATATCCACTGGTATATTTCAGTCATTTACTCCACCTCAGCTCTTTTTCCCCCTCTATTTTCTACCTGTTTTTCTGCTATTTGGCCATGTGTTTGAGAGTATACATAGGTGACCAAAACATGATTCGTCTGATTCAGTCACATCTCCCTTCTCCTCTCAGAGATCGGCATTAGCATAGAACACAGTTCTGGCCAAAAAAGGCCTGAGGGAAGTTTGCTGATGGGCACAGAGGTTGCTTGGAAAGGTATTCTTTGTAAAGAAATAAGATACATGAGAAGTCATTACTGTCTTTCACCTGACAATTTTCATGCTGCCCACAGCATGTGGCAGCCATGCCAGACTCAACACCCTGGAAGAAGGTTGAATCCTTGATATTCTTAAGTGGCTAACGTCACCTATTCTGAATGCCATCTACTTTAGGAACTTTTATAATATGGAATAGTAATTCTTCTTCATTGCTTAAGCCATTCTAAATATGTTTTCTGTAATAGAGAAACAAAGGCATCTTAAATGATAAAATCATGCAGCAGATTGCATTACTGAAAAAAATGTGAAAATAAGCAAGAAATTAGCTCCATGATCTAGTTTACTAAATGATTTCTATTTTACGTTCTATTACATATTTTCATTTTTTTAACTTTATATTCAAAAGTACACAGTCAGAAATTCAGAGTAAAGCATAGCACATCATCTCATAATTTATTGTACTATGTTTATTCCTTGGAAGGAAAGTTATGACCAACCTAGATAGCATATTAAAAAACAGAGACATTACTTTGCCAATAAAGGTCTGTCTAGTCAAGGCTATGGTTTTTCCAGTAGTCATGTATGGATGTGAGAGTTGGACTGTGAAGAAACCTGAGCGCCAAAGAATAGATGCTTTTGAATTGTGGTGTTGGAGAAGACTCTTGAGAGTCCCTTGGAATGCAAGGAGATCCAACCAGTCCATCCTAAAGATCAGTCCTGGGATTTCTTTGGAAGGAATTATGCTGAAGCTGAAACTCCAATACTTTGGCCACCTCATGCGAAGAGTTGACTCACTGGAAAAGACTGTGATGCTGGGAGGGATTGGGGGCAGGAAGAGAAGGAGATGACAGAGGATGAGATGGCTGGATGGCATCACCGACTTGATGGACGTGAGTCTGAGTGAACTCCGGGAGTTGGTGATGGACAGGGAGGCCTGGCGTGCTGCGATTCATGGAGTCTCAAAGAGTAGGACACAACTGAGCAACTGAACTGAACTGACATTTATTCTAAGTGTTTTCTAATCTTTAAATTTCTTCACAAGGAGTCCTCTTAAGAGCTCCTCTGATAGCACTCATCTCTGTTTTAATGTTGAGATTCAGGAAAGAGTTCCAAATCACAAAACAAAACAAAGAAATAAACACATATACAAACAAGACAAAAATAATTCCACCTTGCATGGTTTCTACTTCCTGGAAGAGCAATATTTTGACCATCCAAATGAGGAAACATCCTATTTGAGAGAGTCCTAACAAAGTTTGCAATGTCCTACAGTGACTAGGTCCTAGGAAGTCAACCTTTTATCTTCCTACATTTTAATTGACCTCTCTTGAAAAAGAACATGAAGTGTTTCCACTGACTGTGCTATTAGATACGAAGCCTGTCCATCTCTTGGGAGAATGTGACATGAAAATCCTTCAGGACGTATATGATGTGATAATAGTTCTCCTGTATTTGTGGAGTCCTCTCACCTCCACGGAAAACTCAGAAAAACTCGAATTCCTGCAAATTTTCTGAGAAGTGCAGACTAGATTTTAAGAAAAGAAAATGTGTGACTCCAAATCTTTTTTAAAATTCTTAAACAGGTGCAATGGATAGGTCTTTAATAAGCTATCTTGAAAACGGTACAGAATAAATAAGGTCATAGAGACCTAATGTATTTAAAGCCTCGCATGCCCATATTACTAAATACGATTGTTTAGGCTTGAAGTAAATGATCCCATATGGAGTCCCTGTCTTCAGGGAGGTGTAAGAGCAGCAGAAACAGCAAATATGTTGATAAATGTAAAAAAATATTATTATAAAAGGCTATTATTAACTGAAGTAAAAATAACAACTAATGGCAGAATTTGTAATATATATAGAAAACATATTAAATAAGTAAATGACAAAAGAAAATGAAATTTTACTGTTGTAGTTTTTACAGTGGATTATGATAAATTGAGGAGGCATATTTTAATCACTAAAAAAGCCACCAAAATTTTTTTTTAAGGAATAACTAAATTCAGTAGAGAAAAAAACTGAATGTTAGAATAAAATAATTTAATCTAAACTTTGTTAGGAAAGGAAGAACAAGGGGGAAAAAGAGCAAATGATACAAATGAGAAACAGATAGCAAGAGGGTCTTCACAGGTGGTACTAGTGGTAGAGAATCCACCTGCCAATGCAGGAGACACAAGAAGCATGGGTTCGATCTCTGGGTCAGAAAGATCCCCTGGAGAAGGATATGGCAACTCACTTCAGTATTCTTGCCTGGAAAATTCCATGGGCAGAGGAGCCTGGCAGGCTACAGTCCCTGGGGCTGCAAAGAGTCGGACAGGACTGAGTGACTGAACATAGCAAGATGATAGACCTAAACCCAATAATGAAACTCTTTGAAACAGGAGATTGGTACCCAGGTCACATTTATATCAATACAGTGATGGTCAGCTATGAGTGTTAGACCAGTAACAAGCAGTCAGTGCTTTTCTACCCACAATTTTAACAGCGGTATTTTATTCTATGAGCACAGTCGTAATTGTGTATTTCTTCTGGCAACACCTACTCCCCTCACTGTTACCATTTGAGCAGAAAGGCCTTCACTAACACATTGTTATGAAAAACCCCTCGGCTACACTACAGAACTTTCCAGAGAAGTCCATTCTGGTCCTTAAAATTAGAGAAAGTAGAAATGGAGGATTCTGATCTACTCTAGCCCTAAGTTGGGCTTCCCTGATAGCTCAGTTGATAAATAATCTGCCTGCAATTCAGGAGACCCCAGTTCGATTCCTGGGTAGGGAAGAGCCACTGGAGACAGGATCGGCTACCCACTCCAGTGTTCTTGGGCTTCCCTTGTGGCTCAGCTGGTAAAGAATCTGCCTGCAATGCGGGAGACCTGGGTTTGATCCTTGGGTTGGGAAGATCCCCTGGAGTAGGGAAAGGCAACCCACTCCAGTATCCTGCCCTGGGAAATTCCATGGACTGTATAGTTCATGGGGCCACAAAGAGTCGGACAGGACTGAGCAACTTTTCACTTTCACTAGCCCTAAGTACAAGAAATTTTTAATTTGACCATTGATATGTTTATACAAATCAGATTTTCACAGACCAGATATTTAGCATCAAATTAAAGTTATCTCCCCAAGAAAGAAACATAAAAAGTGGATATTGAATATATCTGTAAAATGAACACTAGCTACCAGTTCTCTTCTGAACATAAAGTAGAGGAAAGAATAAATTTCAGTAAGGAGGCACAAAATTTTAATATCGCTATACTAATATTTACTGAACATTACATGGCATCCAGTCCCATCACTTCATGGGAAATAGATGGGGAAACAGTGGAAACAGTGTCAGACTTTATTTTTTTGGGCTACAAAATCACTGCAGATGGTGACTGCAGCCATGAAATTGAAAGACATTCCTTGGAAGAAAAGTTATGACCAACCTAGATAGCATATTCAAAAGCAGAGACATTACTTTGCCGACTAAGGTCCGTCTAGTCAAGGCTATGGTCATGTATGGATGTGAGAGCTGGACTGTGAAGAAGGCTGACTGCCGAAGAATTGATGCTTTTGAACTGTGGTGTTGAAGAAGACTCTTGAGAGTCCCTTGGGCTGCAAGGAGATCCAACCAGTCTATTCTGAAGGAGATCAGCCCTGGGATTTCTTTGGAGGGAATGATGCTAAAGCTGAAACTCCAGTACTTTGGCCACCTCATGCGAAGAGTTGACTCATTGGAAAAGACTCTGATGCTGGGAGGGATTAGGGGCAGGAGGAGAAGGGGACGACAGAGGATGAGATGGCTGGATGGCATCACTGACTCGATGGACATGAGTCTGAGTGAACTCCGGGAGTTAGTGACGGACAGGGAGGCCTGGCGTGCTGCGATTCATGGGGTCGCAAAGAATCGGACATGACTGAGTGACTGAACTGAACTGAACTGAATAAGTTATTATCAAGTTGAACCTGGTTATTTATTCTACTATAGCCAAAAAAATGTCTGTAAGTGATTATTAATCACTTAATCAAGTAGAAGAAAATTAAGCTTGCTTTCCTGTTTATATGTATTGTAGTCTAAAAACACATTTACTTTTTCTAGTTTTAAGATCTTACTTGATCATATTGGCTTTTATAAAAACTAGAAATAAGATTTTGTTGTTTTTAGCCCACTGATTTTGGGGGACCTATTTGTTGAAATAGTTCTCTCTCATATTGCCTAAATAATGTTTACTGATGGTAGACAAATTCACATTTTATTATTTACTAATATATCAACTTGATTAGATGTGAACTGATCATTTTCATAAACATGAAGTAGCTCTTGAAAAAATGTCATCAGTACTTTCATAAAACCAACAATGAATGAAAGTAACAAAAGGAGATATGTCAAGCTTTTGGCAGGTAGTTCTTAATACTCAATGAAATAGCTATTGAAATAATCAGAATACGGGATCTCATGAGTAGGAAAGGAGTGAAAAGTTCTAATTGAATAAGAGAACTCTGTTCTATGACTCACAGAAGTAAAAGTAATAAGATTTATTATGATAGTTTTGAAAGAAATGGGTGATGATAATTTGTAAAAGGCTGAAATCTCATTGCTGGACAAAGCCTCTTATGGTGGCCAGGTGATTGCTTCTCAGATAACATAGACAGTGCATTGAAAAAGGAAGTAAAATTCAGCAGTACTAAAGTCTATGATTTTAACCTCTTTAAAAAAAAAAGGAAAAAAATCTTTGTTCTTCTAAGAAGTGCTATTTGAAATATTATTCTTTATTTTTTCCTGGCTTGTAATACATGACTATCAGTATCCTAAGTGATAATAATAGTGGTTAAATAATGCCTCACATTGGCAGGCTTCTTGACCATCCATTCATTTTATTTTAGAAACTTTTTATATGCTGCTGCTGCTGCTGCTGCTAAGTCACTTCAGTCGTGTCTGACTCTGCGACCCCCTAGACGGCAGCCCACCAGGCTCCCCCGTCCCTGGGATTCTCCAGGCAAGAACACTGGAGTGGGTTGCCATTTCCTTCTCCAATGCACAAAAGTGAAAAGTCAAAGTGAAGTCGCTCAGTCGTGTCCGACCCTCAGCGACCCCATGGACTGCAGCCTTCCAGGCTCCTCCATCCATGGGATTTTCCAGGCAAGAGTACTGGAGTGGGGTGCCATTGCCTTCTCCGTTTTATATGCTAGGCCTTGGGAATTGAGAAGTGAACGAGCCCCTGACATCAAATGGCTTACAGTCTACTGGCAGATAGTAGTCATTAAAAAAGAGAGAGAGACAGAGAGACTAGTATAACACATAATACTCTTAGTATATACTGAGCAGAACATACTTTCTCTGAATATGTGGACTTTGCAGATTGTAGGGCTTAATTCCTCTTGTGTGAGGAATAAGAATATTAGAGAAAACTTTGCCTTCACAAAATTGTGTTTTTTCCTTCTGTCTTTTGCATCTAATTCTAGCCCTCTTATGATCTGAGTTCTTTTTGAAAGCCACATTACTAGACAGATATTCTAAATACAATCACTGAGTGTTATATTCTGTGAACAATGTTTAAATGTCTCGAGGGTTTGGAGATAATTTATGTAATTTCTTTCAAAATGCTTATGCCTACAAAGCTATTACTGGCCGATTCCTCATATCCTGTGGCTTTTACTAGGTGTGATCATAAGCAACCAGAGAAGCCTTGCTGGAGGCCACTCACTTCTGGGGGCTTAGGACATCTGATGAGAACACTGCTCAGAATCTAACCCAGTGATGCTGGTTGTAGCCAGGAGTGAGATTCTTACGTATTGACTTTTAGCACAGATACAGCTTCTCCCTGGACATTGAAAGCTGGAAAGGAGAGGAAAAAGTGGAGGAGAAACAGACACTGCACACACATCACCAGTTTAAACCCTACAGCATCTGTGTAGGTTTGATATCCGTATTGGCCGCGCTACAGAAAGGAAAGCATCATTTAAGCAGTCAAATAATTTGAAGTGACACAGATTAAACAAGTGACAAGGGAAGCTAGAACTGAAAGCAAGGGACTCTGACTGAAAGCCTCGATCCAGGACCTCGGCACCATATGGCTTACAAAGTGGCAATAGGCCTGCAATGAGTCTTTGAAATCTGAAGATAAATAAACCATCCTTTGTCAGCCCCATTGCCAGCCTTCTGCATTTCTATGCACTTGCCAATAGAAAAACTCTGCTGATTAGACTCCAATGGCATACATTTTTCATAGTAAAAGACAACCATTCATGAATATCTAAAAACCAGTGTCATCTTGAGTGTCTGTCTGATGGCAAAGCACCTTGGCAGTCTAATGAAGAAGAATGTGTGGCTACACTCTTTTAGGTGATTTTGACTTCCCTGGTGGCTCAAACGGTAAAGAATCTGCCTGTAATGCAGGAGATTGGGGTTCATTTCCTGGGTTGGGAAGATCCTCTGGAGAGGGAAATGGCAACCCACTCCAGTATTCTTGCCTGGAAAATCTCATGGACAGAGGAGCCTGGTGGGCTATAATCCATGGGATCGCAAAGAGTTAGACATGACTGAGCAACACTTTCACTTCTCTTAACTTTAGGTGATTTAGATAAGGTTTAGACAGATTAAGGTACTTTGTTTAAGATTACAGAGCCATTAACTGACAGATCCCACAGACTCTTTTTTTTTTTTTAATTTTTACTTTATTTTGCTTTACAAGACTGTATTGGTTTTGCCATACATTGACATGAATCCTCCACGGGTGTACATGAGTTCCTAATCCTGAACCCCCCTCCCACCTCCCACCCCATATCATCTCTCAACTCTGTATTCTTTCCACTATATTACATACCCTCATTCACTACAACAAAAACTCTACAAATCAACATTTAAGCTAATTATCATAAAGGGTAGAAATGCTAACTGCAAATAAATTTGTATGCAGTTTTAAGTAATCCTTTCTTTCACCTTTTTTTATAATTTGTAATTTATACATGAAGGGAAAGTTTGTTTTCATTTTTATTGAAGTACTGTTGCTTTGCAACGTTGTGCTATTTTCTTCTGTACATAAGAGTGAATCAGCCACATGTATACATATATCCCCTCTCTTTTGGATTTCCTTCGCATTCAGGAAACCACGGAGCACTGAGTAGTGGAGTTCCTTGTGCTCTACAGTAAGTTCTCATTAGTCATCGATTTTACAATCAGAGTGTATATATGTGAATCCCAATCTCCCAATTCATCCCATCCCACCTTTTCCCCTTTGGTATCCATATGTTCATTCTCTGCATCTGTGTCTCTATTTCTGCTTTGCAAATAGGTTCATCTGTACCATTTTTCTAGATTCCACATCTATGTGTTAATATATGAGACTTTTGTTTTTCTCTTTCTGACTTTGTTTTAAGTGCCAGTCTGAGTAGGGGACACAATTTCAGAGTTCACAGAGCATCTTCCAAAGTTCAAAATCGGGACTCAGGTAGTTGAAAGGAAACTTTTGATGCATGACTCAGTGTATTCACATTCAAGGCCATCTGGTAGGAATGGTGGTTTCTTAGGTTTGCTGATGAAGCAGTCTGTCAAGCAAAAGAATGTGAGCTTCTCTCGCACCTGGCTGTTCTCTGGAGTTGAGCCTGCTTGGAAGTCCTCTTCAGCTTGGAGGAGGGAAATAAATCTGTGGACCCTGCCAAATAACTTTTGCCTTTGGGTTCTCTTATTTATAGTACTAGAAAACCTGAAGCAGTTCAGTAACTTCATTTCTTTTCATATCATTTATATTTTAAGATGCTTCAGAAAGATTTCCTTGAGCCAATTTAATCCAGTGAGGTCCAAGAACCAAAGATGAGGGGGCATCTTTTCTTTGGAGCACAGCAAATAGAGAGGGTTGGGACTTGTGAGTCCCAAATTCACCCTGCCATCCCATGAAAGCACACAGTATAGCCAGTTAAGATAAAGTTGAGGTACATTTCAAAGTAATTTCTCTTCTGATTTATCAAAATAATGCCATAGAAATTTGCATTAGACTGTGTAAAACCAAGAAGTTGGGTAGTATACAAGCTGTTCATATATTAAAGTTTAAAGCTATCTCATTTGTTGTAAGGTGATGTTTTCTACCATCTGTTTCTTATTATAATGATGTGATTGCTTTAAATGAAGATCATGTACAGAAGTAAATGGAAAAAATGACTGCATACACTATTATTTTGTCCTTTTGGTTCATTGGGAAATTTGTACTAAATTTGTCCATCTCCATTTCTCTTTATAAAGGTAACATTAATATAATGTATTACTACATTAACAAGGGACATTTTGTGCAGGAGGAGAACTATACTATATATCTTTTCTTTCACTTATGCAAATTGCAACAAAAGTAATTAGATGTTTTCTAATTCTCACTATTATATTTATTTTAAAGAGTAATAATTTTATTCAGCAATGAATATGTATGACTGAAGTTATTTTTCCCTCTCTGAAAAATAGAGGTGGCTGCATAACGGTTTTGGTCCTTTATTGGCTTTATTTTTACTTTTTTACTAAAGCATCTGTTGTTAGATGACAATTCAGTTGCCTGTTAACTAGAAGAAAAGGCTGTGAAAATATTTTAACTGAATTTATACTTTTATATCCTAAGATGAAGAGGTGAACAACTATTATTGTACTGAGGAGAAGGCTGTGTCCTACCAGCTCCTCCTTCCTTCTCTTGCCAGCTCAAGTATGTTGGATGTGGTAGCATTGCTGAGAACTTGGCTTCTGTGACCAGAGCCAAATCAAATCTTGGAGACAGAGTTTTGGGTGAAGTAGAAAAGAATACTGTAGCTTTATTGCTTTGCCAGACAAACGGGGACACAGCAGGCTCCTCCCTCTCAAAAACTATATTTCCCAGCTGGGAGGATGTGATGATGAATTTTATAGCAATGTTCCAAGGATAGGGTTGCTGAAAAATTTAGGGTGTGTGCAGGGCCTGCACTCCTTTAATCTGGTCTCAGATAATCTTTTGATGGCGTTCTCTGGCTCTTTGATTCTGCTATTCCCTTGAATGAAGAATGCTAACTTCTTCCTTTTGTTGGGTTTTAGTTCTTTGAAGAGCTCAAAGACATCGTTAGGAAGCATCACTACAAACAAAGCTAGTGGAGGTATTGGAATTCCAGTTGGGCTATTTCAAATCCTGAAAGACAATGCTGTGAAAGTGTTGCACTCAACATGCCAGCAAATTTGGAAAACTCACCAGTGGCCACAGGACTGGAAAAGGCCAGCTTTCATTCCAATCCCAAAGAAAGGCAATGCCAAAGAATGCTCAAACTACCACACAATTGCACTCATCTCACATGCTAGTAAAGTAATGCTCAAAATTCTCCAAGTCAGGCTTCAGCAATACGTGAACTATGAAATTCCAGATGTTCAAGCTGGTTTTAGAAAAGGCAGAGAAACCAGAGATCAAATTTCCAACATCCGCTGGATCATGGAAAAAGCAAAAGAGTTCCAGAAAAACATCTATTTCTGCTTTATTGACTATGCCAAAGCCTTTGACTGTGTGGATCTCAATAAACTGTGGAAAATTCTGAAAGAGATGGGAATACCAGACCACCTGACCTGCCTCTTGAGAAATCTGTATGCAGGTCAGGAAGCAACAGTTAGAACTAGACATGGAAAAACAGACTGGTTCCAAATAGAAAAAAGAATATGTCAAGGCTGTATACTGTCACCCTGCTTACTTAATATATATGCAGAGTACATCATGAGAAACACTGGGCTGAAGGAAGCACAAGCTGGAATTAAGACTGCCGGGAGAAATATCTCACATATGCAGATGACAACACCCTTATGGCAGAAAGTGAAGAAGAACTAAAGAGCCTCTTGATGAAAGTGAAAGAGGAGAGTGAAAATGTTGGCTTGAAACTCAACATTCAGAAAACTAAGATCATGGCATCCAGTCCCATCACTTCGTGGCAAATAGATGGGGAAACAGTGGCTGACTTTATTTTTCTGGGCTCCAAAATCACTGCAGATGGTGATTGCAGCCATGAAATTAAAAGACACTTACTCCTTGGAAGGAAAGTTATGACCGAGATAGCATATTGAAAAGCAGAGACATTACTTTGCCAACAAAGATCCGTCTAGTCAAGGCTTTGGTTTTTCCAGTAGTCATGTGTGGATGTGAGAGTTGGACTATAAAGAAAGCTGAGTGCTGAACAATTGATGCTTTTGAACTATGGTGTTGGAGAAGACTCTTGAGAGTCCCTTGGACTGCAAGGAGATCCAACCAGTCCATCCTAAAGGAGATCAGTCCTGGGTGTTCATTGGAAGGACTGATGTTGAAGGTGAAACTGCAATACTTTGGCCACCTGATGCGAAGAGCTGACTCATTTTAAAAAACCCTGATGCTGGGAAGGATTGGGGGCAGGAGGAGAAGGGGATGCCAGAGGATAAGATGGTTGGATGGCATGACTGCCTCTATAGACATGTGTAAGGCTTGGAGAACCATTCTTTGAAAGGAACACTCAGGGACAGCCTCTAGTGGACTGACAAAGTTTATTATCCAGCTGTGCAGTTTTATGGTCTCAGGGAACAGAGCAGAAACCAGACTTGCATGTAGCCTTTCTCGATAAACATCACAGCATTCAAGCATAAAGTATAGTTCCCACTGCCCAAGACATTACATAGCTTTGGCGAAACTTTAAAGGGAGTTTTATCATGAAACAACAGTCCTTGCTCCCAGAAACAGGTGGTCAGAAGGAAGCCTTCAAACGCCTCAAGGCCGGGCATATAACCCTTCGTTATCCGTTCCCAGCCTCAGGCACTCGGTGAACGCTCATAACCCTTTGTTATGCTCGTTCCAGCTTCCAATCTTTGTCATGAGTGGAGCAAATACATTTTCAGTATTTGCTCAAAGCCTTCTAGCTCTTCCACAGACATGGGTTTGGATGGACTCTCGGAGTTGGTGATGGACAGGGAGGCCTGCCGTGCTGCGGTTCATGGGGTCGCAAAGAGTCAGACATGACTAAGAGACTGAACTGAACTGATCCCTTGAGGCGGAACCTGAATATACATTGGAAGGACTGGTGCTAAAGCTGAAACTCCAATACTTTGGCCACCTGATTCAAAGAACTGAGTCACTGGAGAAGACCCTGACGCTGGGAAAGACTAAAGGTGGGAAGAGAAGGGGACGGTGGAGGATGAGATGGTTGGATGGCATCACAGACTCAATGGACATGAGTTCGAGTAAACTCCGGCAGTTAGTGATGGATGGTGAGGCCTGGCATGCTGCAGTCCATGTGGTCGCAGAGTCAGACATGACTGAGCGACTGAACTGAGCTGAACTGAGGTGGAACCAGTACCCTGCCCCCAAGGCTGCACTATTGTTTCTTGGCTGCTCATCCCTTTTCTCTGCATCCTCTCTTTCCTCTGATTAGTGACTGTATGAATCTGCCCTTTGGAACTCTGGAAGGTAGTGGAGGCTGGAATCGGTTCTCTACAAACCAGGAATGGGGAACACACAAAGATTTGCCTGCCCAAGAGCCCCTCAGTGTCCTGATTTGTTTCACTGGCACTAAACAAAAGGGGGCTGCACTGTGTTGACATGAACGTTTCCCATGTACAAGTAGGAGAGCTAATTCAGAATCTCACATACATGTATTTATTGTCTTTCTTCAGTGAGTGTGAGGACAGCCTCTGATATGACCCCCTAGTAACCCACAGCACCTATTTGTTGAATGATGGCCAAGTGAGAGGGCAGAGGGAAGTCAGCTAGAGCATGGGGGAGACTGTTCTCCATCAGGTCCAATCAGCGCCAGCGTGGGTTACTCAAGGTCAGTAAAGTTGTTTAACAGGATGGAAGAAAAGACGTGCTGACTTTATTTTTCAAAAGCTTGTTTGGAACCTAAAGGGCATTTTCTGTAGTTGTCTTGTAACATAACAAAAATATTTGGCCTGTGGATTGTCTGAAAACTCCCAGACAAAGAGCAGTTGAAACTCAACCTATCACAGATAAAACATGGAGTGAGTTTTTTGTTTGTTTGTTTTTAACAGAAGTGTAATTCTGTCCCCCAGCCATCATGGTGACTCCCTGTGGCCTCAGATGAGGACTCTGATAGGCAGAGGGCATGAGATGGATCCCTCAGAGGATCAAAGTGTGAGAATCTGCAGAGACACCTGGGAACATTGCTTGTCCCAGACAACTTTTGCCTCCTAGTGTTCCAGGAATAGACTTGTAGCATTCCTTGCTCTCTGCTGCTGTGTTAGTTACTCACTCATGTCTGACTCTTTGAAACCTCACTAAATGCAGCCTGCCAGGCTTCTCTGTCCATGGGATTTTCCAGGCAAGAATACAGGAGTGAGTTGCCATTCCCTTCTCTCGATGATCTTCCTGACCCAGGGATTGAACCCTGGTCTCCTGCGTTGCAGGCAGATTCTTTACCATTTGAGCTATAGGGAAGTAGCATTCTTTCCCTTCTGCTGGCAGGTATAAAGTAGAAAGCCATAGCACAGAAGACCAGAGAACTGGCTTTGGGCCAAATTGCCTGAGGTTTTATCCTGTTGTTTAATATGTATGTACATTGGGTCAAATTTCTTAATCTCTCTGTCTCAGTTTCTGCATCTATGAAAAAGGAAAACTAATCTCACCTATTTCATCAAGTCATTGTAATGATCAAGTTAGTAGCTATAAATGCTTTGTTGTTTAGTCACTAAGTTGTGTGCAGCTCTTTGTTGACCCCATGGACTGAGGCATATCAGGCTTCCCTGTCCTTCACAGTCTCCCAGAATTTGCTCAAATTCATGTCCATTGAGTCAGTGATGCCATCCAATCATCTCCTCCTCTGTTGTCCCCTTCTCTTCCTGCCCTCAAATTTCCCCAGCATCAGGGTCTTTTCAAATGAGTCAGTTCTTCTCATCAGATGGCCAAAATATTGGAGTTTCAACTTCAGCATCAGTCCTTTCAATGAATTTTCAGGGTTAATTTCCTTTAGCATTGACTGGTTTGACCTCCTTACTGTTCAACAAAGCACATACTCAATAAATAGTGAGTTGAACTAATTGGCATGATTTTATATTGGCAGTTGGAGAAATAGCAGGACCTTGGTCAAAATAGGGAAATTTTATGAAGGAATTACTCTGGGGGTCAGATGATAAAGCACATTTTCAGATAATTAATATGGAGCGGTCGTTAAAGCATTACCCCCCAATAAGCACCGTCCATTGCCTTATGCATGTGACAGCTGTTTACCAGAAAGAATAAGTGAACCTGCCATTGTCGCCAGGACATGGGAGAGAATATTCTTGCCAACTCTCAGTAAGGACAGGGTTCAGTCAGAAAGGACAGAACTTCAGAACTTCCTCAATGTCTGGGAGCAGGATTTGCTAACAATAAGAACAGAGAAAACAGGAGTTCGAGGGTTTCAATTCACAGAAGCTAGTTTCATGGAAATGAAACTGACCTCTTTCTAAAGTTTATCTGGCCGTTTCTGTTGCTCACATTTTTTTTGTTTTGTTTCAATATTATCTCGAGACATTTATTTAAAATTCTTTTTATAGTATCCTTTTCAAAGGAGTTGGTTATCACTCACTTTCTCATTTCTTCCTAAATTGTTTCATTCCATTCTTTTAATTAAGGTTGGCTGACAATTCAGATCAGACAAATAGAATTTCTTAAAAGCCAATAATAATTCATGGCTATTTAATTGAAATAGTGGGGAAGAGTTGATAAGCCGAAGCCTTTTCATACAGTGATAAGGCTGAAAACCATATATGAGAAATGAGAAATCAAAATAATTTTAAGCAATGAGTATGTTAATAGAAGAATGACTAGTGAGTGATATATGTAGGAAGTAATTACATAAATATCAGCAAGTAGCATGTATTATATATTGAATAGCATGACTAAATTGAAATAGTCATTTATATAATCAACCATGGGATAACAAACCCAGGATGGAAAGATTTACTGAGAACAAATATTTACTTTGAAGTGAAAGGCACTGCCTCACCATTTTTTGCGTGAAATTATATATTTTATATGGATATTAACATCATGTGAAATAACAGATTTAATATTTAATTTCATAGTGTCAGAAAGAGAGAGGCAGGTCATTTTGGACATTTCAGGGATATAATGCTTGAAAACTAAGCCAGGGCCAAGGATAAACAAGATCTAACAGCTTGATAGATCACTGTCATTGCTCCAACAGGACAGAGAGAGCAGATATAGAAATAGAGGCCCCAAGGAGACAGAGGAAGTTAAAGATGAATGGTATCAAATGTTACTGTTAATGGAAAACCACTTGGGGGAAATGCTTGAAGGACTCTGGCTGCTTTATTGCAACTTTCTTGAAATCCATACTTGCTTTCCCTTTACCACTTGCAAAGCAATGAACCAACCTAGACTTCACCTCTCTGGAGCTCAGCACAGGGGTGAGCCACACACAGTCTATTTTCCAAGATGTTTTGCTTTCTGTCTGAAGGCTTCGACCCAAGAGAAGGCTTTGGAATCAGAAAAGTTCATTGTTTCGAGGCAGAAGGCAGAGTCACTCAGCTGATGTGTACCATGCTGGGCTCTGCAAAGCCCCGTTCATCATCCTCCAGGCTCTCCAGCAGGGTTTGCAAGTGTGAGAGAGAGGCTCAGAGATGCATAAAACCTCAGTCAAGAATGCCCAGCTGAAATCACCCTTTGTTTTAGGGGAGACTGTACCTCCCAGTGGATAACTTAAGCTTTGTATTTTTTATTTTATTATGCTTTATTTCCTACAAATGTAACACAGTTCCTTCTCCCACAGCCAAGCAACTTTAATTTTCAGGTTCGCCATGCAGAAACTTTCTTGTTTGGAAACTAACAGACCTTTCAGAGAAAGGTGTATATAATTCATAAAATGAATTCCAAGGTGATAATGTCTGTACAAGCCCCCTCTGTGAAATAAATGTTATTTTCAATGTATGATTTTAGGTATAAAGTGATATCTTCAATACAATCAACTCCAAATATTTTGCTAGAAGTAGAATAAATATCACAGTTTTTAAAATGCCCTGAACTGAATGATTCTTGACCAAATGGAGTATCTTTTATTTTTAAGCCCTGGTGGCTGTAACACAAATCTGAAATATTCTGTATTCCTATTGCTAAATAAAAAATAAAGATTTGAGCTCTTACTTCATTAAAGAGTGTTCTAGGCATGTGAAGGGTATAGAAATATGATGATACACCTGTCATCATTTCTGCCTATGAAAGGCTTTCCTTTTAGGGAGAAGAACTAAGAGTTGATATAAAAGAAAACACTTCATGGTACTCTGTGAGGTTAATTGCTAGGTAAGCTCTAAAGTTTAAAACAAGAAGCACCTTAGAGGTCAAATAACTCAACCTCCTTGTTTTATGAAATATGAAAGTTCTCATTGTAAAGAAATTGTCTCCACATAAATAGGGAAACCTGTTCAAACCAAGGTGTCCTAACTCGAAGTTGGGGGCTCCTTGCTCCAGCCACACTTGATCTGCTGGGACAGCAGTGGAGGATAAGAGTGGGTCCTTGATCCACAGCAGCAGAGATGTCAGATTAACTGTGTCCTCTGGGTGACCACAGACAAAGGACATGTGCTTACTTCACTTGTAGAGTAGCTGACCGTACAACAGGTGAGAATTGGCCAGAAAAGTAAGAGGAATGTTTCCAGCACCCACTTGCAGTGAGTCCAGGAAAGAGAAAGGAAAGAGAAAGCAAGTTAATAAGTATTATCTATCCATCATGTCCCACCAGACTCATCAGGGATTCATATGCAGGAGTTAGTATTGGCTGAATGAGAGAATCAATGATCTCATCTATTGCTCAACAATCCTGCAAGGTGTGGTTATTCCTAGCCGCAATAAGGACACTGAAGCTGTTCACTTCGTGGCAAATGTTTGCTCATAGCCTCCTGAGCACCAGACTTTGTGTTCAACACAGTGCTACCAAGAGACCCACCACCTCAATTCCCTACTCGATTAGATAGTAGGCATATTGGAGATGGAACTTCGAGACGGAACTTCAAGATGGGTGTGCGTGCTCTGCTTGTGAACTTTATTCCTACCAACTCAGAGAAGTCATGTAACATTTTAAGATCACAAAGCATAGAAGCGGAAGTTCGCTTTCCAAATCACAGCTTTCACAAAATACTTTAGAATTGCCGCTCTTTCCATTATGACTCACAGCCTGCCCTGGGAGAGTGGCAGATAAATCAGTTCGGGTTAGAAAATGCAGTTGAGAAGAACAGAAGTCGGTGGGGATAGGAGCAGAGAGGGCAGAGGATGAGGTTGCCTGTGTACATACTATGTCCAGGACAGGAATGCAGGGATGCTTTTTAAGTGGACTCAAACCTGAGCACCTTGAGAAGTCTGCACACAAAGAGAGAAGCCTGGAAAATGAGAAGCAGCTGGAAGATGAATGGACACGATTTCTAGTGGACCACAAATAAGAGAAGTGAATCGAGCAGGAGAAATTTTTCTTTTACTGCAAAATTGTTATAAATGCACATTCTTCTCTCCATATCCCATACATACCCCACATACATGCCAGAACCCGGCAATTCACAGTTCTTCCCCTGTTTCTGCCTCCAGTCCCTGGCAATCCACGAAAACCTGTTTAGAAATCTCTTTGAGATCCATGGGATAGAAAAGAGGTATGAGGATATATTGACTTTCGCAAATCATGGGCCTTATTCTTTGCTTGGTACAGGCTAGGGTTTATACTGGGGTGCCACAGAGATTCCTTTCCAGTAAGTCTGAGACTCAAGCAGGTGTGTGGACTGTAGAGAAGAAGCCGATGTTAGGGAATACTTCGTTCCTCTGGCTTCCAGGCTGTCTACTGATGTTAACCATGCCTAAGTGAGGCATTCTTCAAAAAACAGGCTGGTGAACTTGTGTTGAATGTGTCAGTGTGTTAACTCAGTCACTGCGTCGGTAAGAACCACCGTGAGAAAGGAGAATTGTACCCAGGGCAGTTGGGTAACACTCTCACAGTGAAAGACTGGCCTATAATGTTGGAATATACACATTCTTGTAGAGAAATAAGTAAAATGGCAAAGAGCAAAGGGTCCATGGCTACTTTTCCCAGCCTCTTTGAGCAGAACAAAATACTGCTCCCCACTAAAAGAATGACAAGTCAAGATTTCCAATGGATCAGTGATTTCAAGGGAGGCAATTTACTCCAAACACTTCCTGTACCCTGAGAAAATGTGACTAAAATATGAAACTGTAAAAAGAGCACAGAACCTTCAAGTAGTTTAGACAGAAAGGCAAAGTTAGAGATCATCTGGTTCAGTGGTTATTAACCTTTGGAAGACAGAAGAGAATTTGATAAAATTTGGGACTCACTCCCTGTGGGGGAAAAACACAAATGCACATTAATGCAGTTTGTATGTGATTCCAGGAGTGTCTTTAGCCCTTGCTATTAGAGTCAGAATTCCTGAGCTGGTGGAACACTTGATTAAAGGAGAACCCCCAGTGGTTCAGATGTAAAGAATCTGCCCACAGTACAGGAGACACGGGTTGGATCCCCGGGTTGGAAAGATCTGTAGAAGGGAAAGGCTAGCCACTCCAGTATTTTTTCCTAGAGAATTCCATAGACAGAGAGCCATGGGGTTGCAAAACATCAGCCATGACTGAGCGACTAACACTTTTCACTTTCACACTTTCACAAGTACCTTTCCCAGGGTCACCAGGTAACTGGTGTTGGAACAAGACAGAGTAGCCCAATATTTACCCTACATCTAATTAGAGCTACCACCCAAATTACAGGAAGTTATTATCTGAGGGACTTAAAATTGCCTCATACATTAACCATCAGGTTTTTCCTTGTTGGTGTCATCCAAAATTATGCCCTTTTGGCACTACTAGTAACTTTCTGGATAAGTTCAAATTAAAAGAGAATTTTAATTAGTTGCACTGTTGCTATTTCCTAAATTAGATATTCTGATCTGCTGTTTTCCCTCACATTAAAAAAATTTGGTTTTGGTTATTTTGAAATGCCAAGGTATTATATCCCTTTAAGACCACTCATGATCACTCCAGGGCTAGTTCTCATAGTAGCAGGTATGCATATGGCTCTGTTACTGCTTTAAAGTAAAATGAGATTCTCGAATAAATAGGCTTTAAAATATCTGAGCCAGTATCGCTTCTATTGAAATTCATAGGATGGTAATCTGAAGTTGATGTTATCAGGTTTTTTGATGAGGGAGGCAAGCTTATCTTAATACGCAGATTTAAAGAATGACTTTCCTAGGACCAGTAGGCAACTGGAGGTTATAAAGTTAGGAACCATTTACATAATGGAGATTATCAATATAGTAATATGTGGCCATAATCTCTTATTTTAGCAGCATGAATGAGGAGGGGAAAAAGTGACAGAATTCTGAGCTACAAGCATATGATACTCTTCCGAATTCTCTCCTTTCTTGTCCCCTTGTCAGACAGCAGCTGGATTCATTCCATCTTCCCTGTTTTATCCCTGTCATGGAAGAGTCTGCTATGTTGGGGAAAAAGAAAAAAAAAAAAAAGAGTATTGCTCCTTTAGCAATAGAATAGGTTGGATAGATGATAAATTTACAGATTCATTGAAATTGATGAAGACATTTGAGAAGATATACTTAATGGATTTACTAGAAATTAGATGTTCCTTCTATTTCCCAATAAACCAAAGAAGTTTATTTACTAAACACAAATGCCAGAGTAGTGCTTAAGACAGGATTATATCCTGAGACTTTAGACAGTATTTATGGGAGATTTGAGTAACAGTTTAAGACACATCTTATGAATACCTCAGATATTCCAGGGCAAAGTCATCTCTCATAAGACATTTTGGCAACCTCAGTATTCAGTACGAAGTCTGGTACATAATAGGTGACATATATATATATATAGTTGGGTTGGTGTTTACCTACATCAGGTGATTTTTGATGGGGGCTGAGGAAGCTCTATCTGTTCTATGCAGCTCCCACTCAGAATCTGGGCTATCCATTTATTCTTGTAAGCTTTGCTTCTTGAACTTGGAATAATTTGGTGTATATGGCTTATGTGTAAACTGAATTCATTCCAAGTGGAGTAAATGAAAAGCAGTTACACACCAAAGAACAGTGTTGTCTCATAACAGAGTAAAGATTAATTTCTGTGCATCATAATCAGTATAACAACAGTTTCCTGAAAGATATAAAATTTAGTTCAGTTTGGCTGATCATATTAGAATAAAACTTACATGAACAAAATTTACATACAAATAGAATAAAGGGAGGATTTGGACCTCGGGTAGTACATTTATTACTGAGTATTTCCATGTAAATCCATTAATTACTACAATGAATTGTGTTGAAATGTGTAATCCCATCCCCTGTTTAGTCAGTCTATAGAAGACTGAGTTTGGAACCATATCTCTGGACATATAGAAACTGAAATAAGTGAATTTTTAAATTTTTTGAATAATAAGGTATAGTTCCACACAATTTTACAATTTATAGCAGCTAAAGAGCAGATGGACAATAAATTCAGATACTGGCTACATGGGTGTGATAATTAACGCCAAACTAGGGAACAACTTCAGCTAATGAAAAATATAAACAGAGATTTTAATTGGATGAAAGGGACTCCTAGCACAGTTAATAATGGATCTTGAAACATACAAAATAAATGTCCTCTAGCAACCACTTTCAATAAAACAGTGGACTAGAAAGTTTTGCTTCAACCTAATCCATATATGCCCATTGGTATTTGCCATTAAATTAGTGACTTTACTTGTTAATTATATCATTAACCAAGCTCAGGGGCCTACATGCATTTTTAATTATCACTTTAGCAATGGCATCCACTGGATTTATGATTAATTTAGAAAGACAGCCTTTATTGTTTCTTTCAAATAGTGAAAATCATGGAAATGATGGGATTTTCTCTGGATAAACATGAGAAAATTATCACATTTATTCTGATTCTTTTTCCACTGGATCTATTCCTTAATTCCAGATTGTAATTCAACCCAGATTATAAAGTTATTGAGTGTTAATTAAAAATAACCTTAGGAGACTTAAAAATTAAAAACCTATTCTACTTTTCTCATCTTCCATGCCCTCTTACAGCTGCCTGCTTTCACTGTATTTACATTTTCCTTATAACACTGTATTTTGTAATATTTATTTGGCTGTGCTTGGCTTATATGGGATCTTTGATCTTTGTTGTGATGTACAAACTCTTAGACGCAGCATGTGGGATCTAGTTCCCTGACCAAGGATCAAACCCAGGCCACCTACATTGAAAGCATGAAGTCTTAGCCACTGGACCTCAGGGAAAGTGAAAGTGAAGTCGCTCAATCGTGTCCGACTCTTTGCGACCCCATGGACAGCAGCCTACCAGGCTCCTCTGTCCATGGGATTTTCCAGGCAAGAGTACTGGAGTGGGGTGCCATTGCCTTCTCCAGGGGATCTTCCCGACCCAGGGATCAAACCCAGGTCTCCTGCATTGCAGACAGACGCTTTACCCTCTGCACCACCAGAGAAGCCCTGGACCACAGGGAAGTCCCTGTATTTTCATTTACAGATAATTTTGTCTATCAAATTTCTAAGACCTTTACTACTAGACTTAGTTTATCTCCTACCAGATCACTAAGATTTTTCATTCTTTGCTTTTATTCCCCTGAATTTTGTTAAGTAAAGGTTCCCAATGAATGATGTGTCAACTTTCTGAAGCTGCAAATGGGTCAAAGTTTGGGTCTGAATGTGGAGGCAAGAAAAATATATCACTCAAAAATCTAAAGACAAGTGATACAAGAAAGTTATTCATGGTCGTTAATATATAGCTGAGTCTGGAAACTGAACTATCTTGGCATTATAATAGGGACTTCAATTAAAATAGGAATCGTCTAAAACTCTGAACAGCTAAACAGCTAAGAGAGCTTCCAACCACTGATAATCCAGCCAGGGTTATATGATCAAAGAGAGAATACACTGGTTTTGGTGGTGGTGGTTTAGTTGCCAAGTCATATCCTGACTCTTGCCACCCCATGGACGATAGACTGCCAGGCTCCTCTGTCCATGGGGGTTCTCTAGGCAAGAATACTGGAGTGGGTTGACAGTTCCTTCTCCAGGGGATCTTTCCAACCCAAGAATCGAACCCAGGTCTCCTGCATTGCAGGCAGATTCTTTGCCAACTGAGCTACAAGGAAACCCCATGTACCTACACGTGTGTGATAGTGTTAAGTCTCAGAGGTAAGTAATGCACTCAGATGTTCAACCAAATCTTTTGTTTATAATAATAGGCAAGCAAGCAGAGGCTAGCAAGATATTTTCAGAGCACAAACAATGGCTTTTTTAGACAAGTCACATTTTCAAGAAGTGTCCCTGGTGGCTCAGATGGTAAAGAATCCATCTGCAATGCAGGAGACCCGGGTTCAATCCCTGGGTCAGAAAAGATGCCCTGATGAAGAGAATGGCAATCGACTCCTGTATTCTTGCCTAGAGAATTCCTTGGACAGAGGAGCCTGGAGGGCTACAGTTCAAGGGGTTGCAAAGAGCCGGATATGCCTGAGCAACTAACAATTAACACACTAGTCTGTTGATGAGGCAAGAGGCAGAAAAAGACACTTCGGGCCATGAACAACTCTAGCTTTGACTGTCTCTATTCACTGGGAAAGAAGTAACACAAAAAGAATAGCAGGTCATGATTAAAATTCCCACAAATCTGGAACACAACCCTGGACTCTTCTTTTATACAAACTTCTGATAATGCTTTAGCTAAAGGAAAAGATTTTATTCAAAGATGAACAATAAAATGAACCCCAAATAAGATGTGAACCAAGATACTACAGAGGGCTGTACAGAGGGTTGTACAAGACAAGGGCTGGAAAAACAAAAATGAACAGCAGGCAAAGAACACTCATCAAAAAATCATTTCTGCTGCTGCTGCTGCTGCTAAGTCACTTCAGTCGTGTCCGACTCTGTGCGACCCCATAGACAGCAACCCACCAGGCTCCCCCGTCCCTGGGATTTTCCAAGTAAGAGTACTGGAGTGGGTTGCCATTGCCTTCTCTGCATTTTTCCTGAGTAGATGAAAAATTGTAATAAAATGTTTCTCACAAATTAAAAAAATTAATATCTCTGATGCAAGAGTACCAAGTAATAGCTGTAATTCAAGTAAGTGTTAACAACACAGTGGAAAAAGATAAAATATAGGCTTGTCTGGCAGATGTCATAAAAGAAGTAGAAAGGGGAAAAAAAATCACAGAACTAAGGGAGAAATTGGAAGCAACTAAAGAATAATGGACGTTGCTTAACACAGTAAGGAGCATGAAGGAAAAATAGAGAATCAGCAAAATTAAATGGAATTTAATAAAGAATTTAAGAGAAAAAAAAATTATAGATTTGGGAGACAAACAAATGAAATACCATGTATATCTAACTGGTCTGACAAAAAGAAATAAAGACAGTAATAAAGAATATATGCTTAAATATATAATACAAAAAAAATTCTCCAGGGAAAAAAAGACTTAAGTGTACAGTTTAGAAAAGCATATTGTGCCCTAAGAAAGGGGCTAATGATAAAACTCATTTCAATAAATATCTTAATAATTTACTTAAATTTTTAAAAAGATATTCTTTTTCAAATCTCAGCTAAAATCAAAGTCTTGTATAATAATAAAAAATGTATTGCTATCCTCAGACTTATTCACTACAACAGTCTATGCTAGAAAACAAGAGAATAGCTCTGAAGTATTCCTCAAGAAAATTTCTTATAGACAGAGAAACAATGATAAAAGAATGAAAAAAAAGTAAGACCTATGTTATTGAACATAACAAAAAATGTTGGGTCTGTGTTCTCTCCTGGCTTCTAGAATCTATTAGATGATGAACTACATCAACCAAGAAATGATGGAGAAACTAAGACAAAAGCTAATTGTTACATTAAATAAATTCATCTGTAAGATTCCAATAAATGTAGATACTACAAAATTGTGTAACAGAATGCACATCTCAACCCTTTTTTGATCTAGAAATAGTATAGATTAAAAAATGGGATGGGGAAGAGAGAGAAAGTAAGAGTCAATATGTACAAATCTTTTAAAACTAGAATGAAGAATATATTAAAGTTAGTGAATCAAGTAGTAGAGGAAGTAAATATGACAATAAAAATGTAAATACTTGGGACTATGAAATGAAATAAAATTTGATCATTTAAATAATGGAAGGAGGATACAAGTAAATATACTAATATGTCCCGAGAAGTCAACTAAAAGATTTTTAACTCCTTAACTTTTTAATATGCCCTACAAAGTCAAACAGAAGAGTCTTTAAAGTTTTAAACAATGGGAAGGAGTATGACTGGGTAAAACAGAATAGGTGGCAAGTGACTTCCTATCTCTGCTATCACAATCTAACTTAAAAGTCAGATATATAGCATTCTGTTTTCCTAATATTTTTCTAAGGAAAATACTTTGTTTCCTAGCATTCTATTCTTTTCTTTTCTTTTTTTTTTGGACTCAAATGCGATAGTAAGTGCATGCCTGTGTAATTCAGTTTCTCAAGGAAAGATGTGAGAAAAACAATTCTCACATGTCTAGTGTCTACTCTAATGAAACAAAAGCTCGGTAGCATACTTCAGCCATTGGAAAAGTTGTAAGGGCAGTATTTGGGTGGCGGGGGTTGGGTTGGGGTGGAAATCTATTCAGTACCTCAGAATGAAACAGCATCTTGTTAAATGGTAAAGAGACCCATGGCACTAACTAAAAGGTCTAAGAGTCTATGGGCAACTACAGATTTTGAACTGCAGATTCAAAGATAGTATCAAAATCTGTATTCATTTCCATTAGGGCTTCCATAACAAAGATCCACAAACTAGGGGGCTTAGAGCAACAGAACTGCTTCAGGATTCTAGAGGCCAGAAATCTCAAAACTGTCAGCAGGTCAAGCTTACCCTGGAGGCAGCAGGAAAGGATCTGCTCCAGGCCTCCTCTCTGGTTTCTAGTAGCTGCAAGAGCTCCTGTAGACTTGTAGATGGCTGTCTTCTGTGTCTCTTCACATCATCTTTCCTGGAGTATCTGTCTGCCATTGTGTCCAAATGTTCTCCTTTTTTCAGGACAACACGTGGAGTTAGGACATACCCTAAAGACCTCATTTAAACTTGATTAATTCTGTAAAGACCCAGTTTCCAAACCAATTCATACACTAAGTTTCTGAGGTTTAGTGCTTAAATGTATCTTTTAGGGGGAATGCAATTCAATATGTAATAATCTACCCCCCCCACCCAAATTTGTGTTTTTTCCACATGCAAAATACATTTACCCTACTCCAACATCTTGAAAACTTCATCATTCCAACATCAACTCATATCTAAACTTTATCAGTGGCATCAACTCAAAGTCCCAAGTCTCATCATCTGAATTATCCAGATCAGGTATGGGTGAGAATCAGGGTATGATGGGTCCCGAGGCAAATGACTAAGTTTACTGATAAAACTTATGAGGGACATTCTGGATTATGGATGAACTAAGCCTAAAAATCAAATGTACACATTGGCAAAATCTGAGCATAAAAAAATATGTTTTAAGTAATACAATGGTGAAACCATAGTAATAATTACAAGTCTAAACTCTAGAGATGTTACTTTAATATAGTCCTCATTCTAGTTGTAAAAGATTAATAAATTTATATGTATTGATTCTTATTTTCTTTCCTTCCCACCTCATTTTTTAATCTATACCATTTCTAGATCAAAAAGGTTTGAGATGTGCATTCTGTTATGCAACCATAATGAATATTCAAACAGAATTCATTTATTTGAATCTTATAGATGAATTTATTTGATGTTAACAATTAGCTTTTGTCATAGTTTCTTCATTCATTTCTTGGTTAAGGTAATTCATCATCTATTAGATACTGGAAACAAGGAGGGTAAACAGACCTTTTTTTTTTTTTCGTATGTTCAGTAACATAGGTCTTAATTTTTTCTCTCTTTTATCATTGTTTCTCTGAGGAATTTTCTTGAGATGTTCTAGTTTTCTGAAGCCATTTTTTACTCACATTAACCTAGAAACAAGGTTTATCTGTGCAATAATCAATGAGATCAATGGGAAAAATGTCATCTATCCTAATATCACACAACAAAATCCAGCTTAAACTCTTAGCACTATTAATTGAATCCCTCTCAATCTACCCATCCAGACTGCTTCAAACTTACACCCAGTGATCGTCAAGCTTACTCATAAAATTCCCTCTCCTTTTTAAAAATAGAATATCCATGTATATCTTGGACCACACCAGAGTTTGGTAGTATATAATTTGATATTTTTCTAATATGTCTTAAGTAAACATTGTCCTTCCATAAACAGTGTTTCAGTCTTATTTAAGAAAGAATTAAATACTATACACAAGATCTCACGCTTATATTCCAAATGCTTGCCCCAAAGCCCAGTGGTGTTCCATCAGTTATGATTTATAGAGAGAGATGTATGCAGGGTATTTCAGGAAGAGACACGAGTGTGAGGATTGTCAGAAGTGAGGGGAGGAATTAAAAGGGAGAGACTGAATATATCATAATAACAACAGAACTCTCATTACAATCTCTGCAGCCATCAGCTCAGAATGGTCAAGACTTGATCAAAGACTTGGACTTTTCTATTTTTAATTACTATTCCTACTCAGGTCCAACCAGAGAAAGCCAGCTAGTTCCCCAGCCAATCACAGGAGATGTATCCTTTCTAGTTAGCCCATCTCCAGCTTCCCTAGGTCAACAGCTTTCAATGGGAGGGTAGCCATAGCCTTCCCTGTTTGCATGAAACAGCTTTCTCACCCCTCTGCCTGCCTTTGAATCTCTGCCAAATGCAAGTGATGATGGCTGACTACTGTGCTATAGCAATCTCTGAATACATAGTTCCTGCTTGTTCTTATTTGAGTGGTCTTCACTTTTCTCCACAGAACACTTCACCTTATGAGTGGGAGAAAATGGCTCAGATGAAAATGCAGACCTGGGATCATTTGCTCTTGAGAGCAGCAGGAAGCCCCTCCCTACCCCACATGAATGAGCAGTGTTCTCTAAACAGCACCATTATATTTATCTCTTCTACACAATTACAATGCTAGAAGATCCTTATTTTTCTTTTTTGTATTTTCAGGAAAGAACATACTGAAAAAGCAGGTAATATTTTTAAAATACAGAGGGTTTTCACATGTCATGTATTTGCTCTTTGGAAGATGAAGAATGATTATGGTTAAGGTGTAACCAATCAAATCCTGTTAGAGCTCAAAATAATCCCAGTGATCCAGAGTGACTCCATAAATTCCAAATGCCCACTGCTGCCAAAAATGTAATCTTCCAGAAATACATTCTTAAGTGATCCCTAAAACTTTTTCACAAGGTACATGAACTCTTTTTAAACTAATCAGAGTCATGCATCATGTTTCATGCACTGTAACTCTGAGCTCAGTTCACAAGCCAGCATACCTGGACCTAGAAATATACTGTGAAGTGGAAAATATCACACTGATGACATTTGCTTAGCAGCTAAAACAGGGACAGTTTTTCATTTTAATGTGTTTGAGTCTGTATATGAATTTTCCCAGGCAAAGAAATTATTTGTGTTGAATCTTTTTGAAGAGTTACTCTTCAACAATCATTAATTGATTACTATGAATCACTTCATCAGAATCATTATACATTAAAAACAGTGAACTTAAGGAAAATAGCTAGGGCTTTAGGATTGCAGGCAGATTCTTTATCGTCTGAACCACCAGGGAAGCCCTTAACAACAAAACAATTAGGCAAATGATACATCAGAGGTTCTTTCAGCCTTGTAAACTTGATGTGTGTCTCTCTCACAGAACTGGTAATACTTCAAGGCACATAATTTGCATGTGTCTTCCTTTTGATAGTTGACGTTAATTTCTTTAAGAATAAAGACTGTGCTTTTTGAGTGCTTGAGTATCCTAGAACCTTGTTGCCAGACTAAACATAATAAGTATGTAATAAATGTGATATGAGTGAATGAATGAATGGAATTATTGTCTTTACTCTGCTCCCTTCGTACTGACTATAATTTCTGGCAGTAGCTATAAGGAGTTCCTGAGAGGACATAATAGCCTGGCCACAGGATTTGGTAAAAGCTGAGTGCAAAGTCTAGTGAATATGAGCCTTGAAACTTTAAGTGAATAAGTTGCAAAGAGGTTGACTTTTGTCTCAAGTTTCTAGTTCATATAGTAAGAGTCAAACTTGTAGTTAGCTAAGCAGGGCAGAGATGACACCAAATGTATGTCACCAACAGGCACTAAAATTTTTCATTCCAACTCAAGATAGGCAAGAAATGCTACACCTTGGGATAATTAAGGAATTGGCTTAAATTCTATGATAATTACATAGGAAAGATATGAAATAGTGATCATCTACTTGGATTTTTTTGAAGAGCCCCAGAACAAAGACTGTACATACTCAGTCACTCAGTTATGTCCGACTCTTTGCAACTCCATGGACTATAGCCCACCAGGCTCCTCTGTCCATGGGATTTTCCAGGCGAGAGTACTCAAGTGGGTTACTATTTCCTGCTCCATAAAGACTGTACATACGAAGGCTACTAGTTGATACTCACACCTTGCTGATAGATTCACCTTCTTTAGAGAACATGCTGAGTGTTAAGTATGTGCACTCTGTGTATCAACAGATATTTGTAAAGTAGCTGACTAAGGAGACTGTGGGGTGATCCATGTATCAAGTAATAGTTTAACACTAATAGTAACTAGATATCATCAGCTTCTGTGATTAATTTAGGTCTGTGAAACAACAGAGACATTCTCAATTTGGCTCTGCCATGACTTAGGGCCACCATGCACTATTGAATCTCATTTTTCTCCTCCTTCTAAAAGATAAGCGTAACACGAGTTGGTGTCTAAAACCATTTTCTTGCTCTATTAATTCTTTGAGAACCAAAATTATAACTTGACAAAATCTTGCTTTTTATATTTACTTTTCTTAATGCTGAGCCAATATAAGACAGGCACCACATTCAACTCTAGATTATCAGTTCAGTCATTCAGTCGTGTCCGACTCTTTGTGATCCCATGGACGGCAGCATGCCGGGCCTCCCTGTCCATCACCAACTCCTGGAGTTTATTCAAACTCGTGTCCATTGAGTCGGTGATGCCTTCCAACCATCTCATCCTTTGTTGTTCCACTTCTTCTCCCGCCTTTAATCTTTCCCAACATCAGGGTCTTTTCAAATGAGTCAGCTCTTAACATCAGGTGGCCAAAGTACTGGAGTTTCACTTTCAAAGTCAGTCCTTCCAATGAACACCCAGGACTGATCTCCTTCAGAATGGACTGGTTGGATCTCCTTGCAGTCCAAGGGACTCTCATGAGTCTTCCCCAACACCACAGTTCAAAAGCATCAGTTCTTCAGTGCTCAGCTTTCTTTATAGTCCAACTCTCACATTCATTCATGATTACTGGAAAAACCATAGCCTTGACTAGACAGACCTTTGTTGGCAAAAGTAATGTCTCTGCTTTTGAATATACTATCTAAGTTGGTCATAACTTTCCTTCCAAGGAGTAAGCGTCTTTTAATTTCATGGCTTCAGTCACCATCTGCAGTGATTTTGGAGCCCAAAAATAAAGTCTGACATTGTTTCCAGTTTCCCCATCTATTGCCATGAAGTGATGGGACTGGATGCCATGATCTTAGTTTTCTGAATGTTGAGCTTTAAACCAAATTTTTCACTCTTCTCTTTCACTGTAATCAAGAGGCTCTTTAATTCTTCTTCACTTTCTGCCATAAGGGTGGTGTCATATTGTCCCTTAATGGAAACCAGGACAGTAGCACCGTACATAAAAAGTTTGTAATAGATTATGGTTATTTACTACACATATACCAATAACATGGGGATGGTTATTCTTTAATGAGTTGAACTTTCCAGTATCAGTTTGATTTGGCTGTAGGATTAAAAACCTGATTTCCTCACTGTTATTTCAGATCTGATTGTTAATTCTCTCTAAATAATAGAAGCATTTACATAGGAGTTATTGCCCTCTCTAAATAATAGAAGTGTTCCAAACAGTTTATATTCGTGAAATCTCACTTCATCAAAGATTTCTTTTATACTCTAGATATTTGCCTAAGAATTCTGTAAATTCAGATTTGTATAAAGCATATGCTTCAAATACACAATGGTATCTTTTATCTGGAAGAATCTACCATAATGAATAAGCAAGACTGACCCAAAATTGTGACCACGGTATGAAAATGAGGAAAGCTTAGAGAAATAATCAATGAGATGGAGCCCGGCTACTCCAGCTATACTGGACACAGTCAGAGACACTCGTTTCTCGCTCACCACAACCAGAGTATTGAATTGTGAGCGACGTGACTGGGGGTCAGGACAGGCTAGGAGAGCTGCAGAAAGGACTCTAAAAGGATTTAAAGGGACATGGGTCCTACTAGCTGCATCACAGAGTCCATGAAGAAGCCCCCCTTTAAGTTGCTAGGAGTGAGGCAACAGGGGATCGGCCCACGTGGACCAGCCCACCTGGCTCCCAGGCACTCTCAGAGGTCCCCAGGCCTCAAACACACACCCTTGCTCAGGCCAGCTCCCTGTGCCTGCTCCCAGCAGTGGAAGTGACAGCAGGCTTTGTCAGATGGCCACGTAGAGCTCACATAGAGGGTGAGCAGATTTTGTAATCTGTAGGCCAGAGAGAAGCCAAAACTTGAGCCTTCACACCAACTTTAGGAAAACAAAAGAGAAGCTCTCAACACTCTACCTGATGTGTTTTAGGATCCAGAAAAGTCATATCAGCTTAAGAATCCTTCCACATGAAGGAGCAAGGAGCAGAGAGCAGATGTGTCCATGGCAGGTCTATGATAGCCCCAGAATCCAGCAGGGCTGACAGAATGTGTCTCCCACATACAGTGGGTCAAAACCTGAGGAGGTAACCATTGTTAGAAATGCAAAGAGCCAACACAAAACTTGAAGGAATAGGGAAAAATAAGACAATGTATTTTGATGTGTCGAGCATCAGTTAAACAGTGTTTGCTGTTGAGAAGTAGCATAAAGTTTCCTGTTTGGGGTGTGTGTGTGTGTGTGTGTGTGTGTGTGTTCACGTGCGTGCTCAGTCGGGTCTGACTCTTTGCGACCCCGTGGACTGTAGCCCTCCAGGCTCCTCTGTCCATGGGAGTCTCCAGGCAAGAGTACTGGAGAGGGTTTCCATTTCCTCCTCCATGGGATCTCCCCAGCCCAGGGATCGAATTTGTGCCTCCTGCATTGGCAGGCGGATTCTTTACCACCCCACCATCTGGGAAGCCCTTTCCTATGTAATATGTTCCTTCTATTCAAGACTTTGCTATTTATGTAAGACAGTGACTCTCACACAGTAACAAGCTAAAGGGCTATGATAGTGCACTTCTGGTTCAGTTCTTTCAGAGACCAAAGCTGTGGTTTCTAACCCAAACACTCTGCTTTCTTCTATTAATTGTCCTGATAGGTGTGTGTGTGTGTGTGTGTGTGTATAAAATATGTGTGTATATGTTTTGAGATGATAAAATGTATGTAGAACATATGTATAGTAATCCCCTACAGAGGAAGATGTTGCTATTTTAAATTCTGATTGAAGTAAATATTATTTGTTTTTTCTCAACACTCTACATGTCAAATGTTAAACTTTAAAAAATATATATTTACCAAAATCACAATTATTTTAAAGTATTTAAAAGTGATTTAGAATCACTTGGAATCTTTGATGAAACACAGATTGCTCGGTCCCATCTAAGACTTTCATATTTATTAGGTCTGCGGTGGAGTTTGAGAACCCACAAGTTTGACAACTTCACAGACGAGGCTGCAGCAGCTCACGCCCGGGACCACATTTTAAGAACCAGTGATCTAGGAAATGAGAAATCCAGCTAGAGGACCAAATTTTTTTCATTTCTGAAGGGTGTCGTAAAGAAATTCGGGGAAAATGCCAAAGCAAAAATGCTAGAAGTAGAACATGTCTTCAAGATAGAACATTGCTCTCCTGTATTAAACATCTACATCTATTAATATTAGGATTCTCTCTCTGTAGCCTGTTCACTACAACCAGTTGAAAGCTTGAAATTTTCCTTGTTTGCTTATATACTGTGCTTTTCAAGGGATGGGATTAAGGCTATACATTATTGGTAGTCAACATTTTCAAATAAATAAATGAACAGTTTCTTATAATACTTTAAAATAATTATGATTTTGGTAAATATATTTTTTAAAGTTTAACATTTGATATGTAAGTGAGAAAAAACAAATATTATTTACTTCTATTCATAATTTAAAATAGTAACATTTTCCTTTGTGGGGGAATAGTATACAAGTGTTCTACATGAACTTGATTATCTCAAAACATATACACACATATTTTATACACACACACATACCTATCGGGACAATTAATAGAAGAAAGTGTAGTGTTTGGGTTAGAAACCACAGCTTTGGTCTCTGAGAGAACTGAACCAAAAGTCCATTATCACAGCCCTTTAGCTATGAAATGTTAAGCAAGTTATTTCACCTCTCTCAGCTTCCGTTTCTCCATCAGTAAAATGCAGATAATACCTTCCTCATAGAGGATCTTGTATGAAATAGATGAGGCAATGTATATAAAGTACTTAACCAGGGTCTGAAATTTAGAAAGTATCTGTAAAATAATTGGCATTGTTATTATTCATAAACAGTACCAACAGAAGGGATTCAGTAAATGTTTAGTAAGTGAATATCAGGACTTCAAAAAATATGATACCACATTCAAATAAAATAGATGAGAGTGATTTACCCCCAAATATGAACCTGTATCAATAAGCTGAAAAACAAAGAACGTTTCTTGATGACATAAAAACAGACACGATTTTTCATAACATTCATTTTCTGTATTTTAGTCTGTATTTATGTTTTGTGAGCATAGGTATTTAGTCATGCTTAATAAAATGTTTTTTTCCACGTGACAGGACTCAGTTGACTAATTACCTACAAGCCATTTGAAATATAAAAGGGGTATATTTTCTGCTTGAATTATCTTTCAGCTCATTGTATATGTTTGCCAAATGTATCATCTTGTTATCTGTGAGCATGTACAGTTCAAGACTTGCCCTATTTATTCTCTGGCTGTGCAGAAGCCAAAGTGCTAATGTGGTAGAAAAAGTAGGTGAGACAGTCACCCGAAACTATGAACAACCCAAATCCTGACTCATGTTTTCACAGTTGCGCTTATTCCACGATGTCATGCTTCCAAATAACAAACAAAGAAAAGCCTGACTGAGTTTTTAAAAGAGAGAAGCTCCATAGGTGCCTTCATTAACAGCAGTAGTCTGTAGCAACTGCGGGTCGCTCTCAGTTAATAACAAGATTATATGGAAATTATCACTGGAGTTAATATGTTTCTTATAACAACAAGTTCCAAATGACTAGTAATTTCAGGTTCTGGCTTTCACCCCTTAGATTTTATTCTCCAACAAAATAAAAGAGTAGAACATTTTGGAGTAGCAAAAAGAGAAATAAAAAATTTTAATCTTTCCTTTTTAATTTTTTCACATTGGATAGCTAGTGCTGCTAGGTACTGTACAGCTCCAATTCTGCTAGAAGCACAAACTATCTCAACTACGGTCGTAAATTACTTGTGTGTCATTTGAATGGTACTGAATTACATGCTGAGCATCAAAACATGCAGCTGTTCAGTGAGGGCTTTTAGTTACTGGGAATTGCAAGTGAGTGAATATGTATGTCATTTTTCAGGCATGAGAGGTTAAAATGTAGATAAAATCCTTCACCTAAAAGAGTTGTACTGAGTGAACTGTTTGGAGAAAATCACCCTTGGAATGGAAGAGCCAGCCCTTCCAGTGGTGACTGCTGGTAGCTACCTATGCCAGGATGCTCCCCAGGTCCAGCTTGTCCCATAATATCTCCCTTCTGAATTTAGAATCTGAATATTCACTGTGAGAACAGTAAGTATATTGGATGACATAAATTGAGGATTTGTTCTCAGGACAATAGTTAAGTATATGGTGACCTTTTCCATGATAGTCTCATAATTCCTGTATTCCCAGCCTGTACTTGAGTGATAGTCAGCCCATATCACAAATGGAACTTTGCTTTATGCCTCTTTTTTTCCTAAAGATCTTTTTATATGGACTATTTTTAAAAAGTCTTTATTAAGTTTGTTTCAATATGGCTTCTGTTTTATGTTTTGGATTTTTTTGCCACGGGGCATGCAAGATCCTAGCTCCTAGACCAGGGATCCTCCTGCACCCCCTACATTGGAAGGCAAAGTCTTAACCCCTGGAACCACTAGGGAAGTGCCCCATTATATCTCTTAAAATTCAGCTTCAATCCTCTCTGTTCTCTAAACCTGTTGAGATAATTTTGGTATCTGATGCATAAACTAGTGCACAGTCAAAGACTGAACTTTATAGAAACTCCCAGAGACCTCCCTCTAGGTTATATTTATCCAAAGATGGAGACTAACTGGGGAAACACTGTCATTCATCCTAACTGCCATTCGTGTTGAAAACTCACCAGGTACACTAAATGAACTGGCTCCCTGAAGTCTGGGTTCAGTATATCTAGTTCCTCTTCCTCTTTACTGTGACAACTGTGCCAGAAGAGGCAATGAGGTTTGTCCCATGACTTGATATTTATGGGCCCGTGTTGGCACTTAAAGAGCACTTCTTCTGCATTAAGCACTTTATACGACCATTTACTCTGATATTTTCCCTGCAAACAATGCCAAGTTTGCTATTCTATAACTTGTAGTGCTCACCTTTAAAAAACATTTAGCTATACTGTCTGCAAGTTTTTTAATAAGGGGCTGAAATGTAATTTATCTCTATCAAGAGATTTGAATTCATTGTTCAAAAGACAAGGAAGAGAGGGAGAATGCCAAAGGAAGTGGAATTCGCTGAACATTAGAAAGACAATTCTGTCTAAGGTTTGCTCTGGGGATAAAGATGATCCTTCAGAGATAGCTGACAGATACATTGGTTTCCAGTTCTAATCGTGTTTCCTATAGTCCTCCTTTCCCTGCTTGAATTGCTCCTACATTTTGCTATTGGTTTAAGCTTCAAACACAAGTTTTTTACATTATTGTTCCATTCAAGTGTTTATAATACCTCCTAATAGTCTACTGTACTGAATGAAAGCACATCTACTTCTTTTAAAGCTCTCTGGACTAGGAGTCAATCTTTAATACTAAATATCAATACTATTTCTTATTATTCCCTCCAGAAACCCCATCTGATTCACGATACTGACTCTTACTGTCTCTCCCCGCTCAGCTCCAGGAACCCCCCATGATTACATGTCTGGATTTGCTCCTGCTCTTTCCCTCAGAGAATTCTGTCTGTCATCTCTGGATTTATTAATACTCTCTCCATTCTTCAGATCCACCTCCTAATGGCATCTTCCTTGAAGTTTCACAAGTACTCTCCTCCTGATATTTTTATGTACAAAGCATTTATTGACAGCTTATTATTCAATTAATGCTTTTAAAATATACCACATATCGAATTATTTATATCAATAGTTCTTTAGTTATGAAGTGAAGTGAAAGTCGCTGAGTTGTGTCCAACTCTTTGCAACCCCATGGACTATGCAGTCCATGGAATTCTTCAGGCCAGAATACTGGAGTGGGTAGCCCTTCCCTTCTCCAGGAGATCTTCCCAACCCAAGGATCGAACCCAGGTCTCCCACATTGCAGATGGATTCTTTACCAGCTAAGCCACAAGGGAAGCCCAAGAATACTGGAGTGGGTAAGCCAATCCCTTCTGCAGCGGATCTTCCCAACCCAGGAATTGAACTGGGGCCTCCTGCATTGCAAGAGGATTCTTTACCAACTGAGCTACCAGGGAAGCTGTTTCTTTAGTTATACTTTCTTTAGTTTCTCTAGTTATACTTTCTTCAATTATACTTTTTAGGTTCTTTAGTTATACTTTTACTTTCTTTAGTTATAGCATCCTTTAATTTGTGTCTGTATATATCTTATTTGATTCATGATGTACTTTATTTTTTTAAACAATATTTAGTTGTTTATTTGGCTGCACTGGGCCTTCCACAGCATGTGGGATCTTAGTTCCCTGACCAGGGATCATACCCAGATCTCCTGCACTGCAAAGCAGATTCTTAACTGGACTACCAGGGAAATCCCCATGATGCACTTTCTTATCAACTAAATGATAAACAATTTGTAGGTAACCAATATGTTTTATATTTCTTTCCTACTCAGTAATCCTTAGCTTAGCCCTGACTTTACCTTTATCATTAAGTTTATAGTTCAGTTCAGTTCAGTTCAGTCGCTCAGTCTTGTCCGACTCTTTGCGACCCCATGAATCGCAGCATGCCAGGCCTCCCTGTCCATCACCATCTCCCGGAGTTCACTCAGACTCACGTCCATCGAGTCCGTGATGCCATCCAGCCATCTCATCCTCGGTCGTCCCCTTCTCCTCCTGTCCCCAATCCCTCCCAGCATCAGAGTCTTTTCCAATGAGTCAACTCTTCGCATGATGTGGCCTAAGTACTGGAGCTTCAGCTTTAGCATCATTCCTTCCAAAGAAATCCCAGGCTTGATCTCCTTCAGAATGGACTGGTTGGATCTCCTTGCAGTCCAAGGGACTCTCAAGAGTCTTCTCCAACACCACAGTTCAAAAGCATCAATTCTTCAGCACTCAGCCTTCTTCACAGTAGGTATGCAATATATACTCAAATTTTAGGCCACTGGGTTTTTAACACGTTTCTAGGTATTCATGAATATTTTTGTATAATTACTTTTACAAAATTTCCCACTTTTCATATTTAACACTGATGAAACCCTAAGTCCAGAGGTCACCAAAATCATGGGTTTGTTCAAGGGGAAAAATGGCTAATGCAACTCTATAGATAACTGAAAGAAAGGAGCTAAAAGATAAGGCAAATTATGTGGGTATTCATGTGTGAACATGAATGTGAAATTTTCATTCAACTTCTGGGCAAATGGATATTTGTGGATTTGAATAAATTCAATCACTTAAAGTCCATCAGCATCAAAGTCCCCTGAAAATCAACTAATTTTTGCATTAAAAAGTATATTTATTAGCAATGGATTGCATGGGGGTGGTTAAAAATGAGGCATCTATGAGTTCAGTTCAGTTGCTCAGTCGTGTCCGACTCTTTGCTACTGCAGCATGCCAGGCTTCCCTGTCCATCCCCAACTCCCAGACCTTGCTCAACTCATGTCCATTGAGTTAGCGATGTCATCCAACCATCTCATCCTCTGTTGTCCCCTTCTCCTTCTGCCTTCCATCTTTCCCAGCATCAGAGTCTTTTCTAATGAGTCAGTTCTTTGCATCAGGTGGCCAAAGTATTGGAGCTTCAGCTTCAGCATCAGTCCTTCCAATGAATATTTAGGATGGATTTCCTTTAGTATTGACCAGTTTGATCACTTGGCAGTCCAAGGGACTCTCAAGAGGCATCTATATTTACATCTGAGTTGGCTGAAAATTGCATCTTCTCATTTCTCCGGTTTGACACTCATATTGAAATGTGGATGTGCACCTGCAAAGGGTCAGCTAATACAAAAATATTACTTTATTTTTATGGACTTGTGTCTAAAACAAAGATATCATTCCCATAAAACTTAAAAATACCACACACATACTCTGCCACAAAAAGATGAAACATACAAGACAGTCAAAGAGTAAATTGAGTTCTTCATCTTAATTCTGGCAAGAGAAATGTACTAATGCTATATTAGACTAAACAACAGTGAAGAGTTAGTTCTTTAAAAGAAATACCAAAGATACAGATAGTGTGCACATAATTTTATAATATGGGGCCAAAATAATACAAAAGGCTTCTATGTCTAGGCACTGTTCTAAGAACTTTATGGATATGTCAGCAGTCATAAATCTACCTATCACTATCTCTAGGTCGATTTCCTTAACACAAAATGGATATATTAGAATGAAAACCTATTTTTACAAAATTGTGCCACTGGTAGTTATGTCAATGTGTTCATTCTTTTTTCCTTCATGTTTTTATTTCTATAGAAATTGTAAAACATACATTAAAAAGTCTTCTGAATGTTGCTACTTCCTAATAAACCCTCTCTGTGTTGGCCATCTGCAACTCCTTTGAAACTGTTCTCCTACAATCCTCTAGCTGAAGGAACCCGGACAATTTTATACTTAGTATTTATTTGTTTACAAGATTTATATTCATGACAGCAAATACATTTCAGCTTAAGATGCACTTTAACGCCTGCTGACAATACAATTAGAACTTCTCATCTAAGTTGGATCCCAAAACCTTGACAAGAAAACCAATAAAAGTACCCTTGCATCTTACGTCCTATTTCTTTGGAGAATAAAAGAATTTGCTAATTAAGTCCATGAGAAACCATGGGCAAAATATTTTAATGGGTCCTCATCAAAGAGAACATAAAATCCTCTGTTTTTCAAATACCTATTGCTGTTTTTTTTTTTTTTCTCTTTATTTTTAATCTTGCTGAAATCAGTAACTGGAGAATGGGCCTGGCCATCTTATACAGGCTCCTGTTAGTCTAGACAGATGTGATATCCCTCAATGAAACTCAGAAACATAATTTACCCCAGATATTTTTTAACAACTTTTACAGCCGCATCAAATAACTATATGCTTAAAAAAATGTACATTGAGGTACCTGTTCACTTCATCCACCCCCTCCCTTGTCAATACCATCTTTACCTGCTTAAATTTAGGGGAAAATAATAATATTCACCTGGTGGCTCATACCCTCTCCTTCCTCACCTCTTGCTTCCTTGTGCTTGTTCCACAAACCCTGAGAGTTGGTCAGATCAACCTCTTTGTATATTCTTCACACTCTGATACCAGTAAGAATCACATCTTCCTGGGTTCTTTTAACAGTATCAGAGCAGGTTCGCCTTTCATCCTTACCACCCTACCATCTAGTCTTCAAATAAGAGCCAGAGTGGCCATTTTAATGTATAAATTAAATTACCAAATTCCCTTCACCGAACCCTTCATTGTAGGGTGCAAAATCCTATGATGGCTCTCTATTTCCCTCATAGAGAGAGGCTGAATATATAAAAGGACACTAGAGAGGCCATAGGAGACAGCAGGACTCTGACCTCAAACCCCTGTAGCAGTGGCTCAGGGAGCACAAGCCCCAGATGCTGCAGTAATCCATCCAGGAAGCCACACCACCACCTCTGGAGCAACTGGGTCAGAATAGTCAGCACATGGTCAAGGACTGAGAATTTGCCTTTCTCACCCACCTGCTTCTGACTCAGGACCAACCATATGTGGCATATGTGCATAAATTATATATGTCACCTAACGTTATTTATGTCTACATTCTCCACAAGTTGATGGTCATGAGGAGGTATTTTTGTCTGTCTTGGCTACCCTCATACCCCATGGTTGGAAAAAGGCTTCTTGGGTTCTCTAAATACTCCATTACTTAGGTACATTTTACAGTTAAGTTGAACAACACAGGTTTGAGCTGCATGGGTCCATTTACATGTGGAATTTTTTCAATAGTAAATACTGCAGGGCCACACAGTCTGTACCAAGTTGAATCCATGGATGCAAAACAACAGATTCAGAGGCTGACTATAAGTTATAGGCAGATTTTCAACTATGCATAGGGTTGGTGCCTCTAATCCCCACATTATTCAAGGGGCTACTATAAAACTTGTTTGTGTTGAGTGAGATATTCCAGAATATGCTGATCTATTTTCATGACATTAGAGCATAGCCAGTATTAATGTATCAATTCTCTAAGGAGAGAAAATGAAAATTGCAAATTACCTTTATTCCATATTGTAGCTTAGTGGTTGACTCTTAGGTGTAGTTTGGTTTTATGTTGTTCAGAGTAAGTTTTTGCCATGACATTCAACATCTTCTATGCAATAACTTTGTGGTGGAAGAAATATTTTGAAAGATGATACCATAAGGCAGAGGCTCTCAAACTACAGTGAGCAGCAGAATCATCTGGAGAACTTATTAAAACCCAGGTTTCACATTATTCTCAATGGTAAAAAACAGAAAGCATTCCCTCTAATATCAGGAACAAGACAAGGGTGTCCACTCTCACCACTATTATTCAACATAGTTTTGGAAGTCCTAGCTATGGCAATCAGAGAAGAAAAAGAAATAAAAGGAATCCAGACGGGAAAAGAAGTAAAGCTCTCACTGTTTGCAAATGACATGATACTATACATAGAAAACCCTAAAGTTACTATTAGAAAATTATTAGAGCTAAGCAGTGAATTTAGCTAATTTGGAGGATAAAAAATCAAAACACAGAAATCACTTGCACTCCTATATACGAACAATGAAAAATTAAAAAGGGAAATTAAGGAATCAATCCCACTCACCATTGCAACAAAAAGAATAAAATATCTAGGAATAAACCTACCTAAGGAGACAAAAGAACTGTATACATAAAATTATAAAACACTTATGAAAGAAATCAAAGATGACACAAACAGATAGAGAGATATTCCATGTTCCTGGGTAGGAAGAATTAATATTGTGAGAATGACTATATTACCAAATGCAATCTACAGATTCAATGCAATCCCTATCAAATTATCAATGGCATTTTTCACAGAACTAGAACAAAAATTTCACAATTCATATGGAAACACAAAAGACCCTGAATAGCCAAAATGGTCTTGAGAAGGAAGAATGAAGTTGGAGTAATCAAACTTCCTGACTTCAAATTATACTACAAAGCTACAGTCATCAAGACAGTTTGGTACTAGCACAAAAACAGAAATATAGAACAATGGAACAAATAGAGAGCCCAGAAATAAACCCATGCACCTATGGGTACCTTATTTTTGACAAAGGAGGCAAGAATATACAATGAGGCAAAGTTAGCCTCTTCAATAAGTGGTGCTGGGAAAACTGGACAGCTACATGTAAAAGAATGAAATTAAAACAATTCCTAACACCATACACAAGGATAAAAATGGATTAAAGACCTAAGTGTAAGACCAGAAACTATAAATGTCTTAGAGGAAAACATACACAGAACATTTGACGACATAAATAAAAGCAAGATCCTCTATGACTCACCTCCTAGAGCAATAGAAATAAAAACAAAAATAAACAAGAGGGACCTAATTAAACTTAAAAGCTTTTGCACAGCAAAAGAAACTAGAAACAAGGTGAAAAGATAACACTCAGAATGGGAGAAAATAATAACAAATGAAACAACTGACAAAGGATTAATTTCCAAAATATACAAGCAGCTCGTACAACTCAATACCAGAAAAAACAAACAACCCAATCAAAAAGTGGGAAAAAAACCTAAACAGACATTTCTCCAAAGAAGACATACAGATGGCTAGTGAGCACATGAAAAGATGCTCAGCATCACTTATTATCAGAGAAATGCAAATCAAAACCACAATGTGATATCACCTCACACAGGTCAGAATGGCCATCATCAAAAAGTCTACAAACAATAAATGCTGGAGAGTGTGTGGAGAAAAGGGAACCCTCTTGCACTGTTGGTGGGAATGTAAATTGATATAACCACTGTGGAAGATGGTATGGAGACTGTTTAAAAAACTAGGAATAAAACCACCATATGACCCAGCAATTCCACCCGTAGGCATATACCCCAAGGAAACCAAAATTGAAAAAGACACATGTATCCCATTGTTCATTGCAGCACTACTTACAATAGCTGGAACATGGAAGCAACCTAGATGTCCACTGACAGATGAATGGATAAAGAAGCTGTGGTACACAGGCACAATGAAATATTACTCGGCCATAAAAAGGATTTCATTTCAGTCAGTTCTAATGAGGTGGATGAACCTAGAGCCCATTATAGAGAGTGAAGTAAATCAGAAAGATAAAGATAAATATCACGTACTAATGCATATATGTAGAATCTGGAAAGATGGTACTGATGAATTTGTTTGCAGGGCAGCAATGGAGAAGCAGATATAGAGAGCTGACTTATGGACATGGGGTCGGGGGGAGGAGAGAGTTAGATGTATGGAGAGAGTAACATGGAAACTTACATCACGATATGTTAAATAGATAACCAATGGAAATTTGCTGTATGACTCAGGGAAATCAAACAGGGGCTCTGTATCAATCTAGAGGGGTGGGATGGGGAGGGAGATGGGAGGGAGGTTCAAGAAGGAGGGGACATATGTATACCTATGGCTGATTCATGTTGATGTTTGACAGAAAACAACAAAATTCTGTAAAGCAAATATCCTTCAATTAAAATATAAATAATAAAACAGATTGCAGGTCTCCTTTCCCAGAATTTCTGATTTATGCCTCTGATTGTGAGGCATGACCTGACAAATTGCATTTCTAACAAGTGATGCTATTGCTGCTGGTCCAGAGATCACACCTTGAGAACACTTTTCTAAGCCTCACTACTGGAAGCATGGTCCATGGACCAGCAGCATCAGCAACACCCAGAACCTGTTCAAAATTCAGAAGCCCAGCTTCTATCTCAGTACCATTTCATTAGACTTTGCATTTTAACTAAATGACATAACAGGAGACATTTGCTGGGTGATCCCTGTTCATATTAGAGTCTGGAGAAACATTAAGGTTCTAAAGAATAGGAGAAGTATAGGATTGAATGTTCTTCCAAAGGCTGTGCAAAGTCCACCACTGCCTGGTGTAAAGAAACACAAATGGTGAAAATCTCTAAGTTTTACATTTATGTATAAGTGCGTGTGTGCACGCACGCACACACACACACACACCCATTTGTTTGTAGTCTACAAAAATATCCTTTAAAAAATACAGTTTGTTGCAGGTTGAGGAGCTCAGTGATCAATGGAAAGAAACAGAGGAAAACAACAGAATGGGAAAGACTAGAGATCTCTTCAAGAAAATTAGACATACCAAGGGAACATTTCATGTAAAGATGGGCACAATAAAGGACAGAAATGGTATGGACCTAACAGAAGCAGAAGATATTAAGAGGTGACAAGAATACACAGAAGAACTATACAAAAAAAGATCTTCATGACCCAGATAATCATGATGGATTGATCACTCACCTACAGTCACATATCCTGGAATGTGAAGTCAAGTGGGCCTTAGGACACATGACTATCAACAAAGCTAGTAGAGGTGACTAGCTAACTGGAATGCCAGTTGAGCTATTTCAAATCCTAAAAGATGATGGTGTGAAAGTGCTGCACTCAATATGCCAGCAAATTTGGAAAACTCATAGGTGGCCACAGGACTGGAAAAGGTCAGTTTTCATTCCAATCCCAAAGAAAGGCAAGGCCAAAGAATGTTTAAACTATCACACGATTGCACTCATCTCACACACTAGCAAAGAACTGTGAACTTCCAGATGCTCAAGCTAGATTTAGAAAAGGCAGAGCAACCAGAGATCAAATTGCCAACATCATTGAAAAAGCAAAGAGTTCCAGAAAAATATCTTCTGCTTTATTGGCTACGCCAAAGCCTTTGACTTTGTGGATCACCACAAACTGTAGAAAATTCTTAAAGAGTTGAGAGTACCAGACCATCTTACCTGCCACCTGAGAAGTCTGTAGGCAGGTCAAGAAGCAACAGTTAGAACTGGACATGGCACAACAGACTGGTTCCAAATTGTGAAAGGAGTACGTCACGGCTGTATATTGTCACCCTGCTTATTTAACTTATATGCAGAGAACATCATGTGAAATGCTGGGCTGGATGAAGCACAAGCTAGAATCAAGACTGCTGGGTGAAATATCAATAACCTCAGATATGAAGATGACACCACCCTTATGGCAGAAAGTGTAGAGGAACTAAATAGCCTTTTGATGAAAGTAAAAGAGGAGAGTGAAAAAGTTGGCTTAAAGTGCAACATTCACAAAACTAAGATCATAGCATCTGGTCTCATCACTTCATGGCAAATAGATGGGGAAACAATGGAAACAGTGACAGACTTTATCTTCTTGGACTCCAAAATCACTGCAGATGGTGACTGCAGCCATGAAATTAAAAGACACTTGCTCCTTGGAAGAAAAGCTATGACCTACCTAGACAGCATATTAAAAAGCAGAGATATAACTTTGCTGACAAAGGTCCACCTAGTCAAAGCTAGGTTTTCTCAGTAGTCATGTATGGATGTGAGAGTTGGACTATAAAAAAAGCTGAGCACTGAAGAACTGATGGTGTTGGAGAAGACTCTTGAGAGTCCCTTGGATTGCCAGGAGATCAAACCAGTCCATCCTGAAGGAAAAAAAGTCCTGAATATTCATTGGAAAATGATGCTGAAGCTGAAACTCCAATAATTAGGCCACCTAATGCAAAGAACCGACTCATTGGAAAAGAGCCTGATGCTGCGAAAGATTGAAGGCAGGAAGAGGATGGATGACAGAGGGTAAGATGATTGGATGCCATCACTGACTCGACAGATGTGAGTTTGAGCAAGCTCTGGGAGTTGGTGATGGGCAGGGAAGCCTGGCATGCTGTGGTCCATGGGGTCACAAAGAGTTGGTCACGACTGAGACTGAACTGAACTGAACTGAGGAGCTTTAGATTCAGTGAGAGAGCAAACAGCCACCCAGGGAACAGGAAAACCAGAATCAAGGCAGGGATTCTAGAGGCAGCCACCAGCCAATTCTAACACCCACATGCCTAGAAGTTGTTACAAATGAGAGGCTCAGGTAAATTTCCCTCTCCTGTCTCTGACATTTGAACTCTTGGGAGATAGAAAAAACTTCTGCATGGACTGTTTCTGTTTTGCATGTTCTTAGTTGCATGAAAGAAGTATAATGACAAGTCTGAAGATGGTAATTTAATATTAATGAACAATCTGAACTCAAGCTGGGGTAGAAATGGCCAAAGTGAAAGTGAAAGACACTCATTCATGTCTGACTCTTTGTGACACCCATGGACTATATAATCCATGGAATTCTCCAGGCCAGAAAACTGGAGTGGGTAGCATTTTCCTTCTCCAGGGGATCTTCCCAATCCAGGGATTGAACCCAGGTCTCCCACATTCTGGTAGAATCTCCCACAGGCAGATTCTTTACCAGCTGAGCCACAAGGGAAGTCCAGAAATGGCCAAGGAAAAGATACATGTGTAAAGACATTTTCTTTTCTCTTGAAGGGCTTCCCAGGTGGCGCTAGTGGTAGGTAAAGAACCCATCTGCCATTGCAGGAGACTAAGAAATGCAGGGTCCATCCCTGAGTCGGGAAGCTCCTCTGTAGGAGGGCATGGTAACCCACTCCAGTATTCTTGCCTGTAGAATTCAATGGACAGAGGGACCTGGCAAGCAGCATCCACAGGGTTGCAAAGAGTTGGATATGACTGAAGGACTTAGCATGCACACATGCACACACACATCCCCTTGAATTTTCTTTGTTCAATGGGAAAAGCTCTCATTTATAGGAGTAAACCATAGAAGACTATCAAGAAAGGCTTAAATATCTGAGTAAATGTATCCATTTTATCCCCTACTGCTCATGATGCAGTATTTTTCCAAACAATTATGTTCTTTCTATGTTTAATATTTTAAAATAAAATTCAGTATTAAAATGATAATGGGATAAAATTTGTGACAAGAAGTCTGTGCAAAGCTGTTAGGTTTTTTAGGGGACATGGTTTACTGGTAGAGGAAGTTTGCATTAAAGATAGTAGATAATTGTGATGCAACCATTTCTTTTCTAATGCAGGTCAGAAAATAAAGCATCTTTAATCTCTACAATAAAATGATATGGACTAGTACTGAAATAGTATGTGGGTGAGCTGGGATATGTAGGAGGCTTTAAAATGATATTATTCTAAACATTTTTTAAACTTATCTATTTAACTTTTATGCTACTGAAATTTCCTGCCAATTTTTATTTCAGTTTTTATTATTTGTTTATTTTTAAGCTGCTTGGTTTAAGTTTTTAGCATCTGGGGGAAAAAAGTGTAGTTGGAACGATCAGTCTTGGCAAACCTTGACAAACAGGTCAAAGATTTCATTATAAATAAAGGGAAAACTATGTTTTTGTCATATTAAATTCTTCAGTTCTCATTGCTAAACGTGACCTTTTTAAATTAGAAATGTTTTATTTGATTTCAGTAATTACAATGTATGTTGAAAGAAGTTACAGATTTTTACAGTCATATATAGGCTTATAAAGTTATTTAATAGCCTAATAACAATAGCAGATTTCATAGTGTTTTAAACTGCTTTGTATGTGCCTATAAATTAGGATGCTAATATTCAGTTTACTAAGACATAAATCATTTCAATGAAATATTTCTTATTCAGATTTACTTCTCTTTCCTAGAAAATAATGATTAAAAATTGTTACAAAGGCACCTGCCTGAAAGCAAAATCTTGGTTTTGAAAACAAAGCACTTTTTGAACAATGTGAAAATGACTAAACCCTCATTGTTCACTTCCTGCCATGATTATGAGGATCTAATGAGGATAAACTTTTGGAAGAAAGGAGTGAAACATCAGCATTGGCCTTGATCTTTTATCTAATTTTTCTGTGTCTTTTCCCAGCCAATATTTCCATGAGTTGTTTATAAGGATCACATATTTACCTAAAGATAAAGTGAATATTGTTTTTAATCCAGCAATTATTCACAGGTGACACAGTACACACATAATAGCTGCTTATGCTTATTAATTTTAAAAAATTGTAATGCTGAATGACTACCAAGCATGACTGTAATTAGCAATTTTCTGCAACATTTAGCCAAATCCTGGGTAGGTGGTTCTGTAAATAGCTTTTCTTCAGAGAAGCTATGCTTCATTTGAGTTTCCTAAGAATTCTGTCTGCTATCTGATTAGACTGACCACAGGGTGGATTAAGTGACCAGTGGAGATATATTTCTGGATCCAGAAAAAAAAAGTGTGTGTGGGGAATTAACCCTGTGTTTATTCAATAGATGCAATCATTGTACTTAGGGCTAGTGAGGGTGAAAAGTTGCTCAGTCCTGTCTGACTCTTTGTGGCCCCATGGACTATACAGTCCATGGAATTTCCCAGGGCAGGATACTGGAGTGGGTTGCCTTTCCCTTCTCCAGGGGATCTTCCCAACCCAAGGATCAAATCCAGGTCTCCTGCATTGCATGCAGATATTTTACCAGCTGAGCCACAAGGGAAGCCCAAGAACACTGGAGTGGGTAGCCGATCCTGTCTCCAGTGGCTCTTCCCTACCCAGGAATCGAACTGGGGTCTCCTGAATTGCAGGCAGATTATTTATCAACTGAGCTATCAGGGAAGCCCAACTTAGGGCTAGAGTAGATCAGAATCATAGTCATGCTTCAAATGAGGAGATACAGGAGCTTCCACATAGGTCTCCAAATAGAGGGAACCATTTGCATGAATGTCCCCTCTCTCTCTTCTCACCCAGGGAACCACAGACTTTAGTCCACAAGGTGCAGGAAAACCAGTGTGCTACCTGCTGCAGGATCATGACCTTCCTTTCTTCTCCTCCTAGCATCCTAGATGTCCAGCTCATCAGCTCGGGGCTTCTGCTCTGTAAAAAGTTCACCCTCTGTAAAAAGTTCACCATTCCTTTAAATAATTCTAAGTGCAAAGAGGACACAGCATGGAGGCAGCCATCTGCAAGTAAGGGAGGGAGCTCTCACCAGGGCCGTGCGTGCCGGCTCCCTGGTCTTAGCCTTCCAGCCTCTGGAACTGTGCGTGCTAAGTAGCTTCAGTCCTGTCCGACTCTTTGTGACCCTATGGACTGTAGCCCGCCAGGCTCCTCTGTCCATGGGATTCTCCAGGCTGGAGTGGGTTGCCATCCGGAACTGTGAGAAAAGAAATGTCTTTTGTTTAAGTCTTTCCTTCTGTGGAATTTTGTTATGTAGTCCAAGCAGACACCATCCATTTCCAACTCTCTTAAAAACTTTGAAAGCCAGTGAAGATACCCAGTTCCAAACACTTTCTTTTAACTTCACTCAAAGCATGAAGGATCAGTTCCTCTCTATAATTTAATAGAAACAGTAACTCCTGTCCAACTCTTCGTGACCCCGTGGATTGTAGCCCACCAGGCTTCTCTGTCCATGGGATTCTCCAGGCAAGAACATTGCAGTGAGTAGCCATTCCCTTCTCTAAGGGATCTTCCTGACCCAGGGATCAAAACCAGGTATCCTGCATCGCATGAGGATTCTTTACCGTCTGAGGCATCAGGGAAGCCAAAGTATTCAATAAACAAGTATAATTTCTGGAGAAGGAAAATGTTTTATAGGATTTCATGTTATTCATATTGTTTCCATAATATGTATAATTCATCTATGAGAGGGGACACCTGAATCTTAGTGGAATTGGCTTGAGAACCACAGACAACCAATACCATTTATTAATCCCATGTGAAAGAAACATGTGAAACATGTGAATCCCATACAAAAGAAACATGTGAAATGCCTGGTGATTTCTGGGACTCTTTATGAATACAGAGTGGGATTTTACCCAGTGTCTCTTACTATAGCTTCCCTCTTTCTGTTGTGGATTATAACATATTTAATGAATACTGTGTTTAAAGTTCAACTGAGGTCACAGGCATTTCTCATTCCACTCTTATGTGATACATCTTCAAAAAAAAGATATGGTTGAGCAAAAATCACATTTAATAGCACCATAGTTTTTAGGCTCTTAATACCTTGTCATGCAAACATAATGCAAAATTTTTCTCTAGGGAGGACGTTTGATGAGAGCTGAAGGCTTAGGGGACAGATGCGAATTGCTGAGACTGAAAGCAAATGTAACTTCAGTTGGCAATGTCTTCTCTCTTGGGTCCTCTCTCTTATTCTAAACTCCACTGTAACCTGCCTCGTGGTCCTTAGTTAAGCGATCCCTTCAACAGTTTGTCCATTACACTCCATTGCTATAAGAGCACCCAACTGAGAGGAGGGTTTCCCACAGTGTCTGAGGCTCCTTGTGGAGTCATCCTACTCTTCATCTGGAGGTTCTCTCATAGTTCTTGAGCTCTGAGGCACAAAGAGGTTTTGCCCTTCATGGACACTGCACCCAGCCTTCCACCACTCTCTGGGGGCTCTCATTGTCGTTTTATGTACTGGACTTTATCTGGGTTTGTGACCAGTTGGCCTGCCTCCAATTTACTACACCATCTATGGAACCTGAGCTGTCATATTTACTAAAAGCTACTGCAGATGGTGATTGCAGCTATGAAATTAAAAGACGCTTACTCCTTGGAAGGAAAGTTATGACCAATCTAGATAGCATATTCAAAAGCAGAGACGTTACTTTGCCAACAAAGGTCCATCTAGTCAAGGCTATTGTTTTTCCAGTGGTCATGTATGGATGTGAGTGAGAGTTGGGCTGTGAAGAAAGCTGAGCACCGAAGAATTGATGCTTTTGAACTGTGGTGTTGGAGAAGACTCTTGAGAGTCCCTTGGACTGCAAGGAGATCCAACCAGTCCATTCTAAAGATCAGTCCTGGGTGTTCTTTGGAAGGAATGATGCTAAAGCTGAAACTCCAATACTTTGGCCACCTCATGTGAAGAGTTGACTCATTGGAAAAGACTCTGATGCTTGGAGGGATTGGGGGCAAGAGGAGAAGGGGACGACAGAGGATGAGATGGCTGGATGGCATCACTGACTCAATGGACATGAGTTTGAGTGAACTCTGGGAGTTGGTGATGGACAGGGAGGCCTGGCGGGCTACAATTCATGGGGTCACAAAGAGTCGGACACAACTGAGCGACTGAACCGAACTAGACCTGAAATGGACAAGTCACTCTGTTTGGTATCCTGATGAATGAGCATTAAAAGGGTTTTGTGGGAAATCATAGCAGAGCTCAGCAATTCCTACCATAACATTTGTAAAGCTCTTTCATCACACAGTATGTTTTTTTCAGTGAACACACTTTCGGCAACCAAGTGCTCCGTGGCATTCTTCTTTAAACTGTCCTCACTCCCCCAAGCTCCCTACCACCAGGATTGAGAGCACTAAGCAATGTAGTAAAAATTTATCCCTGCAAAATTAAGAAACACAACAGGCATCAGACTCACTGAAGGGTTTAATGGACAGAGAAATTGATGTGCTATCCTCGCTAAATGCCTCTCTGCAGCAATCTGGGATTCTAGGACTGCTTTGTGAACCATCGGGAATAATTGTAGCTACAATGTTATTAGTAGCTGGGGGATAGAGCTATATTTCCTCCCATCAACTTTTTCAGGCAACTGTGCCGCGGACTTTGCTGTGTCTTAATCTAAGAAATGAGCTGAGAGCACACCCTTGCTGTCCTACATTTATGGTACACGTTAGTCTGTTAGGCATTACTTACAGGAAATGCTTGATTCCTGTTCTGTGCTTTTAAGACCTCACATGCCAGATTTAAAACTTTTTTAGCCATACCCTTTAATATAAATATTTACATTTATTTAAGATTTTTAAGTCCCCTTCACACAGGGAATATAACTTGGAAAGGCAGAAACATTCTTGCTTGAACCCTTGCAAAGCTGTGCATTTCAAATTTCTGAATTTGGCAAGTGTGTCTTTATGGCCTTTAACTTCCTCTGTCTCTTCTCTTTTCTTACTTGTGGGCTTCCTCCTCCATCCTGTGACGCTCCAGGTTAGATGGTGAACAGGAGAATAGCATATCTGAAACATCTCCCAAATACTAGGATTTTTTTAAAGACATCGAAGCCTTATGAGACATGGAAGTAAAGTTTTCCGGAGGGGAATGGTGTTTCCTGGCAGAACAGAAGCAAAGCATGTCTTGTCTGTGACATGCAGATGCAACCCTATCTTTATTATCAGGAAACCTATGAATCAGTGTTGAAATCAAACTAGTTGTGTATTAGAAGGAGGAGACAGATGCTTCTAAAAATAAGCTGTGGCCTAAGTCGAACTTGTTATTGACATCAGTATTTTGGAAGGACTCAAAATTGTTTAAAACAAGAAAACAGGCCCCAAATGGAGTAATGTATGCTAAACCCCACGTCACCAATATATAGCACAGTGATAGCTTCAGTCACTCAGTTGTGTCCAACTCTTTGCGACACTATGGACTGTGCCCCCGCCAGGCTCCTGTGTTCATGGGATTTCTTAAGCAAGAATAATGCAGTGGGTTGCCATTTCCTTCTCCAGGGGATCTTCTCAACTCAGGACCTGGGTTACCCGCATTACAGGTAGATTCTTTACCGTCTGAGCCACCAGGGAAGCCCGGTGTCACCAACCTGAGACTTAATTACAGTTTCAGATCGCTGAGAAATGGAATCTTAAACCAGTCAATTAGGCCTGAGCTATGCTGATGACCTGATGGGCTCTCGTGAGATTATCTACCTGAGAGACCACTGCCATCTCGAGGAAAGTCACCTTGCAATAACTGACACGCTTTGTTGCCTGCTGCTCTCTGCCTGTACAATCTTGGCCTTGTGTAGCTCTTCAGAGCTCCACTAGACTGAAGGCTTCCTAATTTGTGAATCATTGAACAAGGACACTAAGAGCTTTAAAACATAACTCAAATTTAATTTTAGTTTTTTTTTTTTTAAAGTGTTGGGTTTATAGCCATGGATTTTGAAAAAGAGAAAGCTTGTTGCACTCAGATGCAGAAACAGGTGCGACCCAGGGTGAGTGAACTCCCCTTTCTCCATCTCGCTTTGGTGGTTGTTTATCTGCTAAATGGAAATAGCAATAAACACGTCTACCTGCCAGGCTTTGTGGGAACTGAAATGATGAGGGATGCAGAACGCTTAGCACAGGCTCACACTGGGGAGCAGTCTCCCTGACCTGGGAGAAGGCAGCAGGGAGAGCGCTCCCTTCAAGAGAGGCTGAATTAGGTCTGAGAAGGTCATTAGCATGGCTGTGAAAGTAATGGAGTGGGAATTACTTATTCCCTAGAAAGGAAGAGACGAAGTGCATGGAAACCTGCGCTGTAGGGCTTGTTTTCTCTCATCTTAGCCCGAGGTCCTCCTGGACTCCCTCCCTCGAGTCTTCTCTTTGCTCCCAACACTCTAGATTCCATGCTCTTTTAAAAACATGTCCTGAAATACATCAAATTGAAATGCCCAGTTAGAAATCCTTTGCTTACTCTAACTTGCACCCTTGAAAAGTGCAAGTCGCTCAGTCATCTCCCAACTCTTTGCGACCCCATGGACTGTAGAGTCCATGGACTTCTCCAGGCCAGAATACTGCAGTGGGCAGCTTTTACCTTTTCCAGGGGATCTTCCCAGCCCAGGGATCGAACCCAAGTCTCCCGTATTGCAGGCGGATTCTGTACCAGCCGAGCCACAAGGGAGGCCCTGCATACTTGACTAGGCCCTCAAGTGCTGCCCCGAAATCATAGCATATTTGCCTCATTCCATGATTGTTCCATGCCCCTCCCCCGACCCATGACTATTTCACAACTTCTCTTTTCTCCTCAAATCTTACACCTTCTGTCCATACTCCCTATTTCATGGAGAAAATCATATGAATCAGAAGAGAACCCCACGCTGATTCCTACCACTAAACTTGTCCCGTCTTCAAGCACCCTTCCTCTTGGGAGAATTGCCCCTCTCTGCTCCTCTCCCAGACCAACCACTCCATTTGACCCCACGCTCTCACCCACTCAGCACATTACCCTATGATCTGCCTCTCCATTTGCACCAGTGCCTGAGGTATCTCTTGTATCATTTTTAATATTCACCTAAGATATTATATGGGCTTCCCAGGTGGCTCAGTGGTAAAGAATCCACCTGCCAATGCAGGAGACGCAACATCAATCCCTGGGTTGGGAAGATCCGCTGGAGAAGTAAATGCCAACCCCCTCCAGTATTCTTGCTGGGGAATCCCATGGTCAGAGGGGCCTGGAGGGCCACGGTACCTGGCAGATGACAAAAGAGTCAGACAGGACTTAGCGACCCAACAGGATACAATACTGTATGTACTCTTCTAGGTACTACCTGTTTCGTTGTATCTTTTAACAGAAAAATATGTTCAAGAGTTGTCCAATGTCGCTGTTTCCAGATACTCTCACCATGTCTTTGGAACTGATTTCAGTCAAGGTTTCCCCAAAGCCACTTGACTGAACTTGGTATTGTCAAGGTGACCAAGAACCATCACATTGGCAAGTCCAGTGAGCAGCTCTGATTCCTTGTCGTCTTGACAAGAGCAGCCTTTGATTCAGATTATGAGTCTCTCCTTTTTAAAACATCCCTTGCATGTGGCTTCCAGAGCGTCATCTCTTTGGTTCTCCTGCTCCATCGCCCAGCCCCATCCTCAGTCTCCGTGGCTGATGGATGATTCCTTATTTCCTGAAGACTCAGGATTGAATGTCTTTGGGAATTTCTGCAAACATCTACTCAACTCTCCTAGGTGCTGTCTTCCACTTTCGTGGCTTTCAGTATATACGTAAACTGACAGCTCCTAAATTTGTATCTCAGCAGGTCTTGCATCCTGAAATAATGCCATTTGGGCATATTGATTATTTTGAATTAAATGTACTTGAGAAACAGCTAGTTCAGGAAGGACATTGAGCCTTTTTCTATTGGGAGGCCGATAGAAGGTAAGGACAACTGCATCCAATAAAAAACAAGATTTTCCATGCTCCTTGTGTTGCAAAGTGTCATTACTACTGCGCACGCGTGTCTGAGTGCACATGGATTACTGAGAAGGCACCTTTCGAATTTCTGCATTCTGTAGAGCAGGCTGGCAAGGGAGCAGGTAGCCCAGGCTGGGGATATGTAGTCATTAAAGCAGCACTGCTCTGAAGTACGTTCATCCTCAGGAGAAAGCATTATTTATGCAGTTTCCAAGTGGTATTGTCAGGGAAAAGCCACAAAGAGCTAATGTGCCATGACTCTGGTGTTTCTATAAGTCTTCTGAGCAAGGCCTGGATTGTTCTGTACTATATATTCAAGGAACAGCCTTAGTGATAGAGGGAGGGTCTCTATGCAGCTAAGGACAAGTTTGCTTACAATTTTGGCAGAGAGATGAGTCTTTCCCCTTGGAGCCAAGGGCAAACATGCTTATTGCCCATTATACAAATTAGGTTTCTGGGGTTTTCTCCTGCAGTATAACCCACACCACTTGGAGGTGGCCCTCTTTGTGGTGCCCTGTGGGAACTGGAGCTCAGAGAAGTGGCATGAAAATGCAGACAGTCTGGCTACTACTGTTGCTTTAGGTAATATATTGTCTTTCATCTCTGGCCTGGAGTTTCAGGTCACCCACCAACATCTCTGCCAGTCTGGGAGGGTAAATTGTTAGTTTGCAAGTAGGGTAACATTTCAGACCCTTCACAGTCCTTGACAGTTTGGGTGATGAGGGTGGGATAGGGAGACAGAGAAGCCTTTCTAGAAATAAGAGTGAGGACTTCATGGCTAACAAGATTCAAGGGGAGTCCCTGAGAAATGGTAGTGAAATTGTTGACAATGATTGAGCAGCTGGACAATAAATGACCATTCCCCTTTGTCCATTACTAAGGGGAGGTGGTCACAGGATGAGTCCCGGGAAACAGGTTCAAAAACTGCTGCCTAAGTGTTGTGTTGTTGTAGTTAACTTTCCTGGAGGCAGAGGAACTTCCTTGAGGATCCGATGGTCAGTTCAGGTCCGCTGCATTGTAACAATGGGAGCTAGGGTTCACCCTGGCAGACAAAACTTTCCAGACCCTTTCAGAAAATAGTTATAGAGGAGTATGACTACGCTGAGTGTGAAAGGAGAGAAAATGAAGAGGTGGCATTAGTGGTAAAGAATCTGCCTGCCAATGCAAGAGATAACAAAAGACACAGGTTCGTTACGTGAGTTAGGAAGATCCTTTGGAGGAGGGCAAGGCAATCCACTCCAGTATTCTTGCCTGGAGAATCCCATGGACAGAGGAGTCTGGCAGGCTACAGCCCACGGGGTCACAAAGATCGGACAGGACTGAAGCGACTTAGCAACCAAGCCTGCAGGGAAAGAGCTAACTGTTCAAACCTGGGCTGGTTCCCTTGGAACGTGAAGGGGCGGAGCTTGTTAAGGTAGAAAGGCAGCCGCTGAGCCTCATAGAAGCTCAACCTCAGAAACCTGGCGTGGCAACTCTAGATCTATTGGAAGGCAACAGCGCAAGGACTGAGGTTTTATTTGTTTGCTTGCAGTGGATTTTCGCTTTGGAAAGGAAATGTTAGCCCTCCCAGGCAGATTTCTCTGAGACAATGAAACTCCTGGGGGAAACCATGGCAGAGACGCTGACTAGTTTTCTGGAGCTTACTGCCCTGGATTGGATTTAGAAGACGGATAAAAGACACCCGCTGGAGAATGAGAAACTTTCTCCCTAGAAAGTCAAAGTGAAGTCACTCAGTGGTGTCCGACTCTTTGCAACCCCATTGACTGTCGCCCACCAGGCTCCTCCATCCATGGAATTTTCCAGGCAAGAGTACTGGAGTGGGTTGCCATTTCCTTCTCCAGGAGATCTAAATTTAGGTATACTCTGTGGTCAGCCTCACCACCACGGAAGACTTACCTCGCCCTCACTTTGAAATGAGGCAAGAGGTTAAGAGATGTTAGCTTGGCAGCGGGGCCGGGGTACCACCCATCAAAAAGAGGATGCCCTTAAAAGCTGCTGCCGTGGGAGCCAAGCGGAAGTAGGCCAGACCTCGCGGCCTGGTTGGTGGTCCTGGTGGTCCCGGCTGGACGGCAGCCTGAGTGCGCTGCTGGGTCCGCGGTACAAGCAAGCGGCTCCCAGGGTACCAGCAAGAGCGTCTCATCGCCGAAACTGAGCACCTGGCGGGCTGAGAACCTCGGGAGTTCGTGTTGTTGAACCAGGGCAGCTGCTGTGCTGCTGGAAAGCGAAGGTAAGAACGAGGCCTTGAGCAGCGGCCCAGGGCCTATCTTTTTCTGGTCTCCATCCCCCACTTACTCCCCGCCGACCTCAACTTCTTGAAGTAGAAAGATTACAGATGGCTCTGAAGTCTCCCTGTCGGAAAAGGGGAAGCAGAGACTCTGTGTACCCACCTGTGTGTGCTTGGGGATGTTGAAAGGGGAGGAAATCAAACTTGAATGATTTTTCTGGACAAAGGTGCCACAGGTCCTATCGTCTCCAGGCTCATGGAAGGAAAAGGTGCTGAGAAACAGCTAGTCGTGTTTGGAAAGGGTTCTGGGTGGGGAAGGGAAGCTCATGAGACCTTGGGAGCTTTCCGTGTTCTGTTGGTGATTCTGTGTCTGAATGTCTAGTCATCGGTGTGTGAACATTGTACTTCCTGCGCCCCACCTGCCCCATCACCTTCATCCTGGTCCTGCCCTGGATAGCCTGGAAATAAGATAGCATCTCAGAAGGAGAATGGAAAATTGCAGGCTAGGCTACAGGCTTAAAACTAAGAAGAGCAGTGAGAGATCCAGTGGCTCCATACAAGAGGCTTACACTGTAAGCAGGAAGTGAACAGGAGCTAGAGGTTTACAGCCAGTGGTCACCAGCTGGATTCAGCTGCTCCTCCCTTTGCCTCGGCGGTTTGCAGGCTTTGGGAGAGTAATTGAATCCACTGCACAGACTTGAGAGCTCTTGGCATGCTTCACCGTTCTGAACGGCTAGGCCTGATTCACTGATGGTTTGGCTGAGCTGAAACCCACTAGTATGTGCTGAGAGGCACCTCAGCGTTCAGGGGCCAGAATCATGTGTTTTTTTCATCCTGAGTCTCCACGGGAGTGGTGTGTGCGTGTGTGTGCATAGGGTTGGGGGGCAGTGCTGCGGTGGTTGATGACTTGATGGCGGGTGTTTTATTCTATCCCAGGTTCCCTCAGGGCTCACAGTTGGGGCATATGTAGTGCCTTGGTGGCTGCAACGTCCTTTGTTGACTGATAACATAGGCACGCGTGGCTCAGTTGTGTCTGACTCTTCTGCAGCCCCATAGACTTCAGCCCACCGGGCTCATCTGTCCGTGGGATTTTTCCAGACAGGAGTACTGGAGTAAGGCAGCATTTTCCATTCACAGGTTGAACTCCCCAAGTTCATGTATGTCTGAAGAATAGTAAGGTACAACAAACTGAAACGTCTGAGTTTGGAGTAGAGAAAGGTTTCTTAATCGAGAGTGCACTGGACCAGGAATATGGGAGATGTAGGATTGTCTCAGAACCATCTTGCTGGCTGACCGGGGTGAAAGGCATATAAAGGTAAAAGGGGCGGGTCTCAGGATACATGATCAGCTTGTGCACAGTTCTGATTCGTGCATGCTGAGACTTATACTTTGCAGTCAACATCGTCAACCTTCTGGTTCTAACTAGTCAGGGATCTAGGGCTTGTGGTCAGCATGTAGTTACCATCCTCCATTTGGATCAGGGACTTAGCTCCTGCAGAATGCCAAGATTGCCATGTATGTCCTTTGAGGAGAAGCTGGAACTCTGTTGTGTAGCCACACTGTTGTTTCCTGACTGCTTTCCATTTGTTTTCACAGTCTCTCACTTCCCTAATTGGTAACTGCTTGAATCTGCCCTTTGGAACTCAGAGGAGGCCTAGGAGACTAACCCTTTTTTCTACAAACATGAAATGGGGAACATGGAAAGGTTTTTGTACCTGGGTGGGCCCCAGAGAGCCCTGTTTGGTTTTATAACCTCAAGTAATTCCTCCCAAACAAGGATTGTTTACATTACTCAAATGAGACTGGAAACCCTAGTGTCCACCAGCCAGCTTGGCGGCCCCATTGCAGACCCTGGTAACCTTTGTCCAAGGAACTGGAGTAGGTGCTCTCAGAAACATTCCGAGTGATGTAAACACTTTCCAAGGGTACCATTCCTCCCAGGCCTGGGTTTCTTGGGTGAAGACAAGAAGTTCTGAGCTCCCTCCTGAAGACACACCTTACATGTGGTTAAGAGAGCTCTCACATGACCTCACATTTTTCCAAAATGCGGCTGCTCTTGGTTACTCAAAGGAGCTTCCTGGAGGGGTAACTGACACATGATTTATATGCAACCTGCAGGAAGTGAGCTGTGCATTGGGGAACTTCCATTTAGAAATGGTAAAATCTGTCCCTGATTTTAGCTGAAGTGACCAGTGACGTAGACTTGACCCTGGAAGACCACAGGTCAGTTTCAGCTCACTGGTCTGGGTTGTTACAAAGGACCGATGGCCCTGTTCTTTCTCCACAGACCAAGGCTGAGTCTGTGCCAGTGTTAATGCCTTCCATTGTACTTGGCTGAATGTTCTGGGCTAGGTAGTGTTTTGGGCTAGGGAGAAAGGCTGATACAGAAACGTCGAATGCTATCCAATGTTCTAATGTAAACCTTGATGGTCTGTAGGATTTCTTCAGATGGTTGGCTCTGGGATTCTGGAGGCCGTGCTCAAGGTCATCACTGCCACTAGTTCTGTCGCTAATAGTCTCAGTGAAATGTTAGCCGAGACACGTGAACGAGGTTGGTCCCAGCCTGTCAATCACACAGCAGAGAGGTTGTCATAGTGGCATCCAGGAAATTCATCAGAAGCCAGGATGGTACAGAAATGAGGGGCAGGATGACTTCCCTGGCAGTCCAGTGGTTAAACTTTGCCTTCCAATGCAGGGAGTTTGGGTTCGATCCCTGGCAGGGGAGCTAAGATTCCCCATGCCTTGCAGCTGAAAAAAAAAAAAAAACCCAAACATAAAAACAGAAGTGATGTAACAAAGTCAATAAAGACTTTAATGGCCCATGTTAAAAGAAAAAATCTTAAAAAGAAATGAGGGGCAGGTATCATTAGGAGATGACTCATCAGTCTCTCTCATTTCTGTACATTCTGTGACTAAGGCACTGACTTGCCTTCATTCTAGATTCTTCTAAAGGATGCTTGTACAGAAAGCAGCTATAGAAGACACCGTTTGTCTCTCTGGAGCAAAGGGGAGGTGTATTTACTTACCAGTATAATAAAGGCAATGCTCTCATTTGGAACAGAGACTTTTCTTCCTTTCTTTTTTTTTTTTTAGAAATCAGTTTCCAAAGTGTAGGGTTCTTCTCCTGTAACAATGCCTGTAACCCACTCCAGGCACCTTGCTTTCTGGGAACTGAAGCTCAGGAAACCAGCAGCAAAAGCCAGTTTTTCTGGCTACCCCCACTGCTTTGAGTAATCAACTGTCCTATATCTATGATGAGAAATCTGATCCTTCTTCTACATCCATGACACTGTGGCAGGCTAACTTCTTAGCTTGCAAAGCAGGATTAAAATCTCAAATCCTTCACAGTTCTGACAATACATTCTATCAAACTTGAATTATGTGTTAGACCTATTCCTCTATTTGAGAGCAACCATCAATTTTATATAATAAAAATGTAACCTGATTTTCCAATTAGGACAAATGGAAGACCTGATAGTTGCCTCTCTAGAACTGACTTTATTAGAAGAAGAAAAAAACTTTTGTATTGGTTAAAATATCAAGTAGAAAAAGTTTACTCTCAAAAAAAAAAAAAAAAAGTCTGGGTCCTCAGAAAAATGTGATGGGCAAAGATGAGGGGGAGCGTAGTTCTTTAGGACCTAGGCAGTGTTGAGGTCCCACACAGATTCTGTAAGAGCCTTTATGTAGCAAAATGAAGAATGTTCCAGAAGTGCAGTGGAAACAGGTAGTTCACTACAGAAGGAGAGAAGCATCAGATATGCAGGCATCACTTAGGAGCTGGGAAAAACCAGTTCATAGTGAAGCTTCCTAAGGCCCACTTGACTTCACATCCCAAGATGTCTGGTTCTAGGGTAGTGATCGCACCACTGTTATTAACTGGGTCATGAAGATCTTTTTTGTATAGTTCTTCTGTGTATTCTTGCCACCTCTTCTTAATATCTTCTGCTTCTTTTAGGTTCATACCATTTCTGTCCTTTATTGAGCCCATTGTTGCATGAAATGTTCCCTTGGTATCTCTAATTTTCTTGAAGACTTCTCTAGTCTTTCCCATTCCATTGTTTTTCTCTATTTCTTTGCATTGACCACTGAGGAAGGCTTTCTTATCTCTCCTTGCTATTCTTTGGAACGCTGCATTCAATTCGGTATATCTTTCCTTTTCTCCTTTGCTTTTCACTTTTCTTATTTTCATAACTGTTTGTAAGGCCTCCTCAGACAACCATTTTGCCTTTTTGCATTTCTTTTTCTTTGGGATGATCTTGATCACTGCCTCCTGTCACAAACCTCCGTCCACAGTTCTTCAGGCACTCTGTCTCACCAGGTAGGTGAGAAGAAACATAGCTAAGGATGGTCCATGGCTTAATCAAGAGGTTAAACTAGTAAAGTTCATAGACTGTGAATGGTGAGGGTTAAATGAGGTTCCTTTATTTATTACTTTCAGTTTTTTCCCTCATGTTTATGACAAGTGGAAAGGAAATAGCTATGTATTCAGCAGTAGCAATGGTGTTGTTACCAGATAGGGAGCGTCAGAGAGGACCCTTCCTCGTGGGCCTTGGTTCTTGGTAAGGACACAAAGAAGAATCTGAGGTCTTACCTGTGGAAAAACAAGTTTATTAAAGAACAGAAAGAACACACCTCAAAGAAGAGGTGGGCCAAGCCAAGAAGGGCTCTGGTGCCAGAATGGTAAGGTATGGGGTTTTCAAGACAAGACTTTTTTACATTTTCATCTAGGTGAGCATGGACTGACAGTTTTGATTGACGTTTGCAAGTTACATAACAGCCTGTATTGCACATGTCTTTGCCATAATTCAGTCTGTTATACTCAGATGTATGTATGTGTAAAATATTTATGAACTCTTAAGAGGCTCCCAGCTGCCTAAGGTCACTTGAGGACACAGTGTTCCATGAAGGGTGCATGTGTGTATTTAGAGAGGCCCCTGTGGTTAGCTCGTATACACTGTGCACCTAGGGTACATGTGCTCAAGTTGGAAAAATCTCTGCTTATTTTGTAGCTTACCTGTGAGCTCTCCTGGGCCACATTGGGAGGTGTCTGGGGTGGGGTTTGGAGATCGTCTTGAATCATTTTCATCTAGGCCACCCCTCTTTGCTCATGCCTAACTTATTGGGAGAAAATTCAACAGAGCTGGTCAACAATGGAACAAAATGCCAGGCTCCCCAGTACTGATATCCAGACACAAACTAGATCAGGTGATCTTGTCTAGGTTGACAGTTAAACTGTTGCCAGGTATTCAGGTGGGTGGATCTGTGTGTATATATTAATGTAAAAACAACTCAGAGTATGTTCTACTACTTTGTGCATAAATGACATCATCACCACTACTTACCATTACAGTAACCATACATTGAAGGGCACTTGTGTTTCTGTGTATGAGTGTGTAACCACATGCCATGGACTAAAAAAGGACTAGTTACCAGTCTGCATGTTTTTATCATTAAATTAGCATCTGTACCGGCAAATGGACAAAGAAAAGAGAAGATGGATTTGGTGAAGGTAATTCTGCTGGTGATTCTCATAAAATACTGGTTTGTAGCAGGGCGGGGGGAGGGGGTTGTGGATCTTTTTTCTAAGATAAAATCACTCTTCTTCGCATCCCCACTTCTATCACCCCGATTTTAGTTCATAGTTTTGCCTTGAGTGTTGTAGCTTCCTCTACACTTGCCCCAACTCGATCCATTTTCCATATGATAGTTAAGGTGCTGTTGCTAAAATACAGATCTAACTGTGATTCCCCACTGTTTAAGAACCTCTGATGACGTGCCAGCAGACTCAATGTGAAGTCTTTAAGAAAGCTTTCAGTCTCTCTCATGATATGAACCCTATTGACATCTCCAGTCATATCCCTGGTCCTTCCTCTTCTCATCCATGACATCTTAGTCTTGTTCAACTAACTTCATATCCTTACATATACTTTCTCATTGAGTTTGGGTTTCTGCCAGGAGTTCTCATTAGCATGCTTTGCCTGGAAAACTCCCACCATCTTTCAGGAATCACAAGGCATTTCACTACCTCTTCTGCCCTTCTAGATGTTGGGTATCCTTCCTGTGTACTCACATAAGCCCATAATTTTCAGTTTCATTGCCATCTGCTTTTCTTTTTCCTTGTCATTTGTAAGGTTATCAAGAGCAGGAACCATATTTGTCACTTTCTATTTTATAGCCCCAATGTATGTCATAGTGTAGGTTCGTGGTAAATGTGTCATGTATCTTTGAAAGAGTACACTTTTGTTCATTGTAATAGCTTTGAAATTGATTATATTTTAATTATATATATGCATATCTAATATATGATACTGTCACAGGTGATCTTTATTTTGTTTTTTTGTTAGGGTGATTTGCATTTTCAGATTGCTTTTAAATTCATAAAATTTCATGGCTTCATTATGTTAATGACCTTAATTAGGCATCTGTATGGGTTTCTCTGTCAATAACTTGTGAGCTTTCTCTTAAGACTGGTTGATAAATCAAACGAACCTACAGTTAAGAGGCAGACATCATGTTACTGAAGTGAACGGGTTTAGATGATGGAAAACACTAGGCGTGGAGTGGTGTTATCTGTTAGCTCCATGCAGAGACTTGAGGCTTAGTTGGCTTTTGTCACGTGATCAAATAGGGCACCAGATCCAACTTACAGTGTGCTGAACCCTGGAGACCGCCACTGAGACACAGGCATTTTCCTCCTCTGAGTCATGAGGCACCTCCTTGGAACCTGTGGTGGTGGGTATGAGTGGCATAGGAAACAGAGAGGTGTTTGCCTAACACTCTGGGACAGTGTGGATGATGCTACTTTTTCATAGCTCTCAGTGAGCTTGACTGATGCAGGCTCTGTTTCCTTGCAATGGCAGGAGCTTTATTAAACAAGCATACGTAGAGCTAAGCCTGAGGGTGAGAATTCCTGGCAGCTGAGGGAAAGGGGAGGCATGGTTTGCCAATGCCATCTGCTTAATTTTCCTAATAATCCAACACCTGCCAGTGTGAGTCATCTTGTCTCCCCAGATGGCTGAAAATTGTAGAAACACCAATAATAACTTCTCTCAAGCCCCTCACTCTCTTTAGTAGGAGACTGACTTTCCAGCTTACCTGTTTGCTTTCAAATGATGAGGATGTGGTCTCTGAGCATCTCCTGAGTGCCTGCAGCATTCTTGGCACTCTCGGAAATCAGACTAATTAAATAACAGGCTTCTGAGAGAAATAAACCTTTCACCCAGAAGTAGAAACGTCAGTGAAAATTACTACCAGTTCTTGAGTTGGCAGCCTGGGTAAGACTGGATTTTCTTTTAACCAGCTTTAAAATTTAATTCCTAGGTAAGCATTTGCCTCTCTCACGAGAATCAAAGAATGTTTGTATTCTAATATAAAAGTTTCCATGATTTAGTTTAGTGTCTGATTTATTTAGATTTTGTGGAGTTAGTTTAGACTAAGTTCTTTCAAACCAGAATTTTCTCCCACACACTCTTGGCTGGTTTTCAGAGGTCCCTGCAGCCGCTGTCTGTTCATGTCCCGATCACTGTGAAGGCAGGTAGGGGAGGCAGAAGGGGACTGGCCAGAAGGTTCAGGGGAGCTTGGATGTGTTCTCCCTGAAGGTACACACCCTTCCCGACTCGTTATAAAACAAAGGAACGTTTGAGCAACAGCGATCTATCTGTTGTGACGGTGTAATTCTATTCATCTCTCCAAATGGTAAATGGTGACCTTTCTTAACAAATACTAGGGCTTAAGGGTAAAGCTGAACCTAGCAAGCATTAATTCTTGGGAGAATGAGAAGGTATTAGTTGAACTATGTTTTCAGTCTTAAGCCTGAGAAGTGGGTTCTATTTTCAGACACTCTCAATCTGGAATAAAGGGGAATCAGCAGTAGCAATCAACTTCTTCTGATCAGATTGATTTTGTTTCTGTTGTTGTGTATTAAGATCCAATATCAGGAAACAGCTCTTACAAGGTGAAAGCATCAAATCCTAATATGTTGGAAATACCTATCACTAGAGAAAAGCGATTCGTTGTAGTGAGAAAGTACACGGCCGTCACTGATACTGGTCTCATTTTTCTAAGAAAGGATTTCATTGGCAATATAAAATCCTTCAATGTATTTTCTTGACAGTTTTTACAAGACTTTGACCCAAATACAATATGAAATGTAATCAATGATAAATACATAATCTGGCAGGATTTCACAGAGACCAAATCACCATCTATTTTGTCCATTGCCATTTATATTTCTTGCCTAGTTTCATTGTCAAGGATTGGTTCTAAGCCATTATTAGCCAGTGCGTTCATATTTTCATTATTCCATAATTAGTGTGTGTGATGCTGATCGTGAAAACAAATTGCTTATCTTACTTTTGAAACCATGTTGAAGAAATATCTCAGAATTTAACATTGCCTGAATAAAACAGTAATTTTGAAGGTAATTTATTTTTCTGAGACACAATTGATAGCCTAATTTTAGCCTCAGGAAAATAATTAAGCCACAGAAGGATGAAATAAAAATTACATGAAATCTGAAATATCTGGAGAACGCCAAAGTTCTGAATTTTGAGATGCAGTATGGTGGGGTGAATTGATAAAAAGACAAGCAAAAAATAAGAATGTAGCAAATAAAAACTAGTCCAAAACCCATTAAGCTTCATGACTCCTCTTGTATCTTCTCTGAATCCCGATCATCTCACTGTACCCTAGTCTACCCTCTGACTGGTTTCTAGTTTTGAGCGTTTGTGTGTATGAAGATGAAGTCTAACCTCTGACTAGTTTCTCGTATGTTTTCAGTTTATCTACATGTGTTTGTGTGTGTGAAGACTAAGGAAATTAGAAATATATCATACTTTTTTCACTATTTATAAATTAACAACAACAAAAAAATGTTGCTGTTGAGAATCCCTGTGATGAAACAGAAATCACTTGGTTTCTTACCCTCCTGAATATCTTCCCTCAATTTTTCACTTCTACACCCTATTTTCTTTCATCTTAAAGACACATTACAATATGTTTTCCTAAATGTGATCTGTGCAGGAACATAATATGCTTTTAAGAGAAGTGTCTCCAATTCATAAACATTTCCAATTAATAACGTTTAATAATTGTTCCATTAAGATAGTGTCACAAGGTTTAGAGTAAGTTTTGTTTCCGAAGATAGCTCACTGTTATCAGTGCCTAGCATGCTGCTAAGTCGCTTCAGTCGTGTCCGACTCTGTGCGACCCCATGGACGGCAGCCCACCAGGCTCCCCCCTCCCTGGGATTCTCCAGGCAAGAACACTGGAGTGGGTTGCCATGGACCTTGATAAAACCTGGCCTGGAAATAGCTGATATGCATGAAGAAACATTTCAGACATGGTTTGAAGATAGAGATATTTTTCAATTCAGCATACAAATGAGACATTATAAATAGTTTGAGAATAACTTCAGGTACTAGATAAATACTGTGTTAAGTTAGGAGTTTTCAAATAAAATATCATTTTTTCCCCAAAGTTTCAGGAGTCCAACACAGAGCTAGACTGTGTGCTGCCTTTCAGTTCAGTTCAGTTCAGTCGCTCAGTTGTGTCCGACTTTTTGCGACCCCATGAATCGCAGCGCGCCAGGCCTCCCTGTCCATCACCATCTCCCAGAGTTCACTCAGACTCACGTCCGTCGAGTCAGTGATGCCATCCAGCCATCTCATCCTCTGTCGTCCCCTTCTCCTCCTGCCCCCAATCCCTCCCAGCATCAGAGTCTTTTCCAATGAGTCAACTCTTCACATGAGGTGGCCAAAGTACTGGAGCTTCAGCTTTAGCATCATTCCTTCCAAAGAAATCCCAGGGCTGATCTCCTTCAGAATGGACTGGTTGGATCTCCTTGCAGTCCAAGGGACTCTCAAGAGTCTTCTCCAACACCACAGTTCAAAAGCATCAATTCTTCGGCGTTCAGCTTTCTTCATAGTCCAACTCTCACATCCATACATGACCACTGGAAAAACCATGGCCTTGACAAGATGGACCTTTGTTGGCAAAGTAATGTCTCTGCTTTTCAATATGCTTTTACGTACCATGTAATAATGCATTAAAATTTCTTGGAAGCTTATTCTGAATCATTGAGAAAGCAACTTTAAAGCTAGAAAGGGACCTTCACTGTTACTCAATGAAATCTTTCCTTTTACAGATTAGATCAGTGGCTTCTCAAAGGTCTCCGTGATTGATTTTTTCCTTCAGTCATGTGTGCCTGCTTATGGTAGAAATATGATTAAAAAATTTTCGACCTCTAATCTAGAGCTGAATTGGTGGTGGTGGTTTTTCTTATTATAGCTATTTTAAAGATACTATCCAGTAAAGCATTTTGGAGTTTCTCTTTGCGTAGAGGCTCTGTTATTGTTTGCTTCGTTGTAATAATAATGCATGCATAATTTTCTACTTTAATCCTTTTTCACCTAGCAGAGGTTCATGACCCTATTTCACATCTTTATATCTTTATGAGGTTTTCTCTGTTATTTATTTTTTCTCATTTATTACTTTAGAGTAGCGGAAGAATTTGGCAAAAACATATTCAGACAATGAGTACTATTAAAAATATAAAACCTTCCCTTGTAAACCTTCACCCTATGTCCTGGTGTCATTCCCACAGGTAAATACTTTAATCATTGCTTGTTGAATTGTGTTCCTGATTACCACCATGTTTCTAAGTGAGTTTATTTTCTAGTTCTTGTTTGGTCAACTTGAAGTAGGATCAACAGAAGACTTCCAGAGTACAGCTTACTTTAGCTCTGTGCATCTCTGCCTTTGACACTTGACTCCTTTAGTCCCCAGAGCATGTGAGCCAACATAATTCATGGGCTTCCCGGAATCCCCCTGCCAATGCAGGAGACACAAGAGAGATGTGGGTTCAATCCCTGGGTCAGGAAGATCCCCTCAAGGAGGAAATTGCAACCTGTTCCGGTATTCTTGCCTGAAAAATTCCACGGACAGTTGAACCTGGTGGGCAGCAGTCCATGGGGTTGCAAAGAGTTGGATGTGACTGAGCACAACGTAATTCAAGGACTGATTTTGAAAGGCTGTGGTCCAAAAAGCAGTCCTATAAAAATAGGTTATTTTGTGGTATGATTATGGTAATCCTGTTATCATTAGTGACTCTGAGCATCTTAAAAAAAAAAAAAAGTAAAAGTGTGAAAGGAAACAAAAGCTCACACTAACCCTATTGTGTGAGTCATCACTCAGTCGTGTCAGACTCTTCATGACCCCGTGGACTGTAGCCTGCCAGGCTCCTCTGTCCATGGTATTTTCTGGGCAAGAATACTGGAGTGGGCTGCTATGCCCTCCTCCAGGGGATTTTCCCAACCCAGGGATCAAACCCAGCTCTCTGGCATTGCAGGCAGATTCTTTACCCTCTGAGCCAACAGAGGGTATTGTCTATTACTGTCTATTACTCTGTGACAATTACTTAATATTTTTCTGTTCCCCCTTCCCCTTTTTTATATGTGCATATGGACAACTTTCTTATTAAAAATATTTTTAAAAATTCTTAAATATTAATCAAAATAAATGTTCTAATAGCCTCTGATATTAAAAAACAACTAATTCTTATTTTAGTTGGAGTTAGGAATAACTGACTTCTCTATATTGCTCAATTTTGTTGTCCAGGAAAAAGGAATCTCCATTAATTCTTCTGTAATTTCTCCTTGCAAAAGACCCACATAATTCTGTTTAGGATCAATTCAAAGTGTTCTTTTAAATTTATTTTGGCATGGATATATTTCTTTTATTGAAGTACATTTGATGTACAATATTAGGTAAGTTGCTGGTATACAGTACAGTGATTCACAATTTTAAAGGTTATACTCCACTTATAGTTATTATAAAATGTTGGCTATTTTCCCTATTTGTACAGTATGGTTTATTTTATACCTAAAAGTTTGTACTTCTTCCTCCCTTTTACCTATAACTCCCCTCCCCTCTTCCCACTGGTAACCACTGGTTTCTCTGCATCTGTGAGTTTGTTTCTGTTTTGTTATATTCACTAACCTGTTGTTTTTTCACTTCCACATCTAAGTGATATAATACAGTATTTGTTTTTCTGTCTGACTTGTTTCATTTAGCATAATACCCTCCAGGTGTAGTCATGTTGCTACAAATGGCAAAATTTCATTTTTAAGTGGTAAGTTTTCACTGATTGTAGCAATTTTGGATTCTAAAATTTTCATCAGTTCAATTGCTCAGTTGTGTCCTACACTTTGCAACCCCATGGACTGCAGCACGCCAGGCTTCCCTGTCCATCACCAACAACTCCCAGAGTTTACTCAAACTCATGTCCATCGAGTCGGTGATGCCATCCAACCATCTCATCCTCTGTCACTCCCTTCTCCTCCTGCCTTCAATCTTTCCCAGCATCAGGGTCTTTTCCAATGAGTCAGTTCTTTGCATCAGGTGGCCAAAGTGTTGGAGTTTCAGCTTCAGCTGATTTCCTTTAGGATGAACTGGTTGGCTCCCCCATATATATAATAAATTTATTATGTCTAATTTTTCTCAACTTATTTTTGCATGTTTTCTATTGAAGTACATTTTACATATAACATCATACAATTTAAGGTGTACAGATGATGATATGATTATATATTGTAATATGGCTGTCTTTGAAACAATAGCACCTCTATCGTGTCACAGAATTATTCTTTTTTGTGGTGAGTATAAAAAGCTAGTCACCTTACAAGTTTGATTTCCACTACAATTTGTCTATATTCACTGTGCATTAGTTGCCAAGGACTTGTCCACTAGTTGCAATTTTGTGCCTTTAAACATCTCTCATATTTCCTGACCCTCAAGCCCTGCTGTTTTACTCTGTTTTCACAAGTTTGGCTTTTTAAGATTCCACATAGAAGTGAGATCGTATAGTTTTTGTGTTTTGCTGTCTGTCATCTCTCTTAACATATGCTCAGAATCCCTCCATGTGGGCCCAAATGGCAGGATTTCCTTCATCACATTTTTATCCATTGTCTATACATGGACACAGGTTGCTTCTGTATCTTGGCTGTTGTGAGAATGCTGATTCACGTGGGAGTTCAGGTGTCTCTTGAGATCCTGAGTCCATCTCCTTTGTGTATATATCCAGAAGTGGAACTGCGGTGTCATATGGTAGTCCTATTTTTTAATGTTTTAAGGAATCTCCATATTGTTCTTCATAGTGGCTGTAACAATTTACATTCCCACCCAAGGGTTCCCTTTGCTCTGTATACTTGCCAATACTTGTTAGCTTTTGTGTTTTTGATGACAGCTATTCTAACAGGTGTGAGGAGATATCTTGTGGTTTTGATCTGTATTTCCCTGATGTTGAACATCTATTTATGTACCCATTGGCCATCTGTATCTTTTATTTGGAAAAAATCTGTATACAGTTGCTTTGCCCAGTTTTTAATCAGATTGCTCATTTTTGTTATTATTGAGTTTTATGAGTTCTTTATATTTAATTTGGTTATTTTAACCCCTTACTCAGTATATGGTTTGCAAATGTTTTTTCCTGTTCTGTAAGTTGCTTTTCATCTTGTTGATTGCTGCTTTTGCTGTGCAGAGGCTTTTAACTGTGGTTTAGTCTCACTTACAGATGTGTGTTTTTTTTTTTTTTTTTCACTTTTGTTGTTTGTGCTTTTGGTGTCTTAACCAAAAAAGCATTGCCAAGGCCAGTGTCAATCCCCAATGTTTTCATCTAAGAGTTTTCAATATCATGTTTATATGGTTAAATCTTTGATCCATTCTGTGTTAAGTTTGTAGGTAATGTAAGGCAAGGGTCTGATTTCATTCTTCTGTATGTGTTTATTGAGTTTTCTCAGCACGGTTTGTTGAAGAGACTATTTTTTTTCCTATTGGATAAATACTATTCAAATACTATTTGAATCCAAATTTTGGGATCTTTTCTGTTCTGTTGTTCTATGAGTCTATTTTTATGCCACTACCATACTGTCTTAATTACTGTTTGTTGTTCGGTCGCTAAGTCTTATCTGACTGCTTGCAACCTCAAACTGCAGCAAGCCAGGCTTCTCTCTCCTTCCATATATATATAAAACCATCGTTTTGTAATACAGTTTGAAATTGGGAAGTATGATTCCTCCAGCTTTGTTCTTCTTTGTCACGATTACTTTGTGTCGTCAGTCTTTTGTGGTTTCATATGAATCTTAGAGTTGGTTTTCTTTGTTCTGTGATGAATGCCATTGGAATTTGGACTGAACATAATCCCGCTCTATGGATGGCTTTGGATGATATGAACATTCTAACAATATTCTTCCAATCCATGAACACAAAATGTCTTTTAATTTGTATGCGTCTGCTTAGGTATTCTTTTGAGCATAGCCTTGTAGTTTTTACTATACAGATCTTTCACTTCCTTGGTTAAATGTATTTCTAGGTAGTTTTATTATTTTGATGCTCTTGTGAAATGAGATTGCTTTCTTTACTTCCTCTTCGGATGTGTTATAGAATATAGAAATACAAATAATTTCTGCATGTTGATTTTTATATCCTGCAACTTTACTGACTTGTTGATTTAGTTCAATAGGTTTTTTGGTTGAGTCTTTGAGATTTTGTATATAAAAAAGTCATTTCATCTTCAAATAAAATTTTACTTCTTCCCTGCTGATGTGAATGCCTATTTTTTTCTTGCTGGGTATCTCTGGCTAAAACTTCCCGTACTATGTTGAATAAGAGTGATGAAAGTATACATCTTTATCTTGTTCCTGATCCTAGAGGAAAAGCTTTCAACTTTTCACTACTAAGTATAATGTTAGTTGTGAATTTGTTTTCTATGGAGTTTATATGTTGACGTATGTTCTCTTCATCTAATTTTGTAGAGAGTTTTCATAATGAAAGTATGTTGTATTTTGTTATGCATCTATTGAAATGATTATGTGACTTTTTAACGAATGTCTATCAGTTAATTTGCATATTCTGAACTATCCTTGCATCTCAGAGATGAATCCTACTTGATGGGGTATGGTCCTTTTAATGAGCTGTTGAATTCAGTTTACTAGTATTCTGTTGAGAATTTTTCTTATATATCCATTAGGGATGTTGGCCTATAAATTTTCTTTATTTCCTTATATGGTTTTCGTATGAGGAGAATGGTGGTCTAATAAAATGAATTTTGAAGTGTTCCCTCCCCTCCTCTTCCATTTTTTTGGAGAAGCTTGAGAAGAATTGGCAAAAATTACCTTAAAACATGGTAGAATTGCTCTATGAAACCATTTGATCCTTGGGTTTTCTGTGTTGTGTTTTTACTTCTTTGATTTCTTGGACCCATTGGTTGTTAAGTAACATGTTTAATCTTCATGGTTCTGTGTTTTCTTCCCACTTTTTTCTTGTGATTTATCTGAAGATGATGCTTGTTATGATTTTAATTTTCTTAAATTTGTTGTGACTTGTTTAGTAACTTATTGTGATCTACTCTTTATGTTGATTTCAATGAGAGTCACTCTATATATAGTTGTAGTTTTGATGCTTCTTGAGAGAAGTAAACTGAAGGTCTTCCTACTCCACCATCTTTATTCTGCCCCTCTTAATGAGTTTTAAGAGTTCTTCTTGTATCCTAGGATAAATCCTTTATCAGATACATGCTTTGCAAAGATTTTCTCCTGGTCTATGGCTTTTGATTTTACTTTCTAAACAATATCTTTTGAAGAACAGATATTGTTAAGTTTTATATGTATTTATTAATATTAAGAGAAATTTTAAAAATTTTATTGAAGTATAGTTGATTTACAATGTGTTAGTTTCTGGTATACAACAAAGTGATTCCGTTTATATATACATACACACATATACATATAATTTCATATTCTTTTCCATTGAAGGTTATTACAACATACTGAATATAGTTCCCAGTGCTATACAGTAGGACCTTGCTACTTATTTTATATTTAGTACTTTGTATTTGCTAATCTCAAATTCCTAATTTACTCCTCTCCCCCTTTCCCCTTTGGTAACCATAAATTTGTTTTTTTTGTGATTCTGTTCCTGTTTTTGAAAATCAATTCATTTGTATCATCTTTACAATTCCACACATTAGTGATAATAATATGATATTTGTCTTTCTCTGTCTAACTTACTTCACTTGGTCATGGTGCTGCAGATGCTATTATTTCATTCTTTTTATGGCTGAGTAGTATTCCAGTGTGTGTGTGTGTGTGTGTGTGTACACTTCCCTGGTAGCTCAGCTGGTAAAGAATCTGCCTGCAATGCAGGAGACCCCAGTTCGATTCCTGGGTGGGGAAGATCACCAGGAGAAGGGATAGGCTACCCATTCCAGTATGCTTGGGCTTCCCTTGTGGCTCAGCTGATAAAGAATCCACCTGCAGTGTGGGAGACCTGGGTTCGATCCCTGGGTTAGGAAGATTCCCTGGAGGAGGGCATGGCAATGTACTCCAGTATTCTTGCCTGGAGAATCCCATGGACAGAGGAGCCTGGAGGGCTGTAGTCCATGGGATCCCAAAGAGTTGGAAAAGACTGAGTGACTCAGCACAGCACAGCACAGCACAGCACACACACAACATCTTCTTTATCCATTCATCTATTGATGGACATTTAACTTGCTTTCATGTCTTGATTATTGTAAGTAGTACTTCTATGAACATTGGGTTGCATGTATTTTTTTTGAATTAGAGTTTTTTCTGCATATATGCCCAGCAGTGGGATTGCTAGATCACTGTAACTCCATTTTTAGATTTTTGAGGAACCTCCATGCTGTCCTCCATATTTGCATTCCCACCAATTTACATTCCCCACCAACGCTGTGGTCTCCACACCCTCTCCAGCATTTATTATTTGTAGGCTTTTTAGTGATGGCCATTCCGACCAGTGTGAGGTGATACCTCATTGTAGTTTTGATTTTCATTTCTCTGCAAATTAGTGGTGTTGAGCATCTTTTCATGTGCCTATTGACCATCTATGTATTTTCTCTGGAGAAATGTCTATGTAGGTCTTCTGCCCATTTTTTTTTAAATTAGATTTTTTGTTGTTATTGAGTTGTATGCACTGTCTGTATATTTTGGAAATTAAGCCTTTGTTGGTTGCATTGTTTGCCAGTATTTTCTCCCAGTCTGTAGAGTGTCTTTTCATTTTGATTATGGTTTCCAAGATACTGCTGATTTTAAATGAAACCCAAGTTATTAATTTGGTTTTTTACAAACCATAACTTTTATTGCAATATCTATGAAATTGCTGTTTAACCCCAAATTGCAAAGATTTTCTTCCAAAAAGGTTTGTATTTTTCTGTTTTAAACTTAGGCTTGTGATCCATTTTGAGTTAACTTTGATCCATACCTCACACCATATATGAAAATTAATTTTTAAGCATATGGATATTCAATTGTTTGAGCAACATTTGCTGAATCAGCTATCCTTATCTTTGGCCCTAATTATAGACTCCATTCTGTTCTACTGATGTATATGTTTGCTCTTTGCAAATATGTCACTATTTCCTTTACTGTAATTTTACTTTAAGTTTTAGAATTAATTATATCATTCCTCATTTATCTTAAATTTATTTTGGTAATTTGCAGTTCCATATCAATTTTAGAATTAGCTTGTCAATTACTACCGAAAAAATAGCTTCCTGGAGTTTTGATTCCAAATGCCTTGAATTTATAGATATCTGAGGAGAAATGACATGTTAACAATATTGAGTTCTTCCAATCCAGGGACACAGTGTATCTCTTTGTCTTTAGATTTTCTTTAACTTCTCTTAGCCACCTTTTATGTTTTTTTTAGTGTAAAGATCTTGTATTCCTTTCATAAGATAGGTTCATAAGTATTTCATGTATTGATAGTATTGTAAATGGCTTTTTTGCCTCACTTCTGATATCTTTGTTCATTGCTTATATGTAGAAGTACAACTGATTTTCGTGTATTGGTCTTGCATTCTACAGTTCTGTTAAGTTCATTAGTTCTAATAACTTTGGGGGCTAAATTCTTAGAATTTCTACCTAGACAGTTGTGATCTTTGAATAGAGATATTTTAATTTAATCCTCTCTAATCTGAATGCCCTAGTGTATTGTTGACTATAAAGAATGGGAAAGGCCATTCTTGTTTTCTGATCTTACCAGGAAATCATTAAAGCTTTTGCTGTAAGACATTGGCTATATGGTTTCCACAGATGCTCTTGAGCAGGTCGAGGTTCTCTTCAGATTAGTTTGGTGAGAGTTCTAATCAGAAGTAGAGGTGATTTTTAACCCCAGTGATCTTGAATTCACAGATGTTAAAACATAGAGTGAATTTTGCTTTTCAAAAATATTATTATTATTATTAATACTTTTAAAAAGTACTGAATTTAAAAAAAAGTTTTTAGTACCATCCTGTCTAATCCTAGGAGTTTAGCACATTTTTGCTGCTGCTGTTGTGTCCGACTCTGTGCGACCCCATAGATGGCAGCCCACCAGGCTCCCCCATCCCTGGCATTCTCCAGGCAAGAACACTGGAGTGGGTTGCTATTTCCTTCTCCAGTGCATAAAAGTGAAAGTGAAGTCACTCAGTCGTGTCCGACTTTTCGAGATCCCATGGACTACAGCCTACCAGGCTCCTCCATCCATGGGATTTTCCAGGCAGGAGTACTGTAGTGGGGTGCCATTGCCTTCTCCAAGCACATTTTTACTCCTATTCAATAAGAAAACAATTCTTATTGATCTTTTCTTGTGTCTAAAACTTGTTTGTAGAGTTTCTTATATTTGATTGATCATATGGTTGGGTAAAGAACATTTTTGAGTAATTTTTTTCCATGAAAAGAAATAGGTGATATATTTTGTACTCACAGAAGTTAAAGCTGTCATACATTAGATAGGTAACTACGTGTTCCTTATTTCTTCTTTTACTTGATGTTAGCTGCAAAGAATTTTAATACTTCTGTTATCTAATCACTTTAATTGAATTACTTTTCCTTTTAGGCTATATAATTTCCCAACACTTTGTCTTGAAATTAATGATTTCTTGAGGATATACTCCAGGTTAGTTTCTTCCATTAGCTTATTCTGTAACATGTTTAGTCTTTTAGCCTTCAAACTCAGATTATTTGTCTAGTCCAGGAAAGTGATGATATGCTAGGATTTTTACTTCAGTTTCAGTTATGAGAGTCTTCCTTAAGCACACCTATTATTTTTTGACTGAATATTTGCTGCTTTTCTGTCTTTACTCCGTGTTTTCATGTCTTCATCCCTTCCTAGGAATTCTTAATCACAAGTTTTTCTCTACCACACTAATATAGTTTCCTACAGATTGGCCTCTCATTATTAATCTCTTTAGTTTATAGTTTTTTCCTTCATTTTTTCCCCTACATAATCTGACCCCTGCTATATCCTTTTGATTCTGTACTCTATCTTAATCATGTCCTTGTTCATCTTTACACTGCTATGGGCATGATGCTTTTTGTTGTCTACATCTTGAAAGCACAGATCAGCTTTTTCTAATTTCACTCACTTTTCTAGGGAATTATAATGGATGGTATAGCATCAAAATTCAATTAATAAGTTGATAACTAACCAATTGAAACCTGGGGCATTTGTGCCGCTCTTCAGACAAATTCCTTGAATATGTCAAGGATCTCGCCAGTGTCACAGTATAATATACAGCAATATCATGACATTTTTACTACCACTCTTAACTTCCAGAAGATCCACCAACATCTCATTGAAATAAAGGATTCTGTATTCAAGAATTTGCACCACTACTTCCATTATTTATGACTCTAATCTCTCTGTCTCACAATCTTCCTAGGGAATGCTGAGATTCCAGGTTCAGAGTGGCTTATACCTGTTGGTGTACCAAAAAAAAAAAAAAAAAAAGAGAGAGAGAGAGAGAGACAAAAGGCCAAAGTAGATGGAAATATATGGAAGACAAAGATAATTCTTCTGCATGTTTAAACTTTTGCAGAAAGTTTCCCTCCCAACACCTGAGAGAAATTCTTGGGCCAATAGAGAATTTATGAATTCCAAAGCCATGTTGGTGCTCACTAAACACCAACATCTGCATTCAAGTACAGATAGAAATAGGAGGCAAAAGGTAGAACATTCTAACAGCTTTTACAATCTGGAAAGCAAATTTTATTAAGGAAAATGGATTGTTTCATATGGATCAGACTGGAAGGGTTAATAATTTGAAAGAAATGATTCTTACTTGCCTTTGAGAACAAGGAGAAAAGAAATTGGCTTAGAGAAAAAAATCTTTTGTTCAAATATTACAACATACATTTTTATGTGTAGCTCTTGTTACATTTTTCAAATATAAAAGTGAATGCCTTCTGAATACCTTTAAAAAGAGATGATAGTTTTATGTGTTTTGGCATTGCTTATCTAAAGTTGAGGAATAACACTTTATATAAACTATTACTCCCAAAGTTCCAATGTATTTTTTTTTTTACTTGTGATAATACACTTCTTAATGGATGGTTTTTCTTTGTAAATTTGGTGCACTATTTCTTTTTGTGTAACAAACTATTTGTAGGCTCCACATTATTATTAAACATTATTAAATTTCTACTGATTTAATAACAGAAGTCAAGGTTCTTCATTTGCAGGACATTTTCTGACCCCAGGGTTTTGCTGGCATTGTTCTCTAGTCTTCTCCATCTTTTTCACACTCCAATGACAGAGCCTTTGTCCAAGGTGCTGGTTTCTTATGCTGTAGGTATATGGGTTTTTTCCTTGATCCCATCAATCATGGTATTTCTTTATGGAAAAATCTCAAAATCCCATTATGCTTTCCCTACAAGTATTATGGAAATTGTTTGCTGCCAAAGTTAAAGGGTGGCCTAACACCTAGTAACTTTCCAGGATGTGTGCGAACATAACTGAAACAGAATATCACAACCCTAGTCCTAATGCTGAAACATTATTAAAGTTAGCTTCATGGAGAGCTAATATTCTAGTGAACAAAAGAGCCTTTGGGGTTTAATATTGAAATAGAAGTAATGTAAACTCAGACAAAACTTTTAAATGTCTCATTATACATTCACTGTTCAATATCTAACAATCCAAAGCAGAATGTCATGCATAAAAATTTCTTGCTGTAACTTTTAATCCCATTATATATTCCCATTATATAATCAAATTGTATGATGATCTCCTTTTTGAGGCCACTAATAGTTCCTTTTCTGTAAGGCAAAGGTACATTTTGGGAAAAGTACTTTAGGAAAAACACACATCTCTTATTTAGTATAGAAATCTAGATGAGTAGTGATTTTTGGAGGAATGGCATAAGGTACCTTTTATACTGTGCTCAGTGTGGTAATGATAAATGTTGGCAGCAGAATAAAAGAGAAAAAATATGGTTGCATTTATAAAATATTTATTCATAATTTTCTTCTTTGAGTCAGGCTTGCATTTAGTCCCCTGGTGTAGTAGATGATTAATTAATAATATCTAATATTAGACCTCAAAGGTTTCTACAGTGTCTTTTTGTGTGTCTTTCCCAGGACCCTAGAAAGACATTATTAAGGAAATGGTTTAGTACTGGTAACACTTTCACTTTCTCACTTTAGGTTTTTACCTTAGTGCTAATTATAGTTTCCAGAATGAATACAGGAAATCAAGTTGTTATGGAAATCAGTAGCTTTGGTACCTGAGAAGTGACTCCTAATTGTTTGGCAGCAAGACTGTTGTTAGACTTTTTTTTTTTTTTTTTTGGCGTGATGTGATAGGGTTCTGAGTCTTTGGAATGAGGGCGCATTGGGATTGGTTGATGAAGGAGAAGGAAATGAAGATGTTCTTCAAGTGCTGTTTTGGTTTGAGATGTAAGCACAGGCTCTTTGCTGATCACTTCTGATCTGGGCCATCTAACCAGAAGTTATGCTAATTCCTTCAAGAAACTCACAAAATTGTACATCAGTAGCCTTCATTTTCAAGAACGTTCATGAATTTATACTTTCTGTGTCTATGTATATGTGATATTTTAAAAGGGAATTTCAAAAAGAGAAAAAGAGGGTGAGTCAGGAACAGTGGAGAAGGAAATGGCAACCCACCCTAGTATTCTTGCCTGGAGAATCCCATGGATAGAGGAGCCTGGAGGGCTACAGTCCATGGGGTCGCAAGAGTCGGACATGACTTAGCCGCTAAAACCACCACCACCACCAGGAACAGTTATCAATAGACATCACGGCCAGTCAGCCTTGGAGCATTCATTTTCCTTGTGCCATAGACATCTACAAGATCTGTAGTTACACTGGCCTTATCGACCATATGAAGCTCTAAGGCGCAAATGAGCTCTGTGCAAAAATTTCAAAGAGTTAGAAGTACCTTATAAAATATTAGTATTATTTATATACTTTGCATCTTTGAGTTGTGGGACTCTATCTTTCCTTCTTGACCCACTAACATCTAGCACAGGGCAAAACCGAATCATATTTTCCATCTTGTATTTAAGCAGCATACATTGAGATGTGAGATGTTCTACCCATTAATTTTTGTGCCCCGTCACCAAGGTGGGATAAAATTAAATCTCCCTTCATGACTAATGAGGAATAAAGTAAGGCTATGTGGACTATGGGCAAGCCTGAGAGGCAGGTTATGCTTTTTTTTTTTTCATGTTCAGGAACAGCTTGATAACACCTCTCAGTCACCAATAACAGTGTGAAGGTAATCATGATACCTTTATTTTTTGACATAATAAAGGTTTAATCTTACAGAGAAAGAATCTTTTTGGAAGACATCACTTTCAGTTCAGTTAAGTCGCTCAGTCGTGTCCGACTCTTTGTAACCCCATGAATCACAGCACGCCAGGCCTCCCTGTCCATCACCAACTCCTGGAGTCTACCCAAACCCATGTCCATCGAGTTGGTGATGCCATCCAACCATCTCATCCTCTGTCTCCCCCTTCTCCTCCTGCCCCCAATCCTTCCCAGCATGAGGGTCTTTTCAAAGGAGTCAGCTCTTCGTATCAGGTGGCCAAAGTATTGGAGTTTCAGCTTCCACATCAGTCCTTCCAATGAACACCCAGGATTGATCTCCTTTAGGATGGACTGGTTGGATCTCCTTGCAGTCCAAGGGACTCTCAAGAGTCTTCTCCAACACCACATTTCAAAAGCATCAATTCTTCGGCGCTCAGCTTTCTTTATAGTTCAACTCTCACATCCATACAGGACCACTGGAAAAACCATAGCCTTGACTAGACAGACCTTTGTTGGCAAGGTAATGTCTCTGCTTTTTAATATGCTATCTAAGTTGGCCATAACTTTCCTTCCAAAGAGTAAGCATCTTTTTTTTAAAATTAATTTATTTATTTTTTATTTTACTTTACAATTCTGTATTGGTTTTGCCATACATTGACATGAATCCACCATGGGTGTACATGCATTCCCATACATTTCATGGCTGTAATCACCATCTGCAGTGATTTTACATGATTACAGTATCCAAAGAAGACCTCAAAATAACACATTTTGCAATGACAGAATGTAAGACTATTAGGAAGAAATGTTTAAATGATAATTTCACTCATTGCCAATGAGAGACAATAAGGATGAGGCAAAAGGAAAAAAAGTCCTCCTAAAGAAGTCCCCCAAAGAATATTAAAAATGAATTTGAATGTCTAGCACTAGGATACTAAATTCTAAAACTTCTTAAACACTAAGTAATGGTAATACAGAGAAAGTTAAAAAGGTGTGTTGAAAGTTACAAATATGAATACATGGGCACGTCTAAATCCATGTGTTTTGAGATGTGATAGGACTGAAAGTTGAAAATGGCATATAAGCACATCAAGTATTGCAAAGATGCTTCAAAAATAATATTTCTTAAGTATCAAGCAACAGCCATGTCTCCCAGATGAATGGTAAGCCATGTGCTCACACTTTCAAGAATTTATCCTTTTACAAAGGAATCTAAAAATACATGCTAAATATAGAAATGCCCTCTTCCCTACGGGTGATAGGAGAAAATGTGGCTACATGATCATAGGTGAATATGAGGCACCAGAAATTAAAAAGCTTGAAGGTGAGCATCTTGCTTTATAATCAGCTGAAAAGCTGCTGATAGAAAAGCAATCACCAGTGAAGATATTCTTCAAGGCTACTGTCCTTTGCATGCAAGTGTTAGTCACATAGCCCACTAGGCTCTTCTGTCCATGAAATTCTCCAGACAAGAATACTGAAGTGGGTAGCCATTCCCTTCTCCAGGAGATCTTCCTGACTCAGAGAAAGAACCTGCATTGCCTGAGTTTTCTGCATTGTAGTTGGATTCTTTACTGATGATCTGTTGGGGAAGCCCATTTCTTTTGCATAGTGATACACTAACTGTGCTGTGCCATACAGAAACTACCGTGCGTTTGAAAAGCAGTGAATTACAGTAGATACATCTTTTCTGTATCTAAAAACTGTATAGTAAAATTTAAGAATTTTTAAAAATTGAAAAACAACCTCACATCCTTTCCCATCATTTAACTTCATTGCCTATTTCTACATTGGTTTGATTATCTCATTTTCTGCCTGTTTTTCTCCTGTTTACCATACTCAACAACCTTTTAACTCCTATGAAAGTGAACATGAAAGTCACTCACTCATGTCGACTCTTTGTGACCCCATGGGTTGTAGTCCATGGAATTCTCCAGGCCAGAATACTGGAGTGGGTAGCCTTTCCCTTCTCCAGAGGATCTTCCCAAACCAGGGATCAAACCCACATCTCCCACATTGCAGGTGGATTCTTTACCAGCTGAGCCAAGAGGGAAGTCCAAGAATACTGGAGTGAGTAGCCTAGCCCTTCTCCAGTGGATCTTCCCGACCCAGGAAAAGAACTGGGGTCTCCTGCATTGCAGGTGGATTCGGTACCAAGTGAGCTATCAGGGAAGCCTTTTACTCCTATACAAATGCACAAGACAACAGGAAAAAGAATGCATTCAGAAGCAATACCTGTTTTCTGTAAAAAGTATTCTGCCTTTTTATCATTATGAATATTGTGTTCATATATACCAATATATGTGTAAGGATCTGTAAATCTACCTTTTTGGCCATTATGTACCTAATTTGGATTTTAAAAGTCCAGATAAGGGGACCATGTCTTCTTGATTGGCATTGGTTTTTAGCCCCCCACCCCCCACCAATTCTTTAAATAGTTATAGATGGTAAAGAGTCTGCCTGCAAAGCAGGAAACTTGAGTTCGATTTCTAGGTCAAGAGATTCCCCTGAAGAAGGGAATGGCAACCCACTCCCATATTCTTGCCTGGAGAATTCCTTGGACAGAGGAGCCTGGTGGGCTACAGTCCATGAGGTTGCAAAGAGTTGGACACGACTTAGTGACTCACACACACACATATGTAATTTTTTGTGGTAGTGAAATAAACATAAAATTTACTATTTTAATGAGTATATTCAGTGCATTAAATACATCACAATGTTGTGCAACAATTATCGGTATCTAGTCCCAGAATGTTAGTCACCACAAAAAAAAACCCTAAAACTGTTATGAACTGTGGTATTAGAGAAGACTCTTGAGAGTCCCTTGGACTGCAAGGAGATCCAACCAGTCCATCCTAAAGGGGATCAGCCCTGGGTGTTCATTGGAAGGACTGATGCTGAAGCTGAAATTCCAATAGTTTGGCCACCTGATGTGAAGAGCTGACTCATTGGGAAAGACCCTGATCCTGGGAAAGATTGAGGGCAGGAGGAGAAGGGGACGACAGAGGATGAGATGGCTGGATGGCATCACCAACTCAACGGTCATGGGTTTGGGTAGACTCCGGGAGTTGCTGATGGACAGGGAGGCCTGGCATGCTGTGGTTCATGGAGTCGCAAAGAGTCGGACATGACTGAGTGACTGAACTGAACTGAATCTCACCCCATCTTTCTGCTACCCCCAGCTTCTGGCAACCATTAATTTGCTTTCTAAGGATTTTCCTATTGTGGGGATTTCATATAAATGGAATTATACAGTATGACTTTTTGTGTCAATCCTTTCACTTAATATATTTTCAAAGTTCATATACATTATAGCATGTATCAGCAATTCATTCTTTTATATGGCTGAGTATGGTTTCATTGTATGGATATACTTATTTTGTGTATCTGTTCATCAGCTAAGAGTCATCTGAGTTGTTCCATCTGTTGACAGTTATAAAGAGTGCTTGCTACGTGCCTTCATGAATGCATTTTTGTTTGAACATCTGTTTTCAATTCTTTTTCAATTCCCAGGAGTGGAATCGTCAGGTCATATGGTATGTGTGGGTGCTTAATCCTATGGTATATTAGTCATATGGTATGTTGTATGTTTAATTCATTGAGAAACCATCAGATTGTTTCCAAAGCAGCTTATTCATTTGACATTCACACTGGTAAGGTACAAGGGCTCCCTAAGGTATGTTTCTACATGCTTGCTAATACTTGTTCTTTTTCTTTTTAAGTTATGGCCATTCTGGTGAAATGGTATCTCATTGTGATTTTGATTTAGCATTTGCCTAGTAACTAATGACTCTGAGTGTCTTTCCAAGTGTTTGGTTGGTTGGTTTTGTATCTTTGTCCTAATGTTTACTCAAGTCTTTGTCCATTGTATTAGATTCTCAGGGATCCTGCAATAAAGTACTACAAATTGATGTTCTATTTAAAACAATAGAAATGAATGGTCTCAATATTCTGGAGGTTAGAAGTCCAAAATGAAGGTGTTGGCAGGGCCATGTTCCCCTGGAAGTCTACAGTGGAGTACACTCCTGTCTCAGCTTCTGGCGGTTTGCTGGCAATCCTTAGCATTCTTTAATCTGCAGCTGCATCCTGCCAGTCCCCCATATGGAATTCTTGCTTTGAGTTGCCTTTGTCTAAGGACATGTCTTACAGTGTTAGGGGTCCACCCTATTACAGCATGACCTCATATTAAAAAATTATATCTGCAACAACCCTTATTTCCAAATCAGTCCTTCTTAGGACTTTCATGTATCTTTCTTGGGTGGAACACAGTTCAACCCACAACACCCATTTTTATTTTTATTTTTTATTTATTTATTTATTATTTTACTTTACAATTCTGTATTGGTTTTGCCATACATTGACATGAATCCAACACGGGTGTACATGCGTTCCCAAACATGAACCCCCCTCCCATCGCCCTCCCCACAACATCTCTCTGGGTCATCCCCGTGCACCAGCCCCAAGCATGCCGTATCCTGCATCAGACATAGACTGGCGATTCGATTCTTACATGATATTATACATGTTTCAATGCCATTCTCCCAAATCATCTCACCCTCTCCCTCTCCCTCTGAGTCCAAAAGTCTGCTATACACATCTGTGTCTTTTTTGCTGTCCTGCATACAGGGTCATCATTGCCATCTTTCTAAATTCCATATATATGTGTTAGTATACTGTATTGATGTTTTTCTTTCTGGCTTACTTCACTCTGTATAATCGGCTCCAGTTTCATCCATCTCATCAGAACTGATTCAAATGTATTCTTTTTAACGGCTGAGTAATACTCCATTGTGTATATGTACCACAGCTTTCTCATCCATTCATCTGCTGATGGACATCTAGGTTGTTTCCATGTCCTGGCTATTATAAACAGTGCTGCAATGAACATTGGGGTACATGTGTCTCTTTCAATTCTGGTTTCCTCAGTGTGTATGCCCAGCAATGGGATTGCTGGGTCATAAGGCAGTTCTATTTGCAATTTTTTAAGGAATCTCCACACTGTTCTCCATAGTGGCTGTACTAGTTTGCATTCCCACCAACAGTGTAGGAGGGTTCCCTTCTCTCCACACCCTCTCCAGCATTTATTGCTTGCAGATTTTTGGATCGCAGACATTCTGACTGGTGTGAAGTGGTACCTCATTGTGGTTTTGATTTGCATTTCTCTAATAATGAGTGATGTTGAGCATCTTTTCATGTGTTTGTTAGCCATCCGTATGTCTTCTTTGGAGAAATGTCTATTTAGTTCTTTGGCCCATTTTTTTATTGGGTCGTTTATTTTTCTGGAATTGAGCTGCAGGAGTTGCTTGTATATTTTTGAGATTAGTTGTTTGTCAGTTGCTTCATTTGCTATTATTTTCTCCCATTCAGAAGGCTGTGTTTTCACTTTGCTTATATTTTCCTTTGTTGTGCAGAAGCTTTTAATTTTAATTAGGTCCCATTTGTTTATTTTTGCTTTTATTTCCAGAATTCTGGGAGGTGGATCATAGAGGATCCTGCTGTGGTTTATGTTGGAGAGTGTTTTGCCTATGTTCTCCTCTAGGAGTTTTATAGTTTCTGGTCTTACATTTAGATCTTTAATCCATTTTGAGTTTATCTTTGTGTGTGGTGTTAGAAAGTGATCTAGTTTCATTCTTTTACAAGTGGTTGACCAGTTTTCCCAGCACCACTTGTTAAAGAGATTGTCTTTACTCCATTGTATATTCTTGCCTCCTTTGTCAAAGATAAGGTGTCCATATGTGTGTGGATTTTTCTCTGGGCTTCCTATTTTGTTCCATTGATCTATATTTCTGTCTTTGGCCCAATACCATACTGTCTTGATGACTGTGGCTTTGTAGTAGAGCCTGAAGACAGGCAAGTTGATTCCTCCAGTTCCATTCTTCTTTCTCAAGATTGCTTTGGCTATTCGAGGTTTTTTGTATTTCCATACAAATCTTGAAATTATTTGTTCTAGTTCTGTGAAAAATATTGCTGGTAGCTTGATAGGGGTTGCATTGAATTTGTAGATTATTTTGGGTAGTATACTCATTTTCACTATATTGATTCTTCCGATCCATGAACATGGTATATTTCTCCATCTATTAGTGTCCTCTTTGATTTCTTTCATCAGTGTTTTATAGTTTTCTATATATAGGTCTTTAGTTTCTTTAGGTAGATATATTCCTAAGTATTTTATTCTTTTTGTTACAATGGTGAATGGAATTGTTTCCTTAATTTCTTTTTCTACTTTCTCATTATTAGTGTATAGGAATGCAAGGGATTTCTGTGTGTTGATTTTATATCCTGCAACTTTACTATATTCATTAATTAGCTCTAGTAATTTTCTCGTGGAGTCTTTAGGGTTTTTTATGTAGAGGATCATGTCATCTGCCAATAGTGAGTTTCACTTCTTCTTTTCCAATTTGGATTCCTTTTATTTCTTTTTCTGCTCTGATTGCTGTGGCTAAAACTTCCAGAACTATGTTGAATAGTAGTGGTGAAAGTGGGCACCCTTGTCTTGTTCCTGACTTTAGGGGAAATGCTTTCAATTTTTCACCATTGAGGATAATGTTTGCTGTGGGTTTGTCATATATAGCTTTTATTATGTTGAGGTATGTCCCTTCTATTCCTGCTTTCTGGAGAGTTTTTATCATAAATGAATGTTGAATTTTGTCAAAGGCCTTCTCTGCATCTATTGAGATAATCATATGGCTTTTATTTTTCAATTTGTTAATGTGGTGAATTACATTGATTGATTTGCGGATATTGAAGAATCCTTGCATCCCTGGGATAAAGCCTACTTGGTCATGGTGTATGATCTTTTTAATGTGTTGTTGGATTCTGATTGCTAGAATTTTGTTGAGGATTTTTGCATCTATGTTCATCAGTGATATTGGCCTGTAGTTTTCTTTTTTTGTAGTATCTTTGTCGGGTTTTGGTATTAGGGTGATGGTGGCCTCATAGAATGAGTTTGGAAGTTTCCCTTCCTCTGCAATTTTCTGGAAGAGTTTGAGCAGGATAGGTGTTAACTCTTCTCTAAATTTTTGGTAGAATTCAGCTGTGACGCCGTCTGGACCTGGGCTTTTGTTTGCTGGAAGATTTCTGATTACAGTTTCAATTTCCATGCTTGTGATGGGTCTGTTAAGGTTTTCTATTTCTTCCTGGTTCAGTTTTGGAAAATTGTACTTTTCTAAGAATTTGTCCATTTCTTCCAGGTTGTCCATTTTATTGGCATATAATTGCTGATAGTAGTCTCTTATGATCCTTTGTATTTCTGTGTTGTCTGTTATCTCTCCATTTTCATTTCTAATTTTATTGATTTGATTTTTGTCTCTTTGCTTCTTGATGAGTCTGGCTAATGGTCTGTCAATTTTATTTATCCTTTCAAAGAACCAGCTTTTGGCTTTGTTGATTTTTGCTATGGTCTCTTTTGTTTCTTTTGCATTGATTTCTGCCCTAATTTTTAAGATTTCTTTCCTTTTACTAACTCTGGGGTTCTCCAGTTCTTCCTTTTCTAGTTGCTTTAGGTGTAGAGTTAGGTTATTTATTTGACTTTTTTCTTGTTTCTTGAGGTATGCCTGTATTGCTATGAACTTTCCTCTTAGCACTGCTTTTATAGTGTCCCACAGGTTTTGGGTTGTTGTGTTTTCATTTTCATTAGTTTCTATGCATATTTTGATTTCTTTTTTGATTTCTTCTGTGATTTGTTGGTTATTCAGCAGCATGTTGTTCAGCCTCCATATGTTGGAATTTTTAATAGTTTTCCTCCTGTAATTGAGATCGAATCTTAGTGCATTATGGTCAGAAAAGATGCTTGGAATGATTTCGATTTTTTTGAATTTATCAAGGTTATATTTATGGCCCAGGATGTGATCTCTCCTGGAGAAGGTTCCATGAGCACTTGAGAAAAGGTGAAATTCATTGTTTTGGGGTGAAATGTCCTATAGATATCAATTAGGTCTAACTGGTCTAATGTATCATTTAAAGTTTGCGTTTCTTTGTTAATTTTCTGTTTAGTTGATCTGTCCATAGGTGTGAGTGGGGTATTAAAGTCTCCCACTATTATTGTGTTGTTGTTAATTTCCCCTTTCATACTTGTTAGCATTTGTCCTACATATTGCGGTGCTCCTATATTGGGTGCATATATATTTATAATTGTTATGTCTTCTTCTTGGATTGATCCTTTGATCATTTTGTAGTGGCCTTCTTTGTCTCTTTTCACAGCCTTTGTTTTAAAGTCTATTTTATCGGATATGAGTATTGCCACTCCTGCTTTCTTTTGGTCTCTATTTGCATGGAATATCTTTTTCCAACCCTTCACTTTCAGTCTGTATGTGTCCCTTGTTTTGAGGTGGGTCTCTTGTAAGCAGCATATAGAGGGGTCTTGTTTTTGTATCCATTTGGCCAGTCTTTGCCTTTTGGTTGGGGCATTCAATCCATTTACATTTAAGGTAATTATTGATAAGTATGATTCCGTTACCATTTACTTTATTATTTTGGGTTCGGGTTTATACTCCCTTTTTGTGTTTCCTGTCTAGAGAATATCCTTTAGAATTTGTTGGAGAGCTGGTTTGTTGGTGCTGAATTCTGTCAGCTTTTGCTTGTCTGTAAAGCTTTTGATTTCTCCTTCGTATTTGAATGAGATCCTTGCTGGGTACAGTAATCTGGGCTGTAGGTTATTTTCTTTCATCACTTTAAGTATGTCTTGCCATTCCCTCCTGGCCTGAAGAGTTTCTATTGAGAGATCAGCTGTTATCCTTATGGGAATCCCCTTGTGTGTTATTTGTTGTTTTTCCCTTGCTGCTTTTCATAGATGTTCTTTGTGTTTGATCTTTGTTAATTTGATTAATATGTGTCTTGGGGTGTTTCGCCTTGGTTTTATCCTATTTGGAACTCTCTGGGTTTCTTGGACTTGGGTGATTATTTCCTTCCCCATTTTAAGGAAGTTTTGAACTATTATCTCCTCAAGAATTTTCTCATGGTCTTTCTTTTTGTCTTCTTCTTCTGGGACTCCTATAATTTGAATGTTGGAGCGTTTCATATTGTCCTGGAGGTCTCTGAGATTGTCCTCATTTCTTTTAATTCGTTTTTCTTTTTTCCTCTCTGATTCATTTATTTCTACCATTCTATCTTCTACTTCACTAATCCTATCTTCTGCCTCCGTTATTCTACTATTTGTTGCCTCCAGAGTGTTTCTGATCTCATTTATTGTGTTATTCATTGTATATTGACTCTTTTTTATTTCTTCTAGGTCCTTGTTAAACCTTTCTTGCATCTTCTCAATCCTTGTCTCTAGGCTATTTATCTGTGATTCCATTTTGATTTCAAGATTTTGGATCATTTTCACTATCAATATTTGGAATTCTTTCTCAGGTAGATTCCCTATCTCTTCCTCTTTTGTTTGGTTTGGTGGGCATTTCTCCTGTTCCTTTACCTGCTGAGTATTCCTCTGTCTCTTCATCTTGGTTATATTGCTGCATTTGGGATGGCCTTTTTATATTCTGGGAATTTGTGTTGTTCTCTTTATTGTGGAGCTTCCTCACTGTGGGTGGGGTTGTATCAGTGGCTCGTCAAGGTTTCCTGGTTAGGGAGGCTTGTGTTGGAGGTCTGGTGGGTGGAGCTGGGTTTCTTCTCTCTGGAGTGCAGTGGAGTGACCAGTAATGGGTTATGAGATGTCTAAAGTTTTGGAGTAACTTTGAGCTGCCTGTATATTGAAGCTCAGGGGTGTGTTCCTGTGTTGCTGGAGAATTTGTGTGATATGTCTTGCTCTGGAACTTGTTGGCCCTTGGGTGGAGCTTGGTTTCAGTGTAGGTATGGAGGCGTTTGATGAGCTCCTATTGCTTAATGTTCCCTGAATTCAGGAGTTCTCTGATGTTCTCAGGCTTTGGACTTAAGCCTCCTGCTTCTGGTTTTCGGTTTTATTTTTACAGTGGTCTCTAGACTTCTCCATCTATACAGCACTGATGATAAAACATCTAGGTTAAAGATGAAAAGTTTCTCCACATTGGGGGACACCCAGAGAGGTTCACTGAGTTACATGGAGAAGAGAAGAGGGAGGGGGTAGTTAGAGGTGACTGGAATGAGATGCGGTGAGATCAAAAGAGGAGACAGCAAGCTAGTCAATAGTCACTTCCTTATGTGTGCTCCATAGTCTGGACCGCTCAGAGGTATTCATGGAGTTATACAGGGAAGAGGAGAGGGAGGAAGTAGACAGAGGTGGCCAGGAGGGTAAGAGAGAGGAATGAAAAGGAGAGAGACAAATCCAGTCAGTAATCAGTTCCTTAGGACAACACCCATTTTTAATTGGGACTTTATCTTTTGTTGTTGACTTGTGAAATTTCTTTATACAGTCTGCTGCTGCTAAGTCACTTCAGTCATGTCTGACTCTGTGCAACCCCATAGATGGCAGCCCACCAGGCTCCGCCGTCCCTGGGATTCTCCAGGCAAGAACACTGGAGTGGGTTGCCATTTCCTTCTCCAATGCATGAAAGTGAAAAGTGAAAGTGAAGTCATTCGGTCATGCCCGACTCTTAGTGACCCCATGGACTGCAGCCTACCAGGCTCCTTCATCCATGGGATTTTCCAGGCAAGAGTACTGGAGTGGGTTGCCATTGCTAGACTTGATATACAGGTATTTTCTCTAATTCTGTAGATTATCTCTCTTGAAAATGTCCTTTGCACAAAAGTTTTTAGTTTTGCCAAAGTCAAATTAATTTTTCTTGCTTGTGTTTTTAGTGTTATAGCTAAGAAACCATTGCCAAATCTAAGATCATGAAGATTTTATGCCTATGTTGCCTTCTGAGAGTTTGAAATTTGAACTCTTACATTTATTAACAGATCTTTGATCTGTTTGGATTTAGTTTTTTGTCAATGGCATGAAGTAAGTGTCCAACTTCATTTTTTGACTGTGGAATCCACTTGTCCCACTACCACTTCTTGAACAGACTGTTCTCTCTTCATTAAAAGGTCTCAGCACCCTTGTCAAAAATTAAAAGAACAAAGACTACGTGTGTATTTGGGGCTCTCAATTTTATTCTGTTAAGCTACATGTTTATCCTTATGCTAGTACCTATTTTGGGGACCTTGTAGTTGTCAGTACCAATGTTTCCATTACCATAGTAAATAAATAAGTTTCAATATTAGGACCATTCCTCTTTTTCAGCACTGTGTGTATGTGTTAATCACTCGTTTGAGTCTGATTCTTTGTGACTCCATGGACTGTAGCCCACCAGGCTCCTCTATCAGTGGAATTCTCCAGGCAAGAGTACTGGAGTGGGTCGCCATTCCCTTCTCCAGGGGATCTTCCCAACCTAGGGATCAAATCTGGGTCTCCCACATTGCACACAGATTCATTGCCATCTAAGCCACCAGGGAAGCCTTTTTCAACATTGCTTTGGCTATTCAGGGCCCCTTGCAATTCCATGTGAATTTTGGAACCAGCTTGCTTATTTTTGCAAAAAGCCCAAACACTGATGGATTTTAATAGGTATTGCATTAAACCTGCAGATTGCTTTGGAGAATACTGCCATCTTAACAATATTGTTTTCCAATAAATGAACACAGGATGGTTTTTCCATTTAGTTAGGTGTTCTTTAATTTTTTACAGCAATGTTTTGTATTTTTAGGTCCTTGACTAAAATTTATTCCAAGGTATCTTACTCTCTTTGGCACTACCTTAAATGGAATTTTTATTAATTTCCACTTCAGAATGTTCATTGTTAAATGTATAGAAATACATCTGATTTTTGCATGTTGACCATGTATCCTGTAATTTTGATGAAGTCATTTAAATTTTAAAAACAATTTCTTTAGGATATGTTTAATATGTAGAGATCATGTCATCTGTTAAGAAAGATATTGTTTTGGTCTTCATTTCAAATTTGGTTGTCTTATTTCATTTTTCTGGCTAGAACATCAGTACAATGTTGAAAAGAATTGGTGAAAGTGGGGTCCTCTCCTGTTCCTTAGGGGGAGAGCTTTATTAAGCCTTCCACTGTTCAGGATAATGCTACCTCTGTGTTTTTCACAAATATCCTTTATCAGGCTGAAGAAGTTTTCTTCTAACTTGTAATATTAAGACTTTTTAGAACAAAAGGGTATTGAATTTTGTCAAATGATTTTCCTTCATCAACTAATGTTATTATGTAGCTTTCCTGCCTTCTTCTTATTAATGTGATCTGTTGTTTACACTGATTTTTTTCTAAACTCAGTTAAACCACCTTTACATTGCCAGAATAAACTCCGTTTGGTCATACTGTATCAAATCTTTAATATGCTGTTGGATTAGACTTGCTGATATTTTGTTGAGCATTTCTGCATTTTTTTCCCCAAAAACATTTTTATTTATTTATTTTACTTTACAATACTGTATTGGTTTTGCCATACATCAACATGAATCCGACATGGTTGTACATGAGTTCCCAATCCTGAACCCTCCTCCCACCTCCCTCCCATACCATCTCTCTGGGTCATCCCAGTGCACTAGCCCCAAGCATCCTGTATCCTGCATCAAACCTAGACTGGCAATTCATTTCTTATATGATATTATACATGTTTCAATGCCATTCTCCCAAATCATCCCACCCTCACCCTCTCCCACAGAGTCCAAAAGTTTGTTCTATACATCTGTGTCTCTTTTGCTGTCTTGCATACAGGGATATCGTTACCATCTTTCTAAATTCCATATATATGCATTAGTATACTGTATTGGTGTTTTTCTTTCTGGCTTACTTCACTCTGTATAATCGGCTCCAGTTTCATCCACCTCATTAGAACTGATTCAAATGTATTCTTTTTAATGGCTGAGTAATACTCCATTGTGTATATGTACCACAGCTTTCTTATCCATTTTTCTGCTGATGGACATCTAGGTTACTCCATGTCCTGGCTATTATAAACAGTGCTGTGATGAACATTGGGGTACACATGTCTCTTTCATTTCTGGTTTCCTCGGTGTGTATGCCCAGCAGTGGGATTGCTGGGTCATAAGGCAGCTCTATTTGCAATTTTTTAAGGAATCTCCACACTGTTTTCCATAGTGGCTGTACTAGTTTGCATTCCCACCAACAGTGTAAGAGGGTTCCCTTTTCTCCACACCCTCTCCAGCATTTATTGCTTGTAGACTTTTGGATACCAGCCATTATGACTGGTGTGAAGTGGTACCTCATTGTGGTCTTGATTTGCATTTCTCTGATGAGTGACGTTGAGTATCTTTTCATGTTTGTTAGCCATCTGTATGTCTTCTTTGGAGAAATGTCTATTTAGTTCTTTGGCCCATTTTTTGATTGGGTCATTTATTTTTCTGGAGTTGAGCTGCATGAGTGGCTTGTATATTTTTGAGATTAGTTGTTTGTCAGTTGCTTCATTTGCTATTATTTTCTCCCATTCTGAAGGCTGTCTTTTCACCTTGCTTATAGTTTCCTTTGTTGTGCAGAAGCTTTTAATTTTAATTAGATCCCATTTATTTTTGCTTTTATTTCCAGTATTCTGGGAGGTGGGTCATAGAGGATCCTGCTGTGATTTATGTCGGAGAGTGTTTTGCCTATGTACTCCTCTAGGAGTTTTATAGTTTCTGGTCTTACATTTAGATCTTTAATCCATTTTGAGTTAATTTTTGTGAATGGTGTTATAAAGTGTTCTAGTTTCATTCTTTTACAAGTGGTTGACCAGTTTTCCCAGCACCATTTGTTAAAGAGATTGTCTCTTCTCCATTTTATATTCTTGCCTCCTTTGTCAAAGATAAAGTGTCCATAGGTGTGTGGATTTATCTCTGGGCTTTCTACTTTGTTCCATTGATCTATATTTCTGTCTTTATGCCAGTACCATACTGTCTTGATGACTGTGGCTTTGTAGTAGAGCCTGAAGTCAGGCAGGTTGATTCCTCCAGTTCCATTCTTCTTTCTCATTTCTCATAAGGAATTCTGGTCTATAATTTTATTATAATGTCTTTTCCTGGTTTTAGTATCAGGGTAAATGCTGGCCACTGTAAAATTAGTAGGAAGTATTCACTCATCTATTTTTGACAAAGAGTTCAAGAAGGATTAGTATTCACTTTTCTTCATTGGTGAAGTCTACCAAGTTCTTGATGGCATCTGGTATTGCATTTTTATTTACTGAGAACTTTAAAAAACTGCTGATTTTCTGGTTACAGGTCTGTTCAGATTTATCTTCTTGATTCACTTTTGGTAATTATGTTTCTAGGAATTTGTCTTTATCATCTAGGTTATTTAATTTATAGTTGTACAGTTGTTTATAGTACTTTTTATAATTTCTGTAGGGTAGGTGTTAACGTTTCCACTTTCATTTCTGATTTTGGTAATTATAGGTTTTTTTTGTTGTGTGTTTTTTTTTTACTTAGTCTGAAAAGGTCAACCAAACTGACAAACCTTTAACTAAAGAATCAAGTTTTGGTTTCCTTGACCTTTTCTATTGTTTCTCTATTCTCTGTTTCTCCTTTAGTCTTTATTATTTCGTTCTTTCTGTTACCTTTGGACTCAGATTGCTATTCTTTTTCTAGTTCGTTAAGCTAAAAAGTTAGGGTACTGGTTTGACATGTTTAAAATACAGACATTATGACTGTAAATATCTGACTGTTGTTTTCACTGCATCCTCTAAGTTTTGGTATAAAGTATTTTTTGCTTTCATTCAAGTATTCTCTAATTTCCTCTGTAATATTTTTTTTCCTTTGATCCACTCACTGGTTGCTTAAGAGTGTGCCATTTAATTCCATGTAGAATTCTTCATTGACCCTTGAACAGTGTAGGTTTGAATTGCATAAGTCTGCTTATACACAGATTTTTCAATAGTAAATAGTAAACAGTACTACATGGCCTGTGGTTGGTTGAATCCCTGGATACAGAGGGCTGACTATAATTTATATGCTGATTAATCCCTGCCTTGTTCAAGTGTCAACTAACTGTGAGTTTTCTAGTTTTCCTTCTTTTACTGATTTTTTGGTTGGTTTCATTCCATTGTGGTTGGAGAAGGTATTTTGTATTATTTTAATATTTTAAAAATTACCAAGACTTTTCTAAAACAGTCTATCAGTTCAGTTTGTTGCTCAGTCGTGTCCCCCTCTTTGTGACCCCATGGACTGCAGCACGCCAGGCTTCCCTGTCCATCACCAGTTCTCAGAGCTTGCTCAAACTCATGTCCATCAAGTTGGTGATGCCATCCAACCATCTCATCTCATCCTCTGCTGTCCATAGTCTATACTGGAGAATATTACCTGTGAACTGGGGAAGAATGTGTATCATGCTGGTATTGAGTGCTGTGTATATGTTAGGACTTACTGGCTTATAGCAGTGTTTTTGTTTTCTATTGGCCTTTTTATCTTTGGTTACCATTTGCATGGAATATTGTTTTCCACCTATTCATTTTGACATATTTGTATCTTTGGATATAAAGTGAGTTTCTTATAATCAGCATATAGTTAGATCATATACACACATATATATTTAATTTTAAAAAATTACAAAGTATAGTGAACAATATTTTATGTCCCTGAAATCTTTTCTGAATATATAGGGTCAAACTTGGTGACTCTAAGTAGAAGAATATTAGATATCCAATCTCAGAAAAGTACTTTTCTACATGTACCATACAATTTTTTTGTATTCCCCTTACTAAAAAAAAGTGTGTATTAGGAGGAGAGGAAAAAGAGGAAAGAAAAAAAAAAAGAATTAATACAAGGCAACATTGATCTGTAACGTATTTCATGTGTACATTATGTTTCAATTTCACTATACACTGCAGTGTGTTTACCACCAAAAGTTTAGTTTCCATCCATCACCATACCATTGACCCCAATTACCCATTTCATCCTCCCCCACCTAACTCCCTCTTTTCCTCTGGTAGACACTAATCTTTTCTCTGTATCTGTGTTTGTTTTTTTCATTTATTTTTATATTCCACATATGAATGAAATTACATGGTATTCACTTGATGCTGTTGGACTTACTTCACTTGGCATAATACTCTCTAGCTTCATGTCATGTCAAGATTTTATCCTTTTTAAGGCTTATCTGTGTTCTCTTGTATATATGTGTGTATGTGTTATACACACCCATGACATCTTTATCCATTCATCCATCACTGGGTACCTGGGTTGTTTCCATAGCTGGTCTGTTGTAAATAATGCTACAATGAATATAGAGGTGCATATGTTTTCAAGTTCCTGGTTTTGTATCTGTGCCTGAATACCCCAAAGGTGAGTACTGGATTATATAGTAGTTATATTCTTACTTTTTTGAGGAAGCTCCATACTGTTTTCCAAGTGGTTACACCAGTTTACATTTGACTAACAATATATGAGGGTTCCTTTTGCTCCACATCCTCTCCAACATTTGTTATTTCTTACCTTTTTGGTAATAGCCGTTCTGATGGGTGTGAGGTGATATATCATTGGGGTTTTGATTTGCATTTCCCTAGTAAGTAGTGATGTTCAACATCTTTTCATGTGCCTGTTAGCCATCTGTGTCTTATTTAGAAAAATGTTTATTCAGATCTTCTGCACATGGTTTTGTTTTTTTTTTTGTTATGCTGCTGCTGCTAAGTCACTTCAGTCGTGTCCGATTCTGTGCGACCCCAGAGACGGCAGCCCAGCTCCTACGTCCATGGGATTTGCCAGGCAAGAGTACTAGAGTGGGTTGCCATTGCCTTCTCCTTTTTGTTACGAGTTATTTCTAAATTTGGGATAATAACACCTTATCAGATATGACTTGCAAATATCTTATTTGCTACATTCTTTTGTTGATGATTTCCTTTACTGTACAGAAGCTTTTTTTATTTTTTTTTTAAATTTATTTATTTTTTATTTTACTTTACAATTCTGTATTGGTTTTGCCATACATTGACATGAATCCACCACGGGTGTACATGCGTTCCCAAACCTGAACCCCCCTCCCACCCCCCTCCCCACAACATCTCTCTGGGTCATCCCCGCGTACCAGCCCCAAGCGTGCCATATCCTGCATCGGACACAGACTGGCAATTCGATTCTTACCTGATATTATACATGTTTCAATACCATTCTCTCAAGTCATCTCACCCTCTCCCTCTCCCACTGAGTCCAAAAGTCCGTTATACACATCTGTGTCTTTTTTGCTGTCCTGCATACAGGGTCATCATTGCCATCTTTCTAAATTCCATATATATGTGTTAGTATACTGTATTGGTGTTTTTCTTTCTGGCTTACTTCACTCTGTATAAATTTATTTTTGCTTTTGTTTCCCTTGCCTGAAGAGCCATAGCCAGAGAGATATTGCTAAACCTAAGTCAAGGAACATACTGCCTGTTTTCTTCAAGCAATTTTATATGGTTTTAATCTTACATTCATCTTTAATCTATTTTGAGTTAGTTTTTATGTATGGTACAAAAAAATAGTCATTTCTTTTTCATGCAGCTGTCCAGTTTTTCAACACCATTTATTGAAGAGATAATTCTTTCTACATTGTATGTTCTTGTTCCTTTGCTGTAAGTTAAATGTCCCTGTGTGTCTGGGCTTATTTCTGAACTCTAAATTCTCTTCCATTGATCTTTCCATCTGTTTTTTGACAATACTGTGCTGTATTGTTTGCTATAACTTTTTAGTATAATTTGTAATTAGGGAGTGTGATATCTCCTTTCTTTTTTTCCCCCCAGAATTCCTTTTTCCAAGGTCTTTTGTGGTTCCATACATATTTTTGGATTTTATTTCTATAAAAATTGTTATTGGGATTTTGATAAGGATTTCATAGAATCTGTAGATTGCTTCAAGTAATATGGAAATTTCATAATGTTAATTCTTCCAATCCATGAGCACAAAATATCTTTCTACAGTGTTTAGTGTACAGGTATTTGACCACCTTTGTTTGACTTTTCGGTATTCTTTTGGTGTGATTGTAAATGACATTGTTTTCTTAATTTCTCTTTCAGTGAGTTCGTATTCATTTATTATGTTTAGTGGTGTTTTTGATGGAGTCTTGATGGCCACAGCTGTGGGTTTGTCATATATGGCCTTTGTTATGTTTAGGTATTCTTCCATACCTGTTGTGAGTTTTTTTAATCATAAATAGATTTTGAATCTTATCAAAAGCTTTTTTTGCATTACTGAGATGGTGATATGCTTTTGTTTTCTTTTTTTTTTTTTAACGTTGTATCATGTTGGTTGATTTGTAAATACTGAATCATTCTTACATTCCTAGAATAAACCCCACTTGATCATGGCTATAATCTTTTAAATTTAGTATTGTACTTGGTTCACTAATAATTTTGTTTGGGAGTTTTGCATCAGTGTTCATATTTGTGTTGTCTTTGTCTGGTTTTGTTATAAGGTAATATTGGCCTTGTAATTTGAGTAGGAAGCATTCACTCCTCTTCAGTTGTTTTGGAAGTGTTTGAGAAGGATGGTTAATGTTCTCTGAATGTTTGGTAGAATTCACCTGTGAAGCTGCCTGATCTTGAGCTTTACTATTTGGGGAGGTTTTGATTACTGTTTCAGTCTCCTTACTAGTAATTGATCTACTCAGGTCTTCTATTCCTTCTGTACTTAGTTCTGGAAGTTTGTAAGATACAACAAACTTACCCATTTTTCCCAGGTTGTCCCGATTTGTTGGTATATAGTTGTTCATAGAATTCTTCATAACTTTTCATGTTACTGTGGTATCCACTGTAATTTCTCCTGTTTCAGATTTTTTATTTATCTGAGCTTTCTCAATTTTTTCTTAGTGAGTCTAGTCAAAACTGTCAGTTTTATCTTTTCAAAGAAACAGCACTTAGGTTTCATTGATCTTTTCTATTGTGATTTTAGTTTTTATTTCATTAATTTCTGCTCTGATCTTAGTTCCTTCTAACTCTAGGCTTTTTTTTTTTTTTAAGCTGTTGTTGTTTTGGGTTCTGTTTCTGGTTCCTTTAGGTGTAAGTTTGTTAGTGTTTCTTGTTTCATGAAGTAGGCCTATGTAGCCATAAACTTCACCCTTAATGCCACTTAAGCTGTATCTCATAGTTTGGTATCACATTTTCATTTTTACTGGTCATTTTTAAAATTCTACTTTTGAGTTATTAGTTGTTCAGTAGTATATTGTTCAGTTTCCACATATTTGTGATACTTTTCCAGCTTTTTTATGCAGTTGATTTTTAGTTTCATACCATTATATTGGAAAAGATACTTGATATGATTTCAAACTTATTAAATTTACTGAGACTTGTTTTGTGTCTCACTGTATGGTCTATCCTTGAATGTTCCATACATACTTGGGCATTTTTATTCTGTTGCATTTGGATAGAATGTTCTGTATAAATCTGTTATGTCATCCTGGACTAATTGTTTATTTAAGGCCACTCTTGCCTTGTTGATTTTCTATCTGGATCATATACCATTGATTTAAGTGGTGTCTAAAGCCCCTACTTCTATTGTGTTGCTGTCAATATTTTCTTTACTGTTATTACTTTATATATTTTGATGTTCCTATGTTAGGTGTATATATGGTAATAAATGCTATGTTTTCTTGAAAATTTTTCCTCTTTATATAATGTCCATCTTTGTCTATGTTATACTTTTTGGCTTAAAGTTGGTGTTGTCTGAGAGTGGCTACACCTGCTTTGTTTTGGCTACTATTCAGAGGATCATCTTCCATCCTTGCACTTTGAGCCTGTTTGTCTTTAGAGCTGAGATGAATCTTGTAAAGGTAGCAGATAGTTGGCTTTATTTTTTTTTTAAATCCACATAGACAGCATGTGTTTTTTTGGCAAGTTCAAAAAACATGTTCATTTAGGGGGATTATTGATAAATGAGGAATTAGTAATGTCATTTCACTTTTTATTTTCTGGTTGCTCGATAAATCCATTTCTGTTTCTGTAACTTTAATTTGGTGGTTTTCTATGTCTTTATCAGTTTCCTCTTTTTAAATATTTTGTGTCTCTACTCTAGGTGTGTTTTGTGGTTATCATGAGGTTTGCATAAAATTTCTCATAAACTAGTCCTTTGCTGATAGCATCTTTATTTGCCTCTACAAGTGCAATTCTATTCTTTCTCTGATGTTTTTGTTGATTCAAATGATCCTTTTGTGTTCTGGTACCAAATTAAGGTATCCATAGTTATTTTTATACTTTTTCTCCCTTTAATTTTTATGCTATAATTGTTTCACAACCTGTTCTCATACAGAGTTTCAGTTTTCTGTCTCTGTCCACCTCAGTTTTATGTACTTTAGCCTTTTTCCTTTCAGATGGAACTTTCAATGCTTCTTTATAAGGCAAGTCTAGTGGAGATTAACTACCTTGGCTTTTGTTCATCTGGAACTCTTCTATTTCACATCTGAAGAATGCCTTTGCTTAACAGTATTCTTGGCTGACAGTTTTTCTTTTGATATTTTGATTCTATCATTCCATTCTCTCCTAGCCTATAGAATTTCTGCTGGGAAGTCAGCTGATAGCCTAATGGGAATTCCTTTGTAGGTTACTGTCTTTTTTCCTCTGGCTGCTTTTAAAATTCTTTGTCATTGACTTTTGCCAGTTGCAGTCTTCCTAACCCGGGGATTTAACCTGCATCTCTCACATTGCAGGAAGATTCTTTACCATGTAAGCCACTAGGGAAGCCCAGTGTGTACTGGAGGCCTTTTTGTGTTGAAATAATTAGGTGTTCTCTTAGCTTCATGAATTTTATATACAGTTGCTTCCCCAGAATTTGGAAGTTACCAGCTAATATTTCCTGAAACGAACTCTGTGCTCTTCTTCTTCTGGATACCCATTATTTTCATGCCGTTCTTTCCTAGCAGAGTCAAATAGTTGTCATAAAATTAGATTTAAAAAATATTCTCCTCTACCTGAATCATTTCTGGAGTTCTATCTTAAAGCAGACCATGTAAAACAGAAAATTAGCAACTCATTCCCAATGTTTTCAAATATGATCTTCATCTGTTTCTTCAGCTCCAGAATTTAAGAGTTTAAATCTGGTAAAGTGTTCTTTCTGTTCATTAATCTGATTCTTGAGCTCATTGAACTGCCTTTCTTATTTTTCTTATAGCTTGTTTCTTCATGACAACTATTTTTAATTCTCTTAGATTGCAGTCTTCTGTGACTTGAAGTTTGGCTTCTGGAGAATTGTCATTTTTCTCTTTGTGACACTGTTACCATGGTTTTTCACTGTGCCTGATAAGTTGTTCCTCTGCCAGTGTATTTTGAAGTAGGAAATACTTTTCTTCTTTAGGTAAAGCTTGCCTTTTACTCTGATTTTAACAATTCAGCAAGTTGATAGCTAGAGGCCTTTGTTTTTCAGTAGGTTGCATGATAGCACAAGTTACTGGTTTCTTCTACCCGGACTGCCTGTGGCTATGCTTGAGAATCAGTACTTTTTACTTCATGGTGTTTGATAGGTCTCTTAGGTCTCAAAGACTTTGCTCATTTGTCCTTCATTCTTTTTGGTTTTATTCCTCAGACTGGATCATTTCAGTACATCTCTCTGTTCTGCTGTTGAGTCCCTCTAATGAATTTTTCAATTATGGTATTTTTTAGTTTCATGATTTGTATTTGATTCCTTTAATAATTTCTATTTCTTAATTCATAGTCTGAGACATTGCTAACCTTGTTTCCTTTAGCTAATGGTTTCATTTAGCTCTCTGAATATGTTACAGACAGGTGGAGTCTTTATCTAGTAAGTCCAATGTCTGTGATTTCTCAAGGATAGTTTTCTGCTAATTTTTTTCTTTCCTGTGAATAGACTGCTTTCTTATTGTATGCTTTTTTGAAATTGCTCATTTTAAATACTAAAATATGGCAACTCTGGAAATTAAATTCTGCTCCCTCTCCAGAGCTTCTGCTGCTTATTGTAGGTTGAACTTCTTTAGTGACTTTCCAAAATTTTTTTGTAAAAACTGCATGTGGCAAGTGAAGCTTCTATTTCATTAATGGTCAGCTAGTGGTGCGACAGAGCTTTCCTTAAATGCTTAAAGTCAAAAAGAAAAGAAAATGAGAGAAAATACCCTCCTGGTCTTTGCAGATTGACCGTGTTTGTTGCCCCTTCAACACTTACTTAGGGTTTACAGCTCCACTTTGGCCTCCAATTCCTGCTTGGGCTTCGGTGTAAAGACTGGCAAGAGGTAAAAGCTGAAGGTCTTTGCACATTTTTTATGAAGATGTAACCTGCCCTGGGTTACTGGCGGGGCCTTCTAGATTCCTTAGAATATGAGGGTGCTTTCTGAAGCCCTTATTCCCCAGAGTACGTCACCCCTAGTTTTCCGGCCAGGCTTTCAACTCTGTGTGTGTGTTGTTGCAGCTATTATCGTTTGCCTGGGCGGCAGCAGCATGTTCATTTACCTTCAGAGTTTTTAGAGAAACACTCTTTGTGTGCAGCCCTTTTGCTACCCTGTGATTTCTGAGTTAGGTGAAACAAAGCCAAGCCCCTTGCCTCAGTTTTCCTAGAAGCCTCCAGAAAAGAGAACAAACACTTCCTTAGGAACAAGGTCCTTTCTCCTTCCTCAGAACCAGATGCCCACGCCAGGAAGACAAGCTGCCATTTTTTTGAGGCTGACTAGGGCAGAAGGCTGAGGAAAAGTAAGATGAAATGCCATTAAACTATCCTCCTGGGTTTCAGTTTTTATTTTTTTATTTTTTAAGCATTTACTTGGCTCCTATAAGACTTAAACTACTTTACAGGCTTTCAACAAAATTAACAACAGCCAGTTTTTCCAGTGTTTCTATGGAGGGGCTAGGTCCCTAGAGTTCCTCATTATGCTACTTTTGTTGGCATATATACATGTTTTTAATGGAAGTAGATGCACCAACATTTGGGTCAATGTAACATCGCTTTCCTATTAGTCTGAATATGTGATCCTTTATTAAAACTTTGTGTACTTATACTCTAGTTATATCATAAACATATCCATATAGTCCAGAAAAATAAGTAGGTAAAGAAGGAACATGGAAAATGACAGATGTGCTTATGAATCATATAAGGAAATTTAGGGGTGGATTCATGTACATACTTGTACCCTTTGAGTATAACTGGCTACTATGCTCACCCGTTTTCCACTATTAGAAGTCATTTTGGCTTCCTGCTGGAATAGGAAAAACATCTTGTTTTAATGTTTTAAACTTACTGAATTCTGTGGACTCTGAGGAACATTAAGTCTCTAAGAGGCCACTCAAATGTTTTGACCCTAGAGGCCAGAGCTCATGCGTTTGCCCCATAAACCAGTCTTTCTTGAAGCACAATGTTCAGTGTCTTTGATCTTGGTATAGAGTAACCACTCTCTTCGTGTACCTTTGTGGGAGGTTCTCCTAATAGCAAGAAAGGGAATACTCGACAAGCTCTTTGGTTATAAGTTCTCATCTCCCCAAATCACCACGCTTGCTGAATGATAAGTGACAAGGATATTCCTTCACATGACAGAAAAAGAAAAATTAGAGTAAACACACATTATTGGGCTTACTCATGTGAATATCTAACGTAAGGAACAATGTGCTGAGGAAAATGGAACACTTTATTCAATAGATGTTATTATATTAATAGATGAAATTTTCATATTAAGATTTAAATGGAATTTTACTCCTTTAGATGGAATTTTATATTAAGATTTTTCTCTCCAACTGAATAGGCGAGTTAATTCCTTTTATTCTAACTGGAGATGGTTAAGCATAAAATCTGTTTTTAAGGGAGACTTCCATGCAGTGAATCTAGCTGAAGTACCACTGACAGATATAATACACCACATACAGATTCATTTTTCAATTTAAATTATTTGACAAAAGTGAAGATATCTTATGTTTTCTATGTGATTTTCCACATGCTACATTCTGAAAACAGACATTTCAGCTACTTCCTGTAGTTTTGGCTGTAGCACTTTCCAGGAATGACTTATTTTGAGGCAGACTTTTTTCCTTTCCCTAATTCAATAATTGCCTACTACAAAGCAACAGCTTTTCAAGCTGAAACTCAGGGTGGGGAGGGGGGGTAGTCATAGGTGGCATATATTTAATATTTGGAGAAAATTACAGAATATAGGCTAGAAATTTTTTACTAATCTGGGATAGGGAAGTTCTCTTTACCTCAGTCACAGTGTCTGAGAACTAGCTGACTCTGGTCATAATTAAATTATTAGGCTTTATAATGGAGAAGGCAGTGGCACCCCACTCCAGTACTCTTGCCTGGAAAATCCCATGGATGGAGGAGCCTGGTGGGCTGCAGTCCATGGGGTTGCTAAGAGTCAGACACGACTGAGCGACTTCCCTTTCACTTTTCATTTTCATACACTGGAGAAGGAAATGGCAACCCACTCCAGTATTCTTGCCTGGAGAATCCCAGGGACAAAGGAGCCTAGTGGGCTGCCATCTATGGGGTCACACAGAGTCAGACATGACTGAAGTGACTTAGCAGCAGCAGCAGGCTTTATAAAGAGATTAGATGTGTGCTGTTAATAAGAATTTTGAGCTTTAAACGAACAAGCAAAAGTAGTTGTGTAAAATAAAGAAGCTTTTACTCAATGTAAAATTTGGCCTCAAACTCCCAATTTTGATGCTTGTCCTGAATAAACTTTAGAAAAGAGAAGAGTACTCTAATGGATTGAGATTTACAGGTCAAATGCTACCTAGGTGTAGACATTAAACAAATTATTATGATCACTTACTGCTTTCCCATAAATGCCATTCCAATACTGAACTGATCATTTTGTGTACAGGAACTGGGAGAGTAAATGTGATTTTTAATAACAGATTTTGGGAGCATGTGTTAAGGTTAACATAGTTGAGAATTTATATCATGATTTTTGCTGAATATCATCGTGTTCCTTCCTGCTAGCACACATACTATCCTGAGATTTAACTTCATATATCCTTGTAGGTTTTTATATTTCCATTCTTTACTGAATTTTATAGGTACAAAACGGGTAGTTCACTGGACATGCACATGAGTCCTGGTTTGAGACTACATAGCTGGGACTCCCAACTAACATAGATTTCCATGGTCTGTTACTCAGATCTTAAGGAAAATTAGATAACAAAGCCTAAAAAAGTTTATTGAGCTGACTAAAATTAACTGTGCTTCTAAATTCTTTAGATTGCACCAAAGAAAATGGAAATTCAGGTTTGAGAGTCTGAAAGCCCAGTTACGAGCTCTACTTTTTCTTTGTGGCTTTCAGCTTCCAGTACTTGAATAAGTTAGATAAAATATACATTTCCTGTCTAAATGCCTAATTTACAGAGTTGCTGTGAAGAAAAAAATACCCTAACAAATGGGAAGGTGCTTTATAAGCTAAAATACAATATACAAACATAATAATGGTTAGTCTCCTATATTTGCTTTTCAAGAAAGTTTTACTAAGTCCCTCACTCATATTAGGATAACTACTCTCTATCAGGGCTTACCACGTGGCCCTAGTGGTAAAGAAACTGCCTGCCAGTGCAGGAGGTGTAAAAGATGGGGGTTCAATCCCTGGGTCGGGAAGAATCTCCTGGAAGAGGGAATGCCAACCTGCTCCAGTACTCCTGCCTGGAGAATCCCAGGGACAAAGGAGCCTGGTGGGCTACAGTCCATGGGGTCACAAAGAGTCGGACATGACTGAAGCGACTTGGCACATGCACAGAGTCTCTGTTCAGGTCTGGGAATAAGGTTTTGATGACTAGCCTCTTCCACAGGACCCAAGGGGATACCGTCCCCAGTGGGTGGGTTTTGTGGTTGCAGGTCTGGATTCGTGGGCCACACTTCTGAGTTGGGGAAGAAGTCGCCCCTAGTTCTGGTGTGCTGCTCCCGTTGCCTGTGCCCTGAGGCATGCTGATTTAGTCATGTTTGCTGTAGATTTCTATCCCGGGAAGGACCTCCGTTTCCCAGGGCAGGCATCCATGTACTATTTGTCCAGCTCTCTGCCCCATCTCCTTCATCTGGTTATGATTAATAAGAACAAAACACTATTTGTAACCATACACATCCTTTATACTGAGACTGAGGAAAGTATAATTTTTCAGTACATGACATATTTTCATGCATACACCTATCTCTGTACAATCCCAAGAATTGTTGAGGATACATTTCATAGTTTCTCCTTTACTAACATTATAGTTTTCTTTACTAATGAGTGAACAGCTTAAAAGCATGAATTCATAATTACATTGTTGTTTATTTCGATCTATAGCATACACAGACTATAATTTGCTGGAAAAACTCTTCACTGTTGCCTTTGTTTATTCCATGTTAAATTTAACCATCCATGTCTATAAATTTACTAGGAAAACTCACATTAAAAAAAAATTGTACAAGAAACAGCTGGATTATCACAATCAGCAAGGAAATGGACTCAAGGATTGGAACTAGTATGTCTGGGACACTTTGTCTTCATGGTAAACAGTCACTTAATGCAAATCCCACTTGGCTTCACTTAATTAAAAAGCTGAAAAAGAAAGAAAATTCTTTGCTGAAAATAAAACACAGTGTGCTTTTTATTCTATATTAACTTACTACACATAAATATAAAATAAAAATGTAATGTCATACACAGTTACATTAATTCACTTCATTGTAATTTTATATCAGGGCAATTTCTGTGAACTAGATCCTGTAATGGGATCAGGTGAGACTAGGACAGGGGTGAAAGCAGATGTTGATAAGAACTTGAACATGTGTTGGTTAAGTTTGGTTAACTTCTGTGAGCCATTCTCAGTGTTAGCAAGACTACTAGTTAAATTGGCATTTAAACTGATAACACAGGGGAAGAAAGGGAATGAGCTGAAACATACACTTGCATCAGGTCATTTCAATATCTTAGACAAAATACTTTTTCTGGTTATTTAATCAATATGCATTTACTTAAAATAACTAAATAAGAATTTTATAATTTCACTATATTGAACAGTCAAAAATAATTTATTATAAATCATAATAAAAGTATCATCAGGTTCTGATGAAACAATACAAATAGATGTTTATACATATAGAAAGTAAAATAACTATTTTTGCCTTTCTTGATTTCCCTAGACAACACTTATATCTATGAAAAGAAATGTAAGTTTGTAATACTGTAAGTCAATTTCAATAACATCATTAAGCTTTTGTTGGCTATTTGTACCTTTCTGCTAACGTGTAGCAAGTTTGCTTTTTATAGTCTTGACAAAGTAACTTTAGGACAACCAGATATGAACCAATTGTTAATTAATATTAAAACATTAATATTAAAATATTAATGGTTACTATACTTGAAAAACCATGTAGTTGGGAAATTGTTCAATCTAGTAAGTTTAATACTCGAACACTTAAACTATAATATCCTAGGCATATGTTACTTCGTCTTTCTGAACCTCGGTTTCCTCATTAGTGAGAAGAATGCTTGTTTTGGATGATCTCCAAAGTTCTTTCCAGTGCTAATGTTTATTTTAATCCTGTGATACTATATAAATAAATAGTAAAAAAAAAATACACATTATATAGCATATATATACTATATAGTGAATATAATATACTGCATATACTATATAAAATATAAAGCATTATATATTTAAATATATATTATCTCTATTAGTTTATAATATATAATAAAGCAATTATGCAATACACCCTAAACTTTTCATTACCCTATCTTTTTCTGAGAATTACATATTACAAGATAAAAATCAAGTGCTGATGTCTAGAGGCAACAAGACATTGCTTCTATTTTTTGACATAACAAGTTATGACTTAAGTACTGCAAGGGTAACATTGCCATGAAGATCAGCAGTAACATTCCTCAGAGCATTAAGATACTGCTGCTATTCAATCCACCCAATCTTTAACAACAGTGGTGGCAAAGCAGGTGTATATTATATATATATAAACATGTAGATGAACACTTTGGCTTTCTCTGTCCTCAGATATAAGGTTGCCCTCAAGATAAAGCTAACTGACAGTTAAAAAAGAAAATGTCACCATAAAATATTTAAAACTGTAATGAAAGCTGCAAAACTTACAATTTAAAAAATAGCTGACAATTTACAGGATTTTTTTTTTAATAAAAATAGTCTGAACATTTCAAGCTATGGAACACTAAAGATCACCTTTTATAAAAATACTACTATCATAAAAGCAAGAATATGACCCTTTATGATCATTTTATGCTTGCTAACTTTTTGGTTCTGGGAAGATTAAAAAGGTTCTACTTTTAATTGTTGTATGATTATAACAATAACAGTGTGTTAGGGAACATGGGCAGAAAAGACCCAGGTTTGGAGCAGGGATGAGCCTGGCTTTGGAGCTGAGGCTGAGGTGACAATGTGGTCTGAGGTCTGGTTCTAGGCCTTAGGTCAGAATTTGGCATTCTGTTGGGACCGAGAAGTCATCTGAAAGGAAAAAGGAAGGTCTAGGAGTGCCATGTTACAAAATCCAGGGCGTTAAGATATTCAAGAGGAGATAGTTAACTAGAATCCTAGAAGGGTTATGTAGGTTGCCACATGAGAAAAGGCATCTGGTTTGATTACTAGGTGGCCGCTGGAGACCATATTATGTGTGAAACACGTTCCTTCTCTCTTCCTGTGAAATATGAAGGAGGCACCAAACAGTGGTTGGTATTTTGTTTAGACTTCTCTTAGAGTAATTAATTCACCTGTTCTCCAGTGTTTTAAAACATCAGAATGGATGCAGTGCTCTTGAATGAATGAATTCTGTCCAATGAGATCAGGTTAAATTCTCTACCGAGATCTTCAGCTGGCCAGAATTTTCTTGGCTAAGGTTCTCACTTCTGTTCTCAAACTAGGAAAGAAGTCAGAAACTTCTGGGCATGTCCTGGCACTCTGTCACAAAGAAATCGCTTACATGGATAAGGGGCAGCTGCTGATGTCATCTTAGAGCCAAAAAGTATAAAAGGGAGGAAAAGCCTTGGTTCTTTACTCAGAACAAGGATAGGCCACTAGCGAGTTAACGCCTGTTGCCCTGGCCTTGGAATTAGTAGAACTTAATGATTCCCTGTTCTTGGGATTTTCTAACCTTTATCTTCACAAGCGTTCTATGGGATGCCAGGGAGAAGTACATGATGGCTGCCAGCCAGGCCTCTTTGGCCGGAAACCCTGGGGGCTCTCTTCTTTGTGAAAGAAACTTACCAAACCCCGAAAAGTCTCAAGTCTTAAGTACATGATCTAAAATAAAGGCCTAAAGAAATTCAGGATTTTATTAGGAGTTGGGAAACAGATCTTTGGGAGCAGTAAGCTTTCTGTATCTGTGGCTACACAGGGTGACAGTTGTCAAGTCTTAAAACTGCTAAGGGCACATCTCTATAGTCTATACAGAGGGGGACGTTTTGGAAGAGGCTGGTAATTGTTGATAACTCTGTGTTGTCAGAAACATGGATGCTGGGTCTGGGGGAAAAGACCAACAGAGCTTGTATGTGGGAAGAGGTTGGCGGTCAGATACAAAACAGAACTTAGGGACAACAGGAGCTTCCTCATCTTTCCCTGCTTTCAGGGGGTTGCTAAATGGTGGCATTTCTGCTGGAGTAAGAAAATTGTATTTACACAATGGAAATAAGCCTCCAGAGAGCTTCCTTTGCTGTGTGTCTCTGCTTAGACCATGTCTTCTGAGGTCTGAGGGGTAGGAATGTGCGCTGTAAAATCAAAAAGCCTAGATTCTGAGTTTTCTATTAAAATCACGTTGGATTTATATAGAGGTTCCTAATATCTAGTTTTTGAATTATCAAACATTGATTAAAAAATTAGTCCATGTTTAGAAGACTTGTATTTTATTATTGTGAACATTAAGACTTATATTGTTAGTGGAAAAAGGCATCTGACTACATTTTTTATCGGCAGAATTCAATATATTTCTGTCAGCTGTATAGTTCTGTTTTCTTCTCTAAAGTAATAAAACAGAAATAACCAAATGCAATCATATTTTGTTTGAAGTGGAGGGCATACACATGCATATGAATATTATTGTTTTAAAAAAAACACTGTGCTTGTCAGTGGTTAATTCTGTGGGCCAAAGTCTATTGCTGGAAAGTTTATCCAAGGACTTGTTCCTGTAGCAGCTAAGTACAACAGCATGACTGCAATATGAGATCTCACAGTTCAAAGTTACCTTTCATTTGTGAAACAACAGTCTACCACAACTTGTCTTAACTTATGAGATAAAGATTATGGCTGTTATCTGAAAGATGAGGAAAACTGAGGCTCAGAGAAGATGGAAAGACTTGCCTGAGGTTACAGTTTTAAAGTGCCATGGTCCAAATCTCATCTTCTCACTCAAAGTCCAGATCACTTTCCAATACACCACAGTGAAATACAACAATATGGAAAAAATAGTCCTTGAGATTCGATTTCCACTTGTAAAATAGTATTACAAAGACAGCACTGTATTCTTTATGTCGACACTCTCCAGATCTTCACTGACTCATCTCTTAAGTCTTTGGTCCTTCATGTATTCCTCAAAGCTGGAACTCAGCATCGGAAAGGCAATCCCAGTGAAATTCTTATCAGTGACACATACTGTGGGTTGATCGCCACACCATTTCTGTTTTCTATTTGTATAGCTTAAGGCTGTATTTTCTATTTTCCCTATAGGTAAAAGATCTACATCTAAGTAAGATATAGAAATGAATGGGATATTGTTACATACTGCATGTCCTGGGATATTTTGCCTTGCTGTGCTGGTTCATTAGTACACTTGCCTCAGAATTCATCAGGAATGTCTTTCATGCCTAGCTATTACTCTGTACTTTCCATTATGGAATGGAGACTGATCTTTTTTTTTTTAAACTCATTATTTCTCAAAGTAACTCAAAGGAACCAAAGACATCATGAATTACAGGTATCTTGTTAATGGTTTCTATGTCCACTGTAAGCTTAATCAGTGTATATTTTTTGATGCCAGCTCAGGGTTGATTTGAGGTTGCAATAAGTATCTTTAGAGCCCAGGTTTGCTGGACACTGTTTGCGCATGCTGCACCCCTTCAGTGTGGTGGAACAACGGGACAACTCCATGGGGGTATCCCGTGACGTGAGTCCACCTTCTGGAGTTGTGCAGTGTGGCAAACCAACACTCTTCTGTCCACTGTGTTTCTATCTTAATGGTTCCTGTTGCATTTAGATAAGGAGTACATTTACAAGATGCTTCTGAGTAAACAAACATATTCGGTTAGTAAGTACACGATGAGCACCTGCTATGTGTAACACTCTGGAGATATTAAAAAGGCACAGCCATGACCTTCTGTAAGGCACCTTACAATACTCTAGAAAGAAAAGAACGCCAACACACAAAAGTTACATATGGATACTTAATGAAAAAGCTAATGTGGTAAAGTGCTATTGAATAACCAAGCGCTGAAATGGCTAAGGACAGGCAAGAAGTAGGTGAGGTAATTTCTTCTGAGAACCTGCAATATTTCCATGAACTATAAATTGATGATGTAATTTATCCCCTTAAAATTCTCAGATACATATTAATTATTATGCCAAGTTTACAAATGAAGAAATAAGCTTAACAAAGTTGTTACCCAACCCCATAAAAACATACTTTTACAGGTGAGGAAAAATGAGACTGAGAAGTTAGTCCCAAAGTTAGTGATGAGAGGGTGTAAGATTCAAACCTGTATCTATGCCTGCTGGGCCAGAGTTCTTAACTGTCATACAAAATGATATACTGAATTTGAATTCATGTCTTGGATTCTAAATATTTTCCCATCATACCACACCATCTCTCTAACATATTAAAGAATCATACATAGGTAGCAAAGTGAGAGAGTTAGTAGAGAATGTTCTATGCTATTTTCCTACTCAGAGACTTGATCTTTCAAATAGTTTTATAGAAATCTTTTTGAAGAAAACTTTTGAATCAAAGTATGTCAGGGGCAACCAGTGGGAAAGTAATTAATTACCCGTATGAGACGACATTCATGCATGAACACTAGCACTTTGCTCTTGGAAAATGGAACAAGCCCTAAAGCTAATCTTTATTTAATATAAAAAATGAATTCTTGCTACCACTAGAATACAATTTCTTTTTCTGAACTATGGGTCAGATGGTAATTAGATCAAATTCTTAATATCTTTGTTATTTCACTAATTTCAAAGGTTTTGAGAGCCCAATTAAGTTCCTCAGAAGGTTCAGGGAAAATCTAATCTTCACCCCACTGAATCATGCAAATAAAAAACAACACTTGCTTAATTTTTAGCATGAAAAAAAAATCCTGCTCAGGAAAAATTAAATATAAATAGGTAAAGTCTTTACATCAGAACTAATAATAATAATCAGCAGAAAGTAGTTTTTGAGTAAGTAATACTATGTGCCACATACTAAGTACTAGGCAATGTACTAAGTGACTTACAAGTATGTAAACATTTCCCACTTAGAAATGAGAAAACCAAGGTTTAGAAAAGTTATTTAACTTTCCCAAAGTCTCTGAGTTAGTAACATGTAGATTAAGGATGTAAATGAGGGAAGTTTGCTTAATGAAACTTAAAAGATGATCTGGGAGAATTTAGTCATAGTCTGAAAGATGCTGATACTGTAGGGAAAAAACCCTTAAGACCAAAATGTGGGGAAGATTTAAGGAAATAGGGTAAACATATAATAGACTTTTATCCCTTTCAGCAAGCACACAGTTCAACAACAAAAATATCAATGTGAAGTTTTGAGAAAATAAACACATAAATGTTTAAGGTTCTGTGAAGTTTAAAATAAAGATGGAAAACAGAAAGATCATTCCATACAGAAGAAATTAAAGGCTGTCGATCAATTAAAAATTGTGAGGCAATAAAAAATGTTTATAGGCATCAGTGGCATTTCCTGGTATAAAAGTTAAAAATCACAAACCTAAAACACAGACATCAAAGGCCACCAAAGGCTATGGTATTACACCCAAGAGTGGATTATGGCATTGAAGCTAAAGCGTTGCTAAAGGTGTTTTTCAGTTAGCAGATGGAGTTATGTTCAAATGTGCATTTTCAGTAAAGGATATCTCACATCTTAACCAGTATCAACCAGAGTAGGTAGAAGAGGGAGGGTTTTCCATTCTTTTAGAAGAAAACTGTTTTTTTGTCCTGGCAGCTCAAGGACAAGGAAATGGTCTTGTTTAAGAAAGTCTTTTTTTTTTTTTTTCCCCGTACAAGCCTACTTCAGTGTATATTGGTAAAAATGATTGAGGGTTGACTTAGCTCTTGGTCACAAGGGTTTATGATACATTATAATAAGCACTAACTCCCTTTGAATATGTACATCCACATGGTCTTTTCGGTAATACGAGGCCAGGGCATATCTTCTGACATATGAAATAGCCTTTCTCTTGTTATAATGATGGTGTCCAGAATCTTATTTTCTCCTTCCCTACAAACTATCATTTTCCAATAGGAATAAGTTTTTTTTTTTAATCAAATCATATTATGCTGGTGCCACAGAAACATGCTGCTGGGATTGCAAAGTGTCCTTCCAGAATATGGCACTATGTTCATCACTGACCGAGCCTCTCCCACAGAGTAGCTCAGAAGGAAAAGGTTTCTTTTTTCTTTTGTACTGATATCTCATCTTTTAACTCCCGGAGAAGGAAAAGGCTACCCACTCCAGTATTCTGGACTGGAGAATTCCATGGACTGTATAGTCGATGGGGTTGCAAAGAGTCAGACACAACTGAGCAACTTTCACTTTTCAACTATTCCCAAATGACTTCTCTCTTCCTTTCTCTCATTTATTTCTCCTCTCACTCTGGCTTCTGAATCACGTTTGCTTTTTCTCCAGTGAACTAGCTGGATAGATACTTTCTTCCCCACTATGCTGCCTGGTTTCTAGGATTTAGCTCAGGATTATTCCAGCTCTCTGGTGTATATTCTCCTTCTAGTCCTTTGGGCCACAACTGCTTTTGATTTGTTGTTATTACTGTTCAGACGCTCAGTCCTGTCTGACTCTTTGCGACCCCGTGGACTGCAGCATGCCAGGCTTCCCTGTCCTTCACCATCTACTGGAGCTTGTTCAAACTCGTGTCCATTGAGGCGGTAGTGTCATCCAATGATCTTGTCCTCTGTCATCCCCTTCTCCTCCCTTCAATTTTCCTAGCATCAGGGTCTTTTCTAATGAGTTGGCTCTTTGAATCAGGTGGCCAAAGTATTGGAGCTACAGCATCAGTCCTTCCAATGAATATTCAGGATTGATTTTCTTTAGGCTGGTTTGATCTCCTTGCAGTCCAAGGGACTCTTGAGAGTCTTCTCCAACACTGTGGTTCGAAAACATTTAATTCTTCGGTGATGAGCTTTCTTTATGGTCCAACTCTCACATCCATACATGACTACTGGGAAAACCATAGCTTTGACTAGATGGACCTCTGACAGCAAGGTAATGTCTCTGCTTTTTAATACACTGTCTAGGTTTGTCAGCTTTTCTTCCAAGGAGGGTCGAGTCTTTTATTTTCATGGCTGTGGTCACCATCTGCACTGATTTTGGAGTCCAGGAAAATAAAAGTCTCTCACTGTTTCCATTGTTTCCCCATCTATTTGCCATGAAGTGATGGGACCAGATGCTATGATCTTAGCTTTTGAATGTTGAGTTTTAAGCCAGCTTTATCATTCTCCTCTTTCACTTTCATCAAGAGGCTCTTTAGTTCCTCTTCGCTTTCTGCCATAAGGGTGATGTTATCTGCATATCTGAGGTTATTGCTATTTCTCCCGGCAATCTTTATTCCAGCCTGTGCTTCATCCAGCCTGGCATTTCATATGATGTACTCTGCACAGAAATAAGCAGGGTGACAATATACAGCCTTGACAAACTCCTTTCCCAGTTTGGAACCAGTCTGCTGTTTCATGTCCAGTTTAAACTGTTGCTTCTTGACCTGCATACAGGTCCTTAGGAGGCAGGTAAGGTGGTCGGGTATACCCATCTCTTGAAGAATTTCCATAGTTTGCTGTGGTCCACACAATCAAAGGCTTTGGCATAGTCAGTGAAGCAAAAGTAGATGTTTTTCTGGAACTATTTTGCTTTTTCTATGATCCAACAGATGCCGGCAATTTGATCTCTGGTTCCTCTGCCTTTTCTAAATCCAGCTTTAACTCTTGATATGAATAATATGTTTATTATCATAATTGTTCATAATAAAACTGATTAAATTTCTGAGAAGAACTTTATTCTGAAGGAAAATGATGCAATGAATTGAAAACAAATCCCAAAGCAGTATATAACATTACTAGGGTAACCCTGGCATATATCCATGGGTTAGATTAATAAGAGCATAAAAACGTTCTAATGCAAAGCACACGTTTTTGTTCACAATGCTCCCATCTGCCATATTTTGTTAGCTCTAAGGGTTCCTGTAAATGTGATAAAAGGAACATACATAACCTGTCCTACCAACCTTACAAAGCAAGAAGATGAATGACTGGAGAGGGATGGTCTAAGAGGGCTGGATGGATTTATGGAAGCTTGATGAATGAGGCATCACTATATCCATGGAAAAGACACAATGCAGAAACAAGCAGAAATTCTTAAGAGTCTGACGAGGAATACTAGGAAGCTTTAAAGTGATAAGAGAAGAGACGGTGAAACTAAAACAATGATTTAAGTAGGGTCACAGGAGGGCTGGATGGCTGAGTCCTGCAACAGCCCAGTAAATCACAGAGCTCGCGAGAGCTGGGCCACAGCCGGGTCCCTGCCTTCACGTCTGTAATGCCACGTCCCACTCTTTCAGTGCACCTGTCTTACCAGGCTGCTGCTGCTTTTTTAATGCTGGGTTCTGTTCTGATGCTGTTTCTTGGCAGCACTTTTAGGGGTTTTCATCTAAACTATGTCAAATTTCATATTCATAAACCACCCTGGAGCATGATTTCCATCTGACTTCTTAAAGGACATTTCATCTTACTTCCAGTCCCATGAGGCCAGCTGCCAGCAAGGCCTCTCCCCATTTAGCCTGGTGGGCCCTGACAAGGGGGTGGGATTGGGACCCAAAAGCATGGTGGGGGTCACATTTATAGAGAAATAAAACCAGCATATACTCTGGTTCAGACATGCTCACAATGAAAAGCTAAGCTGAGGCCTAAAATATGTATTTTAAAAAGCTTCTCAGGTAATTTACATGTCCACTCTTGTAAAGACCAGAGGATTAGAGGTTTATACAATCAATACTAAATGACAGCTACTCCTTGGGAAAAGTACAAACTTAAAATACTTCACATCATGACAAAACACAATGCTGTCAAATGTAACATTATTCTTGGAACTAGTAAAACTTAACTTTACTTGTTCTATCAGAGCAGTATCGTGACCAGGAACATCTAGATAGGAAATGCTATTCTTGTTGGATTGTGCCCATCTTTGCATGAAAAGTTCTCTTGGTATCTCTGATTTTCTAGAAGAGATCTCTAGTCTTTCCCATTCTACTGTTTTCTTCTATTTCTTTGCACTGATCACTGACGAAGGCTTTCTTATCTCTTCTTGCTATTCTTTGGAACTCTGCATTCTGATGGGTTTGTCTTTCCTTTTCTCCTTAGCCTTTCACTTCTGTTCTTTTCATGCTATTTGTCAGACCTCCTCAGAAAAGCATTTTGCCTTTTTGCACTTCTCAATCTTGGAGATGGTCTTGATCCCTGCCTCCTGTACAATGTCATGAACTTCCGTCCATAGTTCTTCAGGCATAGTTCTTTAGTTCATATTCTATCAGATCTAATCCCTTGAATCTATTCGTCACTTTCACTGTACAATCGATAGGAATTTGATTTAGGTCATATCTGAATGGTCTAGTGGTTTTCTCTACTTTGTTCAATTTAAGTCTTAATTTGGCAATAAGGAGTTCATGATCTGAGCCACAGTCAGCTCCTGATCTTGTTTTTGCTGACTGTATAGAGCTTCTCCATCTTTGGCTGCTAAGAATAGAATCAATCTGATTTCAGTATTGACCATCTGGTGATGTCCAGGTGTAGAGTCTCTTCTCTTGTGTTGTTGGAAGATGATGTTTGCTATGACCAGTGCGTTCTCTTGGCAAAACTCTATTAGCCTTTGCCCTGCTCCATTCTATACTACAAGGCCAAATTTGCCTGTTACTTCAGGTATTTATTGACTTCCTACTTTTGCATTCCAGTCTCCTATAATGAAAGGACATCATTTTGGGGTGTTAGTTCTAGAAGGTCTTGTAGGTCTTCATAGAACTGTTCAACTTCAGCTTACCAAGAGAGCTTTCCATGTCAAAATAGGCACAATAAAGGACAGAAATGGTATGGATCTAACAGAAGCAGAATATATTAAGAGGTGGCAAGAATAACACAGAAAAACTGTACAAAAAAGATTTTTACGACTCAGGTAATCATGTATGATCACTGACCTACAGCCAGACATCCTGGAAAGTGAAATCAAGTGGGCCTTAGGAAGCATCACTATGAACAAAGCTAGTGGAGGTGATGGAATTCCAGTTGAGCCGTTTCAAATCCTGGAAGATGATGCTGTAAAAGTGTTTCACTCAATATGCCAGCAAATTTGGAAAACTCAGCAGTGGCCACAGGACTGGAAAAGATCAGTTTTCATTCCAATCCCAAAGAAAGGCAATGCCAAAGAATGCTCAAACTACCACTCAATTGCACTCATCTCACATGCTAGTAAAGTAATGCTCAAAATTCTCCAAACCAGGCTTCAACAATACATGAACTGTGAACTCCCAGATGTTCAAGCTGGATTTAGAAAAGGCAGAGGAACCAGAGATCAAATTGCCAACATCCGCTGGATCATCAAAAAAGCAAGAGAATACCAGAAAAACGTCTACTTCTGCTTCATTGACTATGCCAAACCCTTTGACTGTGTGGATCACAACAAACTATGGAAAATTCTTAAAGAGATGGGAATACCAGACCACCCTGACCTTCTTCCTGAGAAATCTGTATTCAGTTCAAGAAGCAACAATTAGAACAGGACATGGAACAACAGACTGGTTCCAATCGTGAAAGGAGTATGTCAAGGCTGTATATTGTCAGCCTGCTTATTTAACTTATATGGAGAGTACATCATGCGAAATGCTGGGTGGAATGAAGCACAAGCTGCAATCAAGATTGCTGGGAGAAATATCAATAACCTCAGATATTCAGATGATACCACCCTTATGGCAGAAAGCAAAGAAGAACTAAAAAGCCTCTTGATGACAGTGAAAGAGGAGAGTGAAAAAGCTGGCTTAAAGCTCAACATACAGAAAATTAAGATCATGGCATCCAGTCTCATCAGTTCATGGCAAATAGATGGGGAAACAATGGAAACAGTGACAGTCTTTATTTTCTTGGGCTCCAAAATCACTGCAGATTGTGATTGCAGGGTAGCTGAGACGGTAAAGTGTCTGCCTACAATGCAGGAGACCCAGAATCGATCCCTGGGTCGGGAAGATCCCCTGGAAAAGGAAATGGCAACCCACTCCAGTACTCTTGCCTGGAAAATCCCATGGCCTGAGGAGCCTGGTAGACTACAGTCCATGGGGTTGCAAAGAGTCAGACACGACTGAGCGGCTTCACTTCACTTCCTTGGAAGAAAAGTTATGACCAACCTAGACAGCATATTAAAAAGCAGAGACATTACTTTGCCAACAAAAGTCCATCTAGTCAAAGTTATCATTTTTCCAGTAGTCATGTATGGATGTGAGGGTTGGACCATAAAGAAAGCTGAGCGCTGAAGAATTGATGCTTTTGAACTGTGGTGTTGAAGACTCTTGAGAGTCCCTTGGACTGCAGGGAGATCAAACCAGTCCATCCTAAAGGAAATCAGTCCTGAATATTCATTGGAAGGACTGATGCTGAAGCTGAAACTCCAATACTTTGGCCACCTGATGCAAAAGAACTGACTTATTTGAAAAGACCCTGATGCTGGGAAAGATTGAAGGCAGAGGAGAAGGGGATGACAGAGGATGAGATGGTTGGATGGCACCACTGACTTGATGGACATTAGTTTGAGTAAACTCTGGGAGTTTGTGATGGATAGGGAGGCCTGGTGTGCTGCAGTCTGTGGGGTCGCAAAGAATCAGACATGACTGAGCAACTGAATTGAACTCAATTGATTCTTGTTGGTTTAGGTGCTCTGATGTATAAGGAGAGCTGGAACTTGCTCTTTACCTTCCTCCGTTTTCTGTCAACTAAATAGGTTTTAAGAATCACTTAACTTATGACACTTTCCTTTTTGTAATTTAGATACCTTTCATTGATACCATAAATGCTGTAGGTTGAAATGAATAAGTGTTTCTTAAGTAAATGAAAACTTGAGTAATAGAAATATTCTTCTACAGATTCTGTTAGTGGAATACATGCAAGTCAAATTGAGACTCTAATCGTACAGAACCATGATCCTCAGTCTTAGGGTAGGGGAGAAAAAGAACAGAAACTTCATCTTTCTTGGGCCTACTTCATCTTGGATTTGATTCTTCTGACTTCGTATTTTCAAAACCAAAATGAGATAGCCAGACAGCATCAAGAATAAAAACCAAGAAACTGGAGACTTTACTTGGCCTTTCTTATTAAACTTCTTGCCCTCAAACCTCATGTTTTTTAAAAAATTCTCTTATACTAAAGACCAGATTAAAGGCAGATAGTCCCACAGCTCACATCTGATATTCAGATTTCTTGTACTCCTTGAGTACGTTTATTTTTAATGGATGTGAGAAGTGTTGGAAATGTGCCTCTGCCCATATGAAAAGATACAGAGGCAGGATTGAAGTGTTTCACTCTTTATGATAAGCCCTTAATCAGATCTCTGTCATGGGAATAGTTTTGTGCCCCAGATAAAGCTACACATGGCTGTCATCACCTATGAAGAAACATTTTCTTGAAGTAATTGCTCAGTTCACAATGGCAACCCACTCCAGTATTCTGGAGAATTCCATGAACACAGGAACCTGGCAAGCTACAGTCCATGGAGTCACAAAGAGTCAGATACTACAGAGTGATTATCACTCATTCACTCACCTGCAAGAGGGATGTAAATTATGAGATTTTATTTTCTGTCAATATATCATGAGCTCTACTATCTCAACAGAAAGTTCTCAAAATCTTGGAGAAAAGGGATGTTTACTTCTTCACTGGGGAGGAGGATGCTCCCTAGGGAAAGTGGGATACTTATTCCTTTGAGACAAGTTAAGGGAGGAATGGTCAAGAAATGAACCTGTGTCTACTTCCTGACCTGGATAACTGTAATCTGGCTTGTTAGCTGTATTTTGCTTTAGTAACAATAATAGTTTGGTTATAATAACATTGTTTCAGAATGAATTTTCAACATCTTCCCATCCCTAATTATCAAACTATATTGATGAAAATCTTAGGAGATGTTCTTTTATGACAGCTTGTAGTGACCAGAGATTGTTTTATCATTTCATTTTCCATTCATGTTGCCGTTCTTTATTTGAAAAAGCTAAAACTTTGAAGAATTCAAAATATGATGAAGTTTACTGGACACTGAACAGTAGATTATATGAGAAAAAATTTGTAAATGAAGTAAAAATCATGAATAGGCAAACCAAAACAAGAAGAAATTTTGATAAATTCCACAAAGTTGAAAACTCACTTTGTTATGTGTGTGTCTGTATATATATGTAATGTATACATACATGTATATATCCACACACACATACATACATATGCATGCAACATATATCTAAAATGAACTATCATATACGAAGGAGGGCAGGTACCATGCCTTATATATATATCTCCTTCATATAATCTGTGCTGAACACATAGTAGGTGCTCAAAAACTTGCTTAATAGAGCTTAAGATGACTTTGCAAATAAGGTAGCTACTTTATATTAATCCTTAAATACATGTTAGAAACATAAAAACATGAAATTCGGTTTATTCCATTAGTTTAAAATGAAAACATTCATATTAGTATAATGATATTACCTGTAAGGGTAGCCGTGGTACTTGGAACGAAATATTGAAAGTAAAAAACTGAAGAAGAAGACCACCAGGCCTAATCCCACGAGACAAATAACTAGAAAGAAACAGAAAACTCCATTAGTCTAGACACACACAACACAAATGTTTATATTTTTAAAAAGCATTCAGTTAATTACACATACTTACATGTAACAGCTCATGGCACATACAGGTACCACAAACCAGATAATCATTATTTTCCACATTCTTCTCAATGACAATTTACTACTTGGAGTATGAAAACAAAACAAAAAAAAAGTGATTGATCTAAGGTTTTGGGTGGTATTCTTCTCTTACCGAATTCCTACAAGTACTAAAATACCCCCGGAGGGAACAAAACAAAACACAAGAAAATGTGATAAACCACAAATGAGATTATCGGTCCCTGCACTGTGAAGTACTGGCTATATTAGCAGAGACATCTACAGTATTGGAATGTGCCATATAATTTTATTTTCAGATGCCATGCAATATTTACAAAGAAATGTAATTTTAGATGATTGGCTAGATTATTGCTTCAGTAAACGCCTGTTACTTACAAGTGATAGTTCATCCCAGCATACCGAAAGCCAGTAACAAAAGCTTAGGGTATGAGAAAATACAGACTCTGTGATAGTCAAAGAGGGAAAACCAACCCTAAATAGCTGGTGATAGTGTTAACACATTAGTGTTCGTTTTACAAAGGAGCAGGTGGTGAATGTCACAGCTGAATATGCTGGGCTGTGATTTAGGTTTCCAGCATCACTTTATCCCTCACAAGTTGACAACAGGGACATTTCTTTCCCTTTCTGTTATGGTTAGGAAGATTTTACTCTAAAGTAGATGACTAATCAAATATATATTATGAAATATATGCAAATACATCTACTAGATTTTTAATTAAATTTGCTAGTAGTAAAATCTTTAAATGCTTAAAAATATGAGCCAATTAAATGCAGGTATGTTTAGAATAAAAGAAAATACATATTTAGAGAAATGGAATTTTACCTAAATCTGCTCTGTAAATAAGTTCTTTTAATAAGAAATACCTAAATATTTCTTAAGAATAAAGATTATGCATGATACTTATATCCTTTCATTAGTTTCAGAGAATTCTTTAAAAACACTGGACTATCTAATATGATTAATTACAAAAGAAAGGGGAAGATAAAAGAGATTAAACATGCCAAGACAGAAGAAAACAAGGGAGATTAAATAATTCTGTATGCTTCTATAGTGATGAACTATAATTTTTAAATTATTCTATATAAATTAGACCAGGTTTAATTACAATCCTAGAAATCAGTGGAGACTTTAGGAAATTGTTAAAACATGATCCAGAAGCCTGTTGATCAGTTTTCCTTCAACTCCGTAGAAATATCACTCTCTCAGGTTTGAGAACAAATTGTGAAAAATCCTAAGTACTTAATAGCATTCAGTTGCAGCCTCTGTGACATTTCATATATAACACACATGCAGGTGAATTTCAAATGAAATTTGGCAGAAAATAAAGCAAAAAAAAAAAAAAAGGCTGCTGACTACTGCAAAAAACCACCTTTTCCCCCTGAAACTGTAGAATGCCCAAATAGACACCAGCCACTTGATGTAGCAACTTTGCTTACAATAATGTTAGTGCACCCAGAATGAATGACACGATGCTTTACTTTACATCTCCCTACATTTGGTATGACCACACACTTCTTCCTTTCCTCAGTCTTTTTCCAGGAGCTGAGTAAAACACTTTATCACTCCCTTTGCTGTTGACAGTATGAAAAGACAAAAAGATAGGAAACTGAAAGATGAACTCCCCAGGTCGGAAAGTACCCAATATGCTACTGGAGATCAGTGGAGAAATAACTCCCGAAAGAATGAAGAAATGGAGACAAAGCAAAAACTACACCCAGTTGTGGATGTGACTGGTGATAAAAGTCAAGTCTGATGTTGTAAAGAGCAATACTGCATAGGAATCTGGAATATTAGGTCCATGAATCAAGGCAAATTGGAAGTGGTCAAACAGGAGATGGTAAGAGTGAACCTCAACATTTTAGGAATCAATGAACTAAAATGGACTGGGATGGGCGAATTTAACTCAGATGACCATTATATCTACTACTGTGGACAAGAATCTCTTAGAAGAAATGAAGTAGCCCTCATAGTCAACAAGAGAGTCTGAAATGCAGTACTTGGATGCGATCTCAAAAACGACAGAATGATCTCTGTTTCCAAGGCAAACCATTCAATATCACAGTAATCCAAGTCTATGCCCCGACCAGTAATGCTGAAAAAGCTTAAGTTGAACATTTCTATGAAGACCTACAAGACCTTCTAGAACTAACACCCAAAGAAGATGTCCTTTGCATTATAGAGGACTGGAATGCAAAAGTAGGAAGTCAAGAGATACCTGGGGTAACAGGCAAATTTGGCCTTGGAGTACAAAACGAAGCAGGTCAAATGCTAATGGAATTTTGCTAAGGGAATGCACTGGTCATAGTAACATCCTCTTCCAACAACACAAGAGAAGACTCTATACATGGACATCACCAGATGGTCAATACTGAAATCAGACTGATTCTATTCTTTGCATCCAAAGATGGAGAAGCTCTATTCAGTCAGCAAAAACAAGACCGGAAGCTGACTGTAGCTCAGATCATGAACTCCTTATTGCCAAATTCAGACTTAAATTGAACAAAGGAGGGAAACCACTAGGCCATTCAGGTATGACCTAAATCAAATCCCTTACGATTATACAGTGGAAGTGAGAAATAGATTCAAAAAATTAGATCTGATAGAGTGCCTAAAGGACTATGGACGGAGGTTTGTGACATTGTACAGGAGGCAGGGATCAAGACCATTCCCAAGAAAAAGAAATGCTAAAAGGCAAAATGGTTGTCTGAGGAGGCCTTACAAATAGCTGAGAGAAGAGAAGCAAAAGGCAGAGGACAAAAGGAAAGATATACCCATCTGAATGCAGTGTTCCAAAGAATAGCAAGGAGAGGTAAGAAAGCCTTCGTCCATGATCAGTGCAAAGAATAGAGAAAAACAACAGAATGGGAAAGACCAGAGATCTCTTCAAGAAAATAAGAGATACCAAGGGAACATTTCATGCAGAGATGGGCAAAATAAAGGACAGAAATGGTATGGACCTAACAGAAGCAGAAGATATTAAGTGGTGGCAAGAATACACAGAAGAACTATATCAAAAAGATCATGACCCAGATAACCACGATGGTGACTACAGCCATGAAATTAAAAGACCCTTATTCCTTGGGAGAAAAGCTATGACGAACCTAGACAGCATATTAAAAAGCAGAGACATTACTTTGCCAACAAAGGTCTGTCTAGTCAAAGCTATGGGTTTTTCCGGTAGTCATGTATGGATGTGAGAGTTCACCTATAAAGAAAGCTGAGTGCTAAAAAATTGAGGCTTTTGAACTGTGGTGTTGGAGAAGACTCTTGAGAGTCCCTTGGGCTGCAGGGAGATCCAGCCAGTCCATCCTAAAGGAAATCAGTCCTGAATATTCATTGGAAGGAGTGATGATGAACCTGAAGCTTGAATACTCTGGCCACCTGATGCAAAGAATTGACTCATTGGAAAAGGCCCTGATGCTGAGAAAGACTGAAGGCAGGAGGAGAAGGAGATGGCAGAGGATGAGATGGTTGGATGGCATCACTGACTCGATGAACGTGAGTTTGAGTAAACTCCAGGAGTTGGTGATGGACAGGGAGGCCTGGTGTGCTGTAGTCCATGGGGTCGCAAAATGTCAGACACAACTGTGTTACTAAACTGAATTGAACACTTGATATGCACCATGGGAAATGTGTCTCAAAATGTGATCAAGTAAAACAGAAGCTATTTACTTGATTCTATGTGGTGGAGCAAAGTAATGGAACTGAGGTACAGGCACAGGGGGAAGGAAGAGGACGCAGGAGGAGTCAGTGGTGACCCAACAAACCATGCACTGCAGCCGTTCCCAGACAGCATACTTGTGAGAAGAAAGTGCGAAGAGGGCACAGACGGATTCTGACCTGGGCAAGAGTAACCACAGCACTTGCATTACACCCAAAATAAAAGCCACACTGGGATCAAAAGGGCTAACTTCAAAATATATTTCCCATTCCCCACTCCTTCTCTCTCTCCCATGCACTCTTGTGCACTCTCTCTCGCACACACATACACAAATAAAGTGGCGGTGGGTGGGGGCTGAAGTGATTTTATGTATCTATTACACACTACCTTACTACTTTAATGTGATAGGATGTATGATAAATATATGAACATGTAAGAATTTGTCCTTATATAAATACTACTCGTTGGTCCCAAGAACATTACGTTCTTTATGCAAATGATAAACCATAAAGTGATGTTCTGAACAATGATTAACTAAACATAGTAAAGCATCCATTGCTTCTGTGGTTTCTTTATAACAGTATGTAAATGGCATCAGGGGAAATGAGGGTAAAGGATCTATTGCATCCAAAATGTTTCAACACTAAAGATCCCTAAGTATTGTATTTAGAAATCACTATGACTGACTGACATTCATGCCACCATGGCTAAAATTCCCATAAAGAAAATAAGTCTGGATTTTTATTTTAAACTTTTTAATAAATTAAGAGTCTTCTCCAGATGCCTATGTTCCTCATACATACATTCTGGATTTTAATAGGGTTCAGAAATGCAAAGCATATTGATAAAAATCTTAATTATAGGTTTGTGGAAGCATAATCATAAACTCACATAGGGACTTTATATCAATTATGGAAAGATTTGTGGCAAGAAATACTGAATTTAAGGCTCTCTGACATTCTTTGACCCATGCTCCTGAGGGCAGAAGATTTTTCCTATGTGTTTTTTCCCTTTTCCTGCCAAACATACCTCATAAAAATGTGTAATCTCTTATTGGAACTCCCTGAGGGGAACAGTTCTGTCAAAGGATAAAATAGTCACCTGGTTAAGACAAAAAGCTGAAACTCAGTAGAGCTATGAATGTTGGAATATCAGTGGAAAAGGCAAAAACTCTGAAAAAGCTGGTACCAAAAGATGCCCCCTTTCAAAATGTAGCTCAAAAGAGGTTTTGGAGGTAGTTGGAAGGCATTATAATACTTTGGGGTACAACACTTATGCACAAACTTCTCTGTCTGAATCAGTCCTTGAATGCATAGCTGACTCTTGTGGCATAGGGGACATATTATTAGCCTATAAATCCTCTGAAGACTCTGTCCCTAGAACTTTCCCCCTCTTCCTGTACGGTGGACATGACCAAAGAGACCATAACTTCAGCAGAGATTAATCAAACCACCCCCAACAAGGGCGAATAACAGCTTTTCTTTATACCCAATTCCACAGAAAAGCACCAATCCCATTCTGGAAGAAATGTATTTTTAAATATTTGTGCATACACCACACATCCAAGAAAGATAAAAAAGTAAGAGACACTGCGGCTGTCTTCAAACCAGAACCTTTCTTTAGAAGTTCGTTTACAAAGGACTTTTTATCTATTTCCCATTTGATTTAAATGAAGCTTGACTAAAACAAACTTACAAAGATACCAACACAAAGACTTACTCCGTCTTTTTCCAACATCTCCCTTGGATGTTGCCGCTTCATTTAGAAGAACCATCCCCATGGTGATAGCAGCATCTATAGTAGTTGTCAAGGAAACATTAGAAATAGATGCAAATAAAATCTATTAATTGTTCTGGACCTGAACACCATGTGTTCTGTACCAGAATGATTGAATTACACATGCACACAGAGGTGAATGCTACTTACTCTCCTGATATAAAATTACTGCTTTTCATGTATTTAAATAAATATGCCTTGATTTTTAGACTGCTGCTGCTAAGTCGTTTCAGTCGTGTCCAACTCTGTGTGACCCCATAGACGGCAGCCCACCAGGTTCCTCTGTCCCTGGGATTCTCCAGGCAAAAATACTGGAGTGGGTTGCCATTTCCTTTTCCAGTGCATGAAAGTGAAAAGTGAAAGTGAAGTCGCTCAGTCATGTCCGACTCAGTGACCCCATGGACTGCAGCCTACCAAGCTCTTCCATCCATGGGATTTTCCAGGCAAGAGTACTGGAGTGGGTTGCCATTGCCTTCTCCTACATAACCTCAAACTTTGCTTTGTGAGATTTTTAAGGTCTAATTCTAAATGCTCTTAAATTCCAGGACTTTAATAGTGTGTATGAATTATATACTCTCAAAACCAATAAAGATATTTCACCTTATACATAAAGATATACATACACTAGTTACACTTTGATATTTCACTGCGCAATCCCAGAAAATTAGAATATACTCAGCATGGAACCAACCAACCAGCCTTGGTGAATGCCTAATATGTGCAAGAGAGAAAGCTACTAAATACCATCCCCTTGCCTGACAAAAATGTTCCTGTTGTTGTTTAGTTGAAAGTCATATGTGCCTCTTTGCAAACCCATGGACTGTAGTCTGCCAGACTCCTCTGTCCATGAGATCCTCGAGGCAAAAATACTGAAGTGGGTTGCCACTTCCCTCTCCAGGGCATCTTCCCGACCCAGGCCTCTCCTGCATTGGCAGGCAGGTTCTTTACCACTGAGCCACCAGGGACGCCCACCCGACACACATATATACATACCACTAAACTTGGAGGAAATTCATGATAACAGTTTGAAAACTTCAGAAATTTAGATAATTGTAAGTTCTTTGTGTTTCAATTGTGTAGTGATGGGGATGTTACCAATAATCAACTGATAGAAAAATCAAAATCTTGTTTCACTGAAACTGGTGATAGACAGGAAACTGACTGCTTAACTTAGTTCTTTGAAGCAGACTGATGGAACTGATGTAGATCCTTAAAAAGGAGTTCAATTAGGATTCCCCTTCCATTTTTTTCTGGCAACATCCTTTTATATTCATGTATAATTCTAATCTATTCATTTAAGTGTACAGACTTGAGCTACTGACAATTCACACAGACTTCTGGATTAATTTATCTCAAGAACATTTTCTATAAATATTCAAAATATAAATCACATTTAAAAATTATTTTATATAGATACTACAAACAAAACAAATTTTATGATGCCATCTACTGAGTAGCTTCCAAAATTCTTTCCAAAATATAACATTGGGGGAAATAGCACTATTTTTTATTTCAGGGGAAAATAGAGTTTAGAAATTAAATGCTTAAAACTTTTAACTAGATGAAAGCTGTATATTAAAACATTCTCAGGATAAAACTGGATATGTAAACACCCATGTGTACATTGTATGTAAGTGTTATTAGCAGACAGAGACAGAAATAGTCACTTAGGGGGAAGTTATTAAGCAAATTACATTTTATTGGATATTAACTATGGTCACTCAAGTGTAACATACCCCTGTTAATATCTTCGTAACATATATATATGTACTTTTTTAAAAAATTTACTGCTGTTCCCCCGTTAGGGCTTCCCTGATATCTCAGTTGGTAAAGAATCCACCTGCACTGCAGGAGACCCCAGTTCGATTCCTACGTCAGGAAGATCCGCTGGAGAATGGATAAGGCTACCCACTCCAGTCTTCTTGGGCTTCCCTTGTAGCTCAGCTGGTAAAGAATCCACCTGCATGTGGGAGACTTGGGTTCGATCCCTGAGCTGGAAAGATCCCCTGGAGAAGGGAAAGGTTACCCACTCCAGTATTTTGGCCTAGAGAATTCCATGGACTCTAGAGTCCATGGGGTAGCAAAGAGTCAGACGTGACTGAGCGACTTTCACTTTGTCAAAAATTGCTTTGTCACTTTGTCCCTCTGTAGATTTGAAAACTGCGTGACCAACGTGTTTCTCATTTGATTGCTTTTGAGCTTCACAGTGTTATTACAAATCTGTAAGAATTTCATCAGAGTATACTGATTGTTATTGGTTATCTTACTCAAGGGCATTTGTTTCCAAGTGTTTGCTATTACAAATACTCCTACAAGGAATATCTTCTTATATATACATGTGAAATATTTTTTCTAGGGTCTACACCTAGAGGTAGAGTTTTTGAGAGGCTGATATGTGTGATTTCAAATTTACTAGGTATGAGCATATTCTGTGAAACAAGTAGTGTTAAAAGAATTACCATTTCTTTACACTCCACTAACACAGTTTTGCTGAACTATTGATTTTATCAAACTGTTGAGTAGGGATCTGTCTCACTTGAGTCAGAGTTTATCTTTTGATATGTTAATTCCTTTTTTTGCTTAATTTTTTGTATTATGTTTACTTTTTTTGCCCATTTTCCCATAAGTATATTTGCCTGTTCTTATTATCTTCGAAGATGCTTCAGTTTTTTTCTGAATATGAATGTTTTGAAGTGTTACATACATATTCTTCTACTTGTCTTTTAGATTGTTTACTTATGCAGAAGCTTGTCATTTCAGTATGGTCAAAATTGTTATTCTTTTCCTTTATGAGCTTTGGTTACTGTTTCTTACTTATGAAATTAATTCCTACCGCTGAGTCTTAGAAATACTGTTAGTTTTAGATATACAATATTAAGTGTCTGGACATTTAAATACGTTAGGAACTAATAATCACCAAAAGTCTAGTAACCACATGTCCCATACAGAGTTATTGCAGATTATCAGCCATACTCCTTATGTTGTATATTACATCCCCATGACTACTTTAACACTAAGTTTGTGCCTCCTCATCTCCTATCATCTCCTCTACTGTTCAAGCCCTCACCCAGCTGCCCTTTGCAAACACCCTGTTTTCTGTATCTATGAATCTGTTTTCAGTTTGTTGTTTGTTCATTTGTTTTTTAGATTCCACATACAAGTGAGATCATAAAGTACCTGTCTCTCTCTAGCTTATTTCACTTAGCATGCTCTTTTAGATTCATCCGTGTTGTGGCAAATGGCAAGATTCTTCTCTTAATGGTTGAGTGTTTATGTGTGTCTGTACATCGTATCTTCTTCACCCGTTCATCCGCTGATGGACAGTTCAGTTGTGTCCAAATCTTGTCTACTGTAAATAATGCTGCACTGAACAGAGAGGTGTATAAGTCCTTCTGAATTAGTTTTCATTTTCTTCAGGTAAATATTCTGAAAATTACTGAACCATATGCTGGTTCTATTTTTATTTATTTTTTTAGAAACTTTCATACTGTTTCCCATAGTGGCTGTACCAAATTAGATTCCTCCAATCTTCATCAAGGATTATTTGTTGTCTTCTTGATGACAGCCATTCTGACAGATGTAAGGTGGCACCTTACTTGGATTTTATTTGCAGTTCCTTGATTAGTGATTTAGACTATCTTTCCACGTGACTGTTGGAATTATGTCTTCCTTAGAAAAGAGTTTAGTCCACTCAAGTCCTCTGTCTATTTCTAAACTGTGTTGTTTGTTTCTTGATACTGAGTTGTATGAGTTGTGCATCTGGATATTAACTGCTTATTGGATATATAAACTACAAATATCTTCTCCCATTCGGTAAGCTACCTTTTCATTTTGTTGATGCTTTTTTCCCAATGTGCAAAAAGCTTCTTAGTTTGATGTAGTCTCACTTGTTTATATTTGCTTCTGTTTGCCTTGTCTAAGGAGACAGAGCCAAAAAATTATTGCCAAGACCCATGTCAAAGAGCATCCTGCCTGTGTGTCTTCTTTGAGGAATTTTATGGTTTCGGCTCTTACCTTTAAGTCTTTGATTCATTTTGACTTTATTTTGTATATGGTGTGAGAGAGTGGTCCAGGTTCGCTCTTCCGCATGTAGCTGTCCAGTTTTCCCAACACCATTTACGAAAGGGGCTGTATTTTTCCCACTGCATGTTCTTTCCTTTTGCAGCTTAACGGCCATAAGTGCCTGGGTTTATATCGGGCTCCCTGGTGTGTCCTGCTGGTCTGTGTTTCCACTTTCGTGCTGACTCTATACTGCTTCTATTACCTTAGTGTCTTGTGCTGGGTCCTCGTGGCTGTGTGGCTTTTCTCCGGTGTGGAGAGCAGGGGCTACTCTCCAGGGGTGTGCGGGCTTCTCGTTGCAGTGGCTCCTCTTGTTGCGGAGCGTGTGTTCCAGGGCACGCAGGTGTCAGCAGTTACGGCACGTGGGCTTCATGCCTCATGGTCTCCAGAGTGTAGCCTCAGTAGCTATGGCACAAGGGCTTATTTGCCTTGTGGTATGTGGGATCTTCCCAGACCAGGGACTGAACTGGTGTCCGCTGCACTGCAAGGTGAATTCTTAACCACTGGACCACCAAGGAAGCCACATAGCTTTTTAATATAGTTTGGAATCAGGGTCTATGATACCTACAGCTTTGTTCTTTCTCATGATTGCTTTGGCTAAACAGGGTCTTATGCAGTTCTGTGCAAATTTTAATTATTCTAGTTTTGTGAAAAATGGCACTAGTGTTTTGAAAAGAATTGCACTGAATCTGCAGATTGCTTTGGGCAGTATGGACTTTCTAGTATCTTTAACATAAGGCAGGTAATGTCATTCTTTTCCTCAGAGTACTCTTTACTCACAGTGAGATGGAAAGGTAATAATCTAAAGACCTCAAAATGACCTCCAGGTGGCACCTCATTTGCACCCTGATCCACTTCCTATACTGCTCTGCCCTTGTAGGGCTCTTGTGTCCTTGGTATTTTTTCAACAAGAAGAACCCTCTGCCTCAGGATCTTTGCACTTGCTGTTTCTCTATCTGAATGCTATTTCCCTCAATGTCCATGTAACTCACTCCCTCACTTCCTTTGGGTTTTTGATCAAATGATAGTAGAGAAACCTCCTTTGAACACTGCACTTCTTATCCTGCTTTATTTTTCTCTGTTAACATTATTTTTTAAAAGAAATTTGGAACATGTATCTTTATTTATTTACTGTCTCTCTCCTGTCACTACAATGTTAGTGCCCAAAGGGTAGGGAGTTTATTTTCTTCACTATCTTACCCAGTACCAACTAGGCTCTGATATACATGATTGTAATCCTCAGTTTACACATAAGGAAACTGAAGCCATCAGAGAGATCCAAGTAACTTGTGCAAAGCCACAAAGTTAAGTGAGTAAAAGGTGCAAACCAAAAGAACATAGAAGAATTGAAGCAGGATGGTAACAGGGTTAGAAGAAAATGATGAGGGAACAGCAAAGGAACAAAATAGTTAAATCTGTTTAACCATGTATATCTTTATGCTAAGCATAAAATTTTATATCAAGTGAAAATGCACTTAACAACATAATTGCATCTCTTTACAAATAATAAGAGAAATTCAGGCAAAGAAAGATAATAAAAAGTTAAAAGCAACTGTCTTGGGGTAATAAGGTTGTGGGGTTTTGTTTTCTATTATTTATACTCTACATAATAGTAGTTTGCAAACTTTTCCTGTGAAGGCCCAGAATGTAAATATTTGGGGCTATGCACGCTGTATGGTGTATTGTTACTATTCAGTTCTGCTACTGTAGTGCAAAGTAATCACAGACAATTCACAAATGAATAGGTGTGGCTGTGTTCCAATAAAACTTAATTTATAAAAATAGCAATCAGGCTGGAATTGAACCTCACTGGTCCTAGTTTTCCAACCTCTGCTATAGAGGATCTGAGACAGTGCCAAAGATACTCTAAACTGTTATGTCTGAGAGGAAGTTAGCATTGCTCTTATGTGAAAATAAAGAAATGCAAAAATCCTTGTACACATAATCTCAAAGTAGGAACTTTAAAGCAAAGAGATTATTAGATATAGGTATTATGTACAACCCCAATGTAAAATATTTTATTAGAGAGCAGCAGGATCAGGAACTAAGTGAGTTTTTTACTTAGAATGTTTCCTGCAAAAGTGAGTTTTCTAGTCATTAACAAGGAAAGAGCTGTGAACGTACTTTAAACTTGATGGCTGTAACTGAGATACATGAATTACACTAAATGGCTTTAAACTGGCCAGCCCTCCTCTTTCATCTAAAAATACTTTTGAGCTTAAAAACTTTTGAGTGTTGAGAATTATTTAGGTCAAGTTTTATTCTGTCAATGAAAATAATTTTTGGTAAAAGAGAGCCTACATAATACTTATCATTTGGGGAAAAAAATCACATTTGTAATGTAAACATTTTTAGATAATGTACTGATTTATAAACACAGGAAGAAGCTTTGACTCTAACATCTGTCACAGTTAATGTGTAGGTCTTCCTTTATTGGGTGGAAGGCTGACTGATTAATGAAAGCTACAAATCTCTGAGAGATTCTGTGTCAAACTCTGGAATAACAGATACTTTTCTGTCATTAAACTGATGGGTGTAACCATTTGACTAAGCCTTATTAAAGAATCTCAACATTAAGAGATATAAATATATACCAGCTAAACGGTAATGTTCCTGAAACTTTTTCTGTTGTCCTGAGATTAATGACTATGCCTATACAGACACAAACACACACACACCTTTGTTCTACTTCATGTATAACTTTGCACATCTGTATTGATTAATATCATAACATTGTACACTTCAGCTACTATGCACTCTCCAGTCCCCTGCTTATCCTGTCAATCACTTTCTTACTGCTAAAAAAGTCAAAATATTGACATGATCCTACATAAAACAGCTGCTGTTTGTGTAAATAACAAAATCCACAGAAAATGAATATCCTAGAAATGTACGTGCACAGAGATGCACATACATTTGCATCACATTATAATCCATTCTCAATCACAAATGGTGTTAGGTTTACCATGGCTCCTAAGAAGAGACCCAGGATTGGCAGTTTAAAGATAAATGTGAACAAATGTTGGGAAAAAGTCAGCATATTATAGAAGACTTTATCTAAAATATCTTCAACTTGTATCCATCATTAATTTTTGTTCTGTAGTATGTTTCTCCTTGGATATAACACATTAAAAGAAACATTTGCTGTCTGTCATGGATTGAAAATAAGTCAGAGTAAAACTATACTCTCATAAAAGATGGAAAGCAAATGTTTTTCTCATAGGAAAAGCAAATGTGATCTTTATGAAAACACATTTTAAAATATTTAGAAACAGTTGTTACTGCTAGTATAATCTTTGCCTTTTATATCAGAACCTTTACTTTTAATTGGTATTTATCTCATGTTATCTTGACATCCCAGAATTTAGAGGATGCGCAGAATTAAGGGACAGGTCAGAATTTGTATACTTGACAGTAAAGCCAATCCGAGAACTCATGTGTCTGGTTTCCACTACCATGTAGAACATGTCTTGGTGAATTTAGATCAGATTCAAATTTCTTAGCAACGTATGGGAAGATATTTATTATCCAGCCAACTAACCTTTCATCAGTCTCCCCTGCACAGTCTTTGAATACTCTTTCATTTTATGTTTGTCTACCTTTTACACCTTCCACTGGAATATTCTTGTTCACTCATTCTCCACCTGGGAAGAACTCCTTTTGTACTGTATAAAAACCCGGCTAAAAAGTCAATTCAACTTTTCCATGCAACAGGTTGCCTCTTGATGCCTCATACTAATTGAAATTATTTTTTTATTAGCCTACCTTCTTGCAAACAGCAAATATATTTACAACAGGTGTTAAAACATAACTGAATGAAAAATTTTTTAAATATTTTCTTTGGAAAAATATAGAGATTTATATATTAGCCTTAGTTCATATATTCCTTTTTAAATGTCATAACATTTTTTATTTTTTAAAATAGCTTTCTCTCAATGACTACTTAGGATTTCTTTTCCCCCTCCTAAATAGGGTACTGAAATAAAAGACTACTAACAGGGAGAAAAATCTTAGTTTTACTAAATGTCATCCTATAACCTATGACATCAAATGACTCCTATCTGTTAGTTCTTAGATTTTTTTAAAATAAAATTTTGTATGTAGCAACTGCATCTAATGATCTGGCTTACTAAATTAGGAAGAGAAAACCAAAAGGCAGAAATATTCTCCAAAGATAAACAAGAAGTTACCACCTGGAATTTGCATTTTTCTAACTCACTCCAGTGTTCTTGCCTGGAGAATCCCATGGACAGAGGAGCCTGGAGGGCTAGTCCATGGGGTTGTGAGAGTCAGACACGACTTAGCGAATAAGCCACCACATAAAAACATACATGCAAATTACAAAAAAATTATAAAGTAAGTTTTAAAAAATTAGTAGATTCTGCCAAGTAAAAGTAAAATCAGAAATTACTATATAATGGCTTCTTCTAAACTTTTACTGATGATTTTAATGAGCCCACCATTTTACATAGATATAGGCAAATAAAAAGAACAGCAGCGATAAAGCAACAAATAGTTACTAGCAGCAGAAAGATAATACATTTTACTGTTAAAAATCTACATGGAAGACGTCAATACTGTTTGTAAAATTTCTGCCATACAACGGAATGACGGTCTCAACACACCTTTTCATTCCTTCTGCTAGATATTTCTGATTTAATAGCTGCTTTGAAAGAAGTATATTGCTAAAATGCTACATCATGGATTGAAAACAGAAAAAAAAAAAAAAAACAACTATACAAATAAGAACCAAAAAGTTACCTGCAAAACTTATTTCCCCTTTTCTATAAGGTTCACTTTCTATGGTTTCAGTTACCCACACTCCAAAAACATTAAATGGAAAATTTCAGAAATAATTCGTAAGTTTTAAAATAAGATTCAAATGCCATTCTAGCAGCATGATGAAATCTCGCATCTTTCTGCCCTATTCCATCTGGATGTGAACTGTCCCTCTGTCCAGAGTGTCCACCCTGTGTTCACTACCTGTTCAGTCATCACTCAGCAGCCATCCTGTCATGAGATCAGCTGTCGTGGGGTCACAGGGCTGTGTTCAGGTGATGCTGTTTACTTAATAGTGGCCCCAAAGCACAAGAGTAGTGATGCTGACAGTTTGAATATTCTCTTACTATGCCTAGTCTGTAAATTAACCTGTGCCAAAGGTATGTATGTCTAGGAAAAAACACAGTTCTTTCTCCAAACTAAGGCAAGGCAATTAAATTTTGTGGGTTTTAGTTTTCCTAGCTATAAAATGAGGTTTTGCTCTAGGAGAGTTCTAAGAATCCTTAAAGGTTTAAATAGTTATGGTTATATCAGATACTAGAAAATTGAGTCTAGACTGCTTTATTTGAAGATGAACCTTGGTAACCAGGAGAGTAATCAAATTTGATAAACAATACTATAAGGCACACTGTAGATCCGGACAATGACTCACTACATTCAACACTATAAACGTGACATACAAACATTTCTACAGGACTCACACAGATGTCAGTGTGCCCCCAAAGTACAGCTGTTGGCCCCCAAATTAACCTTACTTCATTCTAGTAATGTGTAATTTGTTTTTGGAAAAATGAATCATACTTCTTTACTATTCTGCTGTCTTCTACCTCTAAATCATAAATTGTACTGTATTATCTGATTCATAACATTTAGTCTTCCATGTTCCAAAAAGATGTCTAATTATCCTAAATCTTCCTCTCATTTACTATATAACATTTAAGGGAACTAAGATAATTTTTTATCCTGCTTTTTATATAATAGAACACTTTTTTTTCCCCTTCCCCATTAAGATTCTAAAGGGGAAAACCATACAGACATCACACACACAAAAAAAACTCTAGCCAGAGATAATCAAAAGCTATACTTCAAAATTCAATAGTAAAAAAAGAGAAAATTATAACCTATTAATGATTTAGAATTTTAAAAATTACATGGTAAGAGAAAATAGTTAGCATAGGAGTTGGAAAATTAGTCACATGGTAAAGTTTAAAATTTAATGTCTCAAAAGTCTTATTTGTTAGGAAAAAAATCAATTTGATAGCATGCAGCTCTGCTTTGTTCTTCTCAACCCATCAGTATTTTAAAGGATACTTAGTACCAGAATAATGTGTGACTCTGCCACGAATTGGACCTGGCTGCTCCCATGAATGTAGCTCTATAAAACAAGACAGAGAAGCAAAAATTACAATCTGGGGAAAAGCAGGGTTTTGGCAGCTTTTTCTTTGTAAAATTCTATACCTTGAAGATTACAATGGATGAAGCTATGAATTAAGCGCCTATTTATGCTTTTGGAATGAAATAATTAAGTTATTTTTGAATAAAATAATTATCAGTTAACTAGAAGTAACAGATGAAGTGCCGGTGGCTAATGTCACCGTCAACTGTAGAAAGCAACCTACCCTCAGAAGTAAACTTAGTATAATTTGTTAAAAGGTTTACCACAAAAACAAACACAAACTGCAATGATTCTCCCAGAGCCTCCGTAAAATGTACTTAATATAATGTAAGGTGCAGATTAGAGGAACTAAGGCTAATGACTTGACATCCTTTAAAGTGAATAAAAAATGACCAATCAAAAGTTAATGACTCTTTTCTACACTATCAAAGTTTTTTAATTAAGGATAGCTTTATAAATGCATTTATTTTAAACTGATTTTTTTCAAAACTTAATTATTAAAATTGTTTCATCCTATTGAGAAAGGTATAGTTTCCTACACCTGGTAAGAACTGTATTAGTTGATACCAGTCAATTATAGAAATTTGACAAAAATCTCCATACAATATTATTTTGCTTCCAAAAACCTGATTCCCACAGTAGTTTGGCTTTAATGGAAAGAGTATTTAACTAGAAGTCAGGACATTATTCCTTTTTGTCCTTAACCCTGGGTATGTCACCCAATGTCCCAGATTCAATATCCCTCATCCATAAAACTAGGAACTGGATTAACTGAGTCCTCTGATCTTTTTGAAGCATGTACAATCTTGTGTGTACTGTTATCAATTTTGTCTTGGTATTTTCATGTAGAGACTGCTCTTGGTACTCCAGACTAAGCTACCTTTGTTTCCATTTCTAATTTCTCATTCATAGAGCAGCTGCCTCATTCAAAGGTGTATTTGGACATATTTTTAAAGAACAGCTTCAAGCAAACCAACTAAAATATAGCCATGTGTGGTTTACTTACACTATAGCTTATAAGGAATATTGTCACATATATTTTCTATTAGATATTACTATATTGACAACAGTGTAGCAATACAAATACTATAAGCAATGTGTTTATATTACTTTAAGTCTGATTAGAAACTAAGACTCTCATATCACAGAAATGAAGGTTTTATTATTCTAATAACTATAGCAGCATAGATAATATCAAATACATCGATTCCAAGTACTAATAACAACTACTATTAAGCACTCACTTCGTGTTTAACACAAGTTCTACATGCAACATTGCATTTAATTCTAATAGTCATAACAAAGGTATTTTTATTACAGCCACTTAATCAATAAGGTAACTGAGGCTAAACAGAGGTAAAAAATTGCTTAGGTTTTCACAGCTGCTGTGTGTAAAATCTGAGATTTGAAATTAGGTCTGTGTGATTTCAGATCCTGAGCTCATATTCACTATACTATCAATTACTTAGTTATTTGCTGGACATTTGACAGGATGCTTCATATGGATTATCCCATCATATCTTTTAATAACTATATAAAGTAGATATTATCATTCTATCTTCCAAATGAGGAAACTGAGATATAGAGAAATGAACTAAATTAAGATCGCACAACTAGTAACTGGTGAAATTTGGAGAGCAAATTGGGTTTGACCTCCAAGGTCCATGCCTTTTCCATCATATAATAACTTATCAAAAGACAGGAAGAAAACCTAGTGGCAAGTTTAATAAAAGTTTTTACTGGTGACCACAGTTAAATGTTGACCATTAAAGTAATTAAAAAATCAACATTTATGTGACTGACTAAAATATCTGACTATTACAACACAGAATAAGATGCCCAGATGTATGTGACAACTGAGAGGAACGCTGCCTGGATTAGAACCACAGTGCAGATACTATGTACTTATTACGCTGCCTGGATTAGAACCACAGTGCAGATACTATGTACTTACTTAGGCAATGGGGATATCAAGTGTAACAAAACAGCAAACAAAATGAAACAAACAAAACCAAAAAAAATGCTTTCACGAGCTTACGCATTCAAACTGTGAGAACACATTTTGTCTACCAAAATGCGACAGAGACATTACTGGCACATATAAAAGTCAGAAGAGCAAACACAAGAATAAAAGAACAAGCAAGCACTCCAGAGGTCTTAAGTGCTGATCTTGGAGGGTATGTTTCATTTACAAGGTTACCTAAAGCAGTGCTTAACACAATTAAAATCTAACTAAGCTCACCATTTTAGTCTAGTCTTTAATATATGTATTTAACTGATGCATGTACTTTGAGAATGCTTTGGTAAGAAGGAACACTGAGTAATTCCTTGACAGCTCTAGCAAGCATGATGTTCATTTATATTCTTTCCACTTGTGATTTTTACTAATTCTGACAAGGGAAATGTCAGTAACTCATGGAAATTTAATCCTAAATATTTATTTAACTTGGAAATGGCAACCCACTCCAGAACTCTTGCCTGGAAAATTCCATGGACAGAGGAGCCCTGTAGGCTACAGTCCATGGGGTCGCAAAGAGTCGGACAGGATTGAGCCACGTCTCTTCACTTCACTTCACTTACAAGTGCAATGGGGAAAATCTGCATGCTTTTTGATATAGGATATCTCTTTTTTCCCATGGAGATCTATTCTGACAAAACATTAATATAAACATTTTTTCTTGTCCAGTCAACTGAACACTTACTTCAGAGCATATGAACCAAAAAGAATGGGTCTTAAAAATTATCATAAAATTAATTACTATATCTTATTTGAAGTTTGCATAGCATAATGATATAAATAATATATCTGAATAATATGCTTAATTTTAGTAACATACTTGACAATAAAAATTAGTACACTTAAATATAATAGTTCTCTTACACAAGAGTATCAGAAAAGAAATTGGAAATTAAGCTAAATACAGTATATGTCAATGAAGAAAGAAACCTTGTTCCATGTAACTCTTTCCTTTTTTATAATGTATAATTTTTATTTTTATCAGAGTATAATTGCTTTACAATGTGTTAGTATCCACTGTAAAGTGTTAGTATCCACTGTAAAGTGTAGATATACAAGAGTGCATGTATGCTCAGTCATGACCAACTCTGCAATCCCATGGGCCAGGCTCCTCTGTCAGTGGGATTTCCCAGGAAAGAATACTGGAGTGGGTTGCCATTTCCTTCTCAGGAGATTAACAGCGTATATGTGTCAATCCCAATCTCCCACTTCATCCATCCCCTTTTCCCTCTTCATCTCCATACATTTGTTCTCTATATCTGTGTCTCTATTTCTGCTTAGGAAATAAGATAGACTTCACCAATTTTTTTTGGATTCCACATATATGCCTTAATATATGGTATCTGTCCTTCTCCTTACTTCACTTTGTATGACAGTCTTTAGGTCCATCCACATCATTCCTGACTTCTTGGGGAGATGGTATCAATCATATTGCTCTGCTTTTTCAATATTATTTTAAAACTGTGTTGGTAGTGAGTGATCATTAAGGTGTCTTTTATAAACATAATGTTCTGAAAATATTAATGACCAGTATAGCCCAACACTGTTGTTAGGTTTCAATTAAAATGTCTGAGTCGGTATCTTTATCCTGGATCTGCCTCAAGTTGTGACCTTGAAAATTACTCTAAACTTCAAATTGTTCAACTGTATAATAAAAAAAACAAAATGTGAGAAATAAATTATTAATAGGTAATTCATGTAAAATACTTAGGACTAGGCATAAAATCTGGGTTCTCTTGCCAGTGAATAATTTTCTTTTAAAACTTATTTAAGTTTCTAATAAACTAAGATTAACTTTATAAGCCTTGGGGCAGAGGCAAGATAGAAAAAAACAATGTGTTTGATTAACTTTCGTAAAATGTGTGCATACGTGCTAAGTTGCTTCAGTTGTGTCTGAGTCTTTGTGACCCCATGGACTGTAGCCCACCATGTTCCTCTGTCCATGGAATTCTCCAGGTAAGAATACTGGAGTGGGTTACCATGACCTTCTTCAGTGGATCTTCCCTACTCAGTGACAGAACCTGACTTCAGTTAAATGGATTTTGGAGCAAAACTAAAGATGCTAATATAAGCAGAGTACAAAAAGTTGTTCAGATAATATACAAAAGCAGGAAGTCACTCTTGTAAAGACATTAATAATGGGATTCAATCTAGTTATTTTTTTCCTGAAAAGTGTTAGTCATTCAGTCATGCCCAACCCTTCACAACCCCAGGCTATATGCATGGAATTCTCCAGGCAAAAATACTGGAGTGGGTAGCCATTCCCTTCCCCAGGGAATTGTCTCGAGGCAGAGATCAAACCCAGGTATCCCGCTTTGCAGGCAGATTCTTTACCATCTGAGCCACCAGGGAAGCCCAAAGTGTTACTTTCCCCTACTCACTGATAAAATATATACTGGTCTCCATTTGCTTTGGCATAAGTTCCTTACAAGAAAAAAAAAAAAAAAAAGGTGTGCTCACACCAATCCCAGAGAGATGTGAGTTTGAATTTTGATCATTGAAAAAATTTAAGTTATTTTAAAAAGAAGCATTTATGACACCTGGGGTCTCTGTGATAAAGAATCTGCCTGCCAATCCAGGAGACGAGGACTTGATCCCTGGGTTGGGAAGATCCCTTGGAGAAGGAAATGGCAACCCACTCCAGTATTCTTGCCTGGGAAATCCCATGGACAGAGGAGCTTGGTGGGCTATAGGCCATGGGGTTGCAAGAGTCGGACATGACTGACTAACAAACAACATTTTATGACACCAAGAAAATGGCACATAAAAACTAAGATTTGATATTGTCTGGTGTTATCCAAATGCCACTTTCAGCTTAACATCAAATCTACAAAAGCACTTTTGGTCCCTTCTTTCATTTTAAAATACACGATTGTAGAATAAACTAAGAGCTTGTCAATAGCCAGAGGAAACACTGCTGTAATTATCTTTTACTATCACATGGATTCTTTCTGTACCATCTTTTCATGCAGCTGGACATCAGTAGGGTATGTAAACTTTATTTCTGTTCATTTCCTTTCCCTTCTTGTTTACATCAGAAAAAATTACCTGTGTGAATCCTTTCAGCTTTTTTCTGTACCTTGTTTACTATCCTCCAGTACAAGGAGAGCAGACACATGAAATTTAAGAAAATATTTAAGTGATAATCTCTCAACTGTCTAGCATATGATTCTCACTCTGCAACAGAAGTACTGTAACAGCAAAAAAAGAAAACATGATTTATTATCAACATAAAGACAGAATGTAGGAGAAAAATCTTGTATTTCCTTTGGCAGGACTTCCAAGAAGTCAAATGAGTTTCCTCATTGCCCTTAAATAAACTTGTGTCTTTAATCTTGGCTATTTAAGATCGGCCAGTAGAAGAGCAGGTGCTTTCCTGCTCAAAGCCTACATACAGTGAGGGATCCTTTTTTCATGTATGATAGTCAAGCTTTTTTTAACCACATAACTCTAAATAAGAAGATGATATTTTAAAATGTACAAGTTCGTAGGAATGCAGTAACGATACCATAGTCCTGAGTCTCCTTTGTGTGCTCAGGCACCCAGAATACTAAAAGGAAGTAAATCGGTATTATTTCTTTCTCAGTTTCTTTGTGAGAAGACAGACATCTAGGAAGAGATTTTTTTGAACTGTTAAGACAAAATATACTCCTTTATTTAGTGTTAAATATAACAGAAGTATTCAGAGGCATTCTATGACCTTTCTAATGTATGGTACTATGATCTTTGGAACCAATTACTTGAGTCTTTAGTAAAAACAGTGTGAGAGCAGGCAGCAGGTGGGCAGGCTTCTGTTGGCAAATGGGAGTGTCTGGATCACCACTGTTGGTGCAAAACAAGTGGAAATCCCGAGGTACTTAGCACTCTGACAGTCTAATAAAAGATTTCTCTATTTCTCGATAGTTACATATTCCTAGTCCTTTGTTTGAGGCACTGTTACATAGTCCCAGTCCTTTCTTTGAGGTCTTCTTATACATCAAACTAGATAAACTTCTCTGAGGTAGCACTGGTCCTTACAAGGCTGTGACACAACCAGCAGGTGTGATATAGATCAGACAATAGCTCGGCCAAGTCGTTCTGGACTTGCCTGAAGTAAGAGATATAAATACGGACTATCTACGTCCAGATGGCAAAGAATGCCACTGTGTTGGATTTCCCCAGGCTAGGGAGGTATGATTGGTCTTATTCAACTCTACAAAAAGCGTCAGCCCCGCTAGTACAGTGGAGACACACCTCTCCTTATAAGCTTTACCTGAATTCATGGTGACAATAAGATCAGTAGTTCAGGTATTGTAAACAGGGGAGGTATGGGAGAGAACAAGTAACAACACAGAACAACCAAAACAAAAAGCTCCAATCAATTCTAAGGAAATCCTAAGCAGAATATGCTGAAATAGTTCATCATAACTGCTCCTCCCTGGAAGGTCAGGCGATGAGAACCCAAAGTGCAGGCAGGCCTGAAAAATTCTGAGGCGACTGTAAGACTACCCTAAAGCCCAGACACTAGTGAGACAGCTACTGGGGATAAACTGTGCTTGTAGAAGCACCTTCTAGTTTTTGAACAAAACCGATACTATGACTGATGAGAGAGCTTCTCATATTCACTGTGCTTTCAAAATGTTAAGAGGTTAAATATATGACAACATAGTATGACTGTTTCTTTCAAGTGTACAGCAGAGGTTGACTTAAAAGGTCCTATGACTCAGCTTCTAAGTACATTTTAGTAATTAATATTTTCTTGACAGCCCATTTCCAGACTTCAATTCTTCTATTCATCAATGAAAGAAAACCTGGAATGCTTAACAGAATTACTCTCATGGAATTTTTTTGGTAACTAAAGTAGTAAGTTCAAAATGAAAAGTTACTTGTTAGATTCTTTATTTTAAAATCCAACTTAATAGCTTTTGATATGAGATACACTGAATATGTAAATTTACAATGCAAATGTTTTCGGAGCTCTGTCATATTAGATATATATGAAAGGTATAATGGAGTAAAAGTATATATGGGCTTTTTTCCTTTTTATCTTTCAGAAAAAAAATCACCATCAAGGAACATTACTATTCTCATGTTGTTATAAATGTAATCTAAAGTACAACAACAACAAAATACAACTAATGTAGCATGAAGCTTAAAAGTCGCATTATTCTATGTTAAACAGTAAAACCACTCATTTCATATCACTAAATATTTTATATCTGTGACTGGCATAAGAAATGCACTAGGAAGATAGCTTTTCTGCCCTACTCTAACTTTGCAAATAAATTGAATGATTTCCCTCAGGAAAGCCATTTAACCTCTCTTTAATTCATTTTCCTGGTACAGATCATTTTTTGTTGTTTTTTTACTTATGGGCCTATTAGGTGATAAAAAAGATGTTATTATCAAGAGAAGTCTATAAGATGGATTTAAACAAAAAATAAGCAAAAATAGGACCACTGTCTTTTGAAACACAGTCTCTCATATTTTTCTTCTTTTTTGGATCATCTGTGAAAATGGATATTCACATCTTCCCTCTCAGTGCTCACATGATAAGTCTTTGATAATCCTCTATATGAAAGCGTATTCATGTGGATGAAAGCACCCTGAGACGCTAGGCAATTACTCCTTAATGATGAGTCTTGTAGTGTGTCTATTAGATAATTCCCTGATCACTGTTGTACTTGGTATTTTTCCCTGTCACTTCCTCACTGCGACCTGAGTGAAACATTGCTCAGTCTGGATCCTGTTGCATCATGTGATACTACCTGACGTGATGGGTTTTCTAGTCCAGTTTCTTCAGATGCCTTTAGTTCATATCCTTGAAACTTCTCGCATATTGTCTTAGAGCGATACTCTCTCTAAAGTTCACCTAATGCCAACTGCTTTAAAAGTCCAGCGTCATCCGTTTTCTCCGGATGTCCAGGATCACTGCATTCTGATGAATAAGTCTGGAAAATCACTGCCTCTAAATCTTTGACATTAGAGACTTTATCTTGACATCTGATGTGAAATATAGCACAATGGGATGATAAATGAAACCTGTCTCAGAAATGAAAATGACACTGATAAGGACTCAGATATTAGACCCATATAACACTGCTGACAGTACCTTGGATCTGCAGGCCTTGAGAATGGGTTTAACTCATGATGGATGGGCCTGGTTTAGCCTGCTAATCTGCCAAATGAGACATCAAATTCTTGGGTGTGATTTTCTGTTTCTTTAAGCTTACTACTTTGAAAGCTTCAAATCAGCTGCATTTACCTTTATACTTACTCAACATACTAACAATGTGAATCCAGGTATATAGCTAGTATTTTGTATCTAGAGGCTAATATACACCTTCTGGTTCTTCCATAAAGACTTCACAGAACCAAACACAGCAATCGTCTTCAACAGAAGCACCACACTGATGGCTGGGGACGGGGTGTGTTAACCAACCTGTGGGTCAATTTCTGCATCAGCAGATCAAGGGTGTTATAATAATCTACAGCATTCAGAATAGTATGACAAGAAGTGAGCCTTCCTTAAGTGTTGGCTATCGTTATTACTATTTATTCAGCTGATATTTATTGAATGTCTGATATGTGATAGGCACATTTCTAGGCACTTGAGAAAAGAGTGACTAGAACAAAAATCCCTGGCCTCGTGGGGTTTATTGGAAAAGGAAATGGCAACCCACTCTAGTATTTTTGCCTGGAGAATCCCATGGACAGAGGATCCTGGAGGGCTATAGTCCATGGGGTTGCAAAGAGTCGGACACGACTGAGCAACTAACACACACACATAGGGTTTATAGCCTAGTGTTTGTGCACATGCGCGTGTGTGTTGGGGGCAGGGAACAGCGGGGGAGAAAAGCCCAATGAATATAAATAAAAATAAAATATATGGATATAATAAATAACATAAAATACTAACATATGGAACATTAAATTGAGACTACATCAATTTAAAACAAAATCTACATACTTGTTTATGTATTTGGGCTTATTAAAATAAAAAGGTCACTAAAAATGGTAACATACTTTAATTAGTAAGGGCCCTATAATTGAAATATCGAAGAGATAAGTTACATCATTTGTCCTTGACGTTCCTTTCTCTTCTCACATTTTCTCCTTTAGATGATTCATACTCTTCAATTCAACAGCTCTTGGTATGAAAGACTCCTCAGCCAGGTCTGTAGTGTTACATCTTATGGAGTAACCACTAATTGGATATATCTATTTGAACACTCTAAAACCAAATTTTTTTCAACCATGTCACTATTCTCTGCACAAAATTATTTATCTTGGCCAGACTTCTGTGCTTCTGTCAATAATGCAACCTTTCTTCTAATGATCCAAGTTTCAACTTTACCTACATCAATCGTAATGCCAGTGAACAATTCCTATCCTGTATTTGCCTTTTTTCGATCACTTTGACACAACTGACTGTGTATGGATGTTTATCATATCATGCCTGAATTATGGGCACTCTAATCTTCAGTCTCCAATCTCTCATTTCTAGCTAAATCTTCCAAAATCTCCACTTCCGTCAGTCTACTGCTTACAAACCTTTGAAAATTTAAAACTGCTTAGAGGCCACAGCTCTTGGCAGTAAAGTCAAACACTTTTGAATCAATCGATTAATCAATCAAGCCAACAATCTAGTCAGTACTTAACAGTCAGAGATGCTATATTCCATAAAATGAGAAAACAAGTACATGTAAAAAACATGGTGCTTTTTTTGCTGAAAAAGAAACACGGAACATGCACATGGAGATCTCTAACCACACAGACAAAATAAGGGCAGTGTGCTTAACATTCTAGAATTAGTGAACCAACATTTGAGTCTGTGCTTGAGTTGCCTCTTTGTAAATCAGGATAATAATTGTATCTTTCTTACTGAAAACTGCTACTGGAGTGAACAGATCAGAAGTTAATTAGCTACTAAATTATACAGTATTTAGTAAGAACTCTATAATTTAGCTATGTGTTCAGTGAGTTCTAGAGAAATATAAAAGATGAAATTACTGTAGTGTGAAATGGAAGGAAAAGGCTCCAAAGATGGTTAACTATAAACAGGATATTTCAATAGAGATTATGTTGAGATACATTAGGAATACACAGAGGGGACTTTAAACAGGTGGACAGTAACAAGGAAATTAACAAGAGGAATGGAAGGGGTTTGAAGGTAGACATGATTGGGATGCCACAGTAAGTACACTTTTTCTAACACTATTTCCATTAAAAATTATATCTCAAAAAAAATTATGGTCCCCAAACATCCTATCCTCATTTTCACCTCTGTATGGGTTTTCTTAAGGCTGTTCCATTTTTCTTCTTTCTGATCCATATCAAGGAGCAATCTTTATTCTTACTGGGTAACCAAAATTTAGCATGATTTAATTCCAACTCTAATTCTACCTCTTTTAATAAAACTTTGCCTCAGGATAATGAATAGTCAATGCCCTTAAATTAGTATAATACTATCTATAACATTTCATCTGTATCTTAGTCACATATGGATTTATAATGTTAGGATTCTAGACTTAAAACTCACATGAATAACACTGTCTCAGGAAAAAGGATATATTACTTGTAGAATACAGAATATTTCAATTTTTTAAAAAAGAGAACAGGCTTCAAATACTTGCTTCAACATATTTTAAAATAATTAAATACAAAATATATTTAAACTCTAAAGTAAAATGTGACATGATTGTAAAACTCTGTATATTTAGTGTAATTTAGGAATTTTTTAAAAATCTAGAGCATTTATTAATAACTGTATTTTTAACATCTTAGATGAAGCTAACAAGTGAAGTTAAATTCCTCAAAATTGCATAAAGTACAGTTAAGCTCAGGAAATATTATATATATATATATATATCTCTTAGAGAAAAAGTGATGTTTTAAACAACTATGTGGAGTGAATATTATTTAAAATTAATAAAATCACAGTGTACTCTTTTCACATTTACACTGAACTCATTAAATAATATTTTTTTTAGAAAGAAATTTTTGCCAATAAAAATTTTAACAAGTAAACATTGATATTTGATGGTTATTAGTATGTACTATAAGCACATAATTTAAAAAATTATATCTCTCCAGAGATTTCAAAAGTGTATTCCCAATCCAGGGATCGAACCAAGGTCTCCTGCATTGTAGGTTGATTCTTTACCAACTGAGCTATCAGGGAAGCCCTCCATTGTTAGTAATGTATTACAAATGCTCTTGTGTAGTAGTATTTGCAAGGGAGTATCTATATGTACTTAATTTTTTACACATAAATTTTTTTGGTACATAATTCCATTTTTAAAACATGTACTTTTTCTTTATAGATTTTAAAAATCTTACCTGAGAGATTGCAAATATCAAAATGTGAACTTAGCCTCACATATTGAGAGTTTGTGACACTGCAAGTATACACGATTGATTTAAACTCTAAAAGCTTCTTTTAACTGTGGTTTTTCTCTTTTTTAAAAACTGGCTAATTCATAATAAATTAATCAGATATGTTCTTAAATCAAAAATACACAATAAGGGGAAACCAGGCACTCACAGATTTTGTATTGGGATAGTTAAGGCCAGTCAAAACTCAAACTATAGATTTAAGATTTTGTAATTTTCTGTATGCAAATTATATGTCAGTTCTAAAGAGGTATATTTTCAAAGAAATATTGTCTGGAAAAAATAAACAGAAACAAAAGTCTTTCCATCATATCTATAATAAAATTCTTGCATGAGTTTTTCATTATAATCAGGAAGGAAGCACTTTTTTCCTAAAAGCCAACGCTACTGGGAGAAATCTGAAATGACATTTTATTGATTCTTTATTTTTCCATCAGATTATCTTTTACACTATTTTTTTTATTTTAAGTTTATCAGGGGGCGGGTCTAAGATGGCAGAGGAATAGGAAGGGAAGACCACTTTCTCCTTCACAAATTCCTCAAAAGATCATTTCAATGCGGAGCAAACTCCACAAAACAACCTCTGAATGCAGGCAGAGGACATCACGCAACCAGAAAAGCAGATCATTGTCTTCAAAAACAGGTAGGAAAAAATATAAAAGACGACAAAAGAGACAAAGGAGGTGGGGAGGGAGCTCCGTCCCGGGAAGGGAAGCCCGTCCCGGGAAGGGAATTCTAAGAAGAGAGGTTTCCAAACACCAGGAAACACTCTCCCTGCCGAGTCTGTGGCGAGCCTTGGAAACACAGAGGGCAACATAACAGGAAGGAAAAACAAATAAATAATTAAAACCAACAGATTACAAGCCCAACAGTAACTCCCCCAGCGGAAAAGCAGCACAGACGCCTGCATCCGCCAGCAAGTGGGGGCAGGGCAGGGAAGCACGGGAGGCACGGGCTGCCGTGCTCGGTAAGAATCGGGCAGAAACGCCCCACGCGTAACCAGAGCGATCGAACTTGGGCTAGCAAACCAGTCTGGGGGATAGCTACCACGCGAAAAGCTCGAACATAAGACGCCGCCAGGACCGCGCACAGAACAAAGGACGGAACGGAAATAGCCGGCTGCAGACCATCCCCCGCCGGGGACAGGCAGCCAGAGCCGTAAGGGCTGGAAAGGGGCAATCACAGCCCCAGAGAGACTTTACCTAACAAACTGCAGGCAGGCTTCTTTGCTGAGACTTCTGGGGGTACTGGACAGTCACCATCCGCCTCACAAGGAGCACCAGCAGTACACCCAGAAAACTGAGCAGTAGAGACAGAGAAGGTGACAAGTCACGGCGACCGCGCTCGCCAAGCTCCTGAGCTGCTCGGACCTGGGAGGGGCGCAGACCCAACCGAGTCTGTGCCTCTGAGGGCTACCTGGGCGCCAAACCTGAGCGGCTTGGACGGGGAGGTGTGCACAGCCTGGGGCCGGCCTCGGACGGTTCCCGGCTGAGCACCGTGGAGCTGGAGCGGTTTGTGCGCCGTGGGGGCGGACAGGTCCAACGGGGCTGAGACGCTGTGTGCCCATGACAGTGCTATTTGTTTGCAGCATCCCCCCTCCCCACAGCGCGACTGAACTAGTGAGCCTGAAAAAAAAAAAAAGTGTCCACCACCGCCCCCCTGTGTCAGGACGGAATTCAGACACTGAAGAGACCAGCAAACAGAAGAAGTTAAACAGAGGAAACCGCCTTGGAAGTGACCCCACACGGCCCACAACATCAGAGAAGGGCCAGATATATCTTCACAACTTTTACAATCATTCCTTTTTTTTTCATTGTTAAGTCTTCTATTTCTCTTTTATTTCTATAACTTACTATTACCTTTCAAAAAAAAAAAGACTATTTTTTAAGGCAAACACCATATATAGTCTTTGTGTGGTTGTTGTTGGTATTTCTTTTTTAATTTTGTGTTTTGTTTTTTTTTCTTATTATCTTTTTCTTTTTTTTCTTTTTCTTCCTTCCTTCTGCTTCTTCTCTTTAATATTGTATTTTTGAAAATCCAACCTCTACTCTAGGTTTTTAATCTTTGCTTTTCGGTTTTTGTTGTCAATTTTGTACATTTCAAAACCCAGTTTTACCTGACAGTGAGATTACTGGCTTGACCACTCTCTCCTCCTTTTGGACTCTCCTTTTTCTCCACCAGGTGGCCTCTGTCTCTCCCTCCCCCATCTCTTCTATATCCAACTCTGTGATTCTCTGTGTGTTCTAGATGGTGGAGAACACCTAAGGAACTGATTACTGGATGGACTTGTCTCTCTCCTTTTCATTCCTCTCTCTTACCCTCCTGGCCACCTCTGTCTACTTCCTCCCTCTCCTCTTCCCTGTATAACTCCATGAATACCTCTGAGCGGTCCAGACTATGGAGCACACATAAGGAAGTGACTATTGACTAGCTTGCTCTCTCCTCTTTTGATCTCACTGCATCTCATTCCAGTCACCTCTAACTACCCCCTCCCTCTTCTCTTCTCCATGTAACCCAGTGAACCTCTCTGGGTGTCCCCCAATGTGGAGAAACCTTTCATCTTTAAACTAGATGTTTTATCATCGGTGCTGTATAGATGGAGAAGTCTAGAGACCACTGTAAAAATAAAACCGAAAACCAGAAGCAGGAGGCTTAAGTCCAAAACTTGAGAACCTCAGAGACCTCCAGAATTCAGGGAACATTAAGTAATAGGAGCTCATCAAATGCCTCCATACCTACACTGAAACAAAGCTTCAGCCAAGGGCCAACAAGTTCCAGAGCAAGACATATCACACAAATTCTCCAGCAACACAGGAACACACCCCTGAGCTTCAATATACAGGCAGCTCAAAGTTACTCCAAAACTTTTGACGTCTCATAACCCATTACTGGTCACTCCACTGCACTCCAGAGAGAAGAAACACAGCTCCACCCACCAGACCTCCAACACAAGCCTCCCTAACCAGGAAACCTTGACGAGCCACTGATACAACCCCACCCACAGTGAGGAAGCTCCACAATAAAGAGAACAACACAAATTACCAGAATATAAAAAGGCCATCCCAAACGCAGCAATATAACCAAGATGAAGAGACAGAGGAATACTCAGCAGGTAAAGGAACAGGAGAAATGCCCACCAAACCAAACAAAAGAGGAAGAGATAGGGAATCTACCTGAGAAAGAATTCCAAATATTGATAGTGAAAATGATCCAAAATCTTGAAATCAAAATGGAATCACAGATAAATAGCCTAGAGACAAGGATTGAGAAGATGCAAGAAAGGTTTAACAAGGACCTAGAAGAAATAAAAAAGAGTCAATATACAATGAATAACACAATAAATGAGGTCAGAAACACTCTGGAGGCAACAAATAGTAGAATGGAGGCAGAAGATAGGATTACTGAAATAGAAGATAGAATGGTAGAAATAAACGAATCAGAGAGGAAAAAAGAAAAACGAATTAAAAGAAATGAGGACAATCTCAGAGACCTCCAGGACAATATGAAACGCTCCAACATTCGAATTATAGGAGTCCCAGAAGAAGAAGACAAAAAGAAAGACCATGAGAAAATTCTTGAGGAGATAATAGTTCAAAACTTCCTTAAAATGGGGAAGGAAATAATCACCCAAGTCCAAGAAACCCAGAGAGTTCCAAATAGGATAAAACCAAGGCGAAACACCCCAAGACACATATTAATCAAATTAACAAAGATCAAACACAAAGAACATCTATGAAAAGCAGCAAGGGAAAAACAACAAATAACACACAAGGGGATTCCCATAAGGATAACAGCTGATCTCTCAATAGAAACTCTTCAGGCCAGGAGGGAATGGCAAGACATACTTAAAGTGATGAAAGAAAATAACCTACAGCCCAGACTACTATACCCAGCAAGGATCTCATTCAAATATGAAGGAGAAATCAAAAGCTTTACAGACAAGCAAAAGCTGAGAGAATTCAGCACCACCAAACCAGCTCTCCAACAAATTCTAAAGGATATTCTCTAGACAGGAAACACAAAAAGGGAGTATAAATGCAAATCCAAAATAATAAAGTAAATGGCAACGGGATCATACTTATCAATAATTACCTTAAACGCAAATGGATTGAATGCCCCAAGCAAAAGGCAAAGATTGGCCGAATGGATACAAAAACAAGACCCCTCTATATGCTGCTTACAAGAGACCCACCTCAAAACAAGGGACACATACAGACTGAAAGTGAAGGGTTGGAAAAAGATATTCCATGCAAATAGAGACCAAAAGAAAGCAGGAGTGGCAATACTCATATCCGATAAAATAGACTTTAAAACAAAGGCTGTGAAAAGAGACAAAGAAGGCCACTACATAATCATCAAAGGATCAATCCAAGAAGAAGATATAACAATTATAAATATATATGCACCCAATGTAGGAGCACCGCAATATGTAGGACAAATGCTAACAAGTATGAAAGGGGAAATTAACAACAACACAATAATAGTGGGAGACTTTAATACCCCACTCACACCTATGGACAGATCAACTAAACA